>NC_089319.1:21291884-21656884 GCF_036669915.1 Pocillopora verrucosa | reverse complement strand
TATAGATCTTTAAGGGATTTGTAGCCATTGCATGTGTGATTCTGTTGTTCTGGGCTGCTGCTAGTGTCGTCCAGGTTTATAACAGCCGATGGCCGAGGTGACGGTTGGTTGACATTGTGGCGGGGAATTTGAATTTCACCAGATCCTGACAAAATCGACTCCTTGAGTCTT
Source organism: Pocillopora verrucosa (assembly GCF_036669915.1). Classification (NCBI taxonomy): domain Eukaryota; kingdom Metazoa; phylum Cnidaria; class Anthozoa; order Scleractinia; family Pocilloporidae; genus Pocillopora; species Pocillopora verrucosa. The sequence goes on along the minus strand of NC_089319.1, from coordinate 21,656,713 downwards.
TTAACCAGCTCAGTTTTCCTGCCAGATTTAGAGAGCTTTCTTTTTTCAAGTTCGTCCCTTAGATCTTTCACCTTCAGGGAGTTGACGGACCTCTGGAACTGCAGAAAAGGCAAAAATTGTCCAACAAAAAATTATGAAAATGAAATGCTGGGTTAAAAGAAAATCAAAGAGGAATTAAATATGAGAAAACGCATAGCGAAATTGCTTGTTATGGTACCAATTTTCGGATGCATATCAGTTCCGATTCTGTTTATGTCATCTCCAATTCTTCTGGATACGTGGGATCCAAACCTGTAGGTAAAATATCTCATTGAAAGTAGGACACATGTGGGGAGTTAGCTACTTCACCTATCACAAAAAGATGAACTCATGGTTCTGTACTAACTGGAGCGAAGGATACACAATCGATGAGCTCATCTCAGTGAGGGTACTTTTTCGCAAGAAATATGGAATCCAGTCGCTCGTCAACGACTTCTATCTATTTACAATATCACAATCTCATCGTCAATTCACATCCCGCCAGAGGTAATGCGGTTAATTTACAGCCTAAGCTTGGAGAACCGTGAACGCTGTTCAGGTGGTAACTATGCGTAACAAAACAGAAAAAATAAATGTGTATGGATCTAACAAAACACATTTCAATTCATTTTGAAAACTGGCAAGGGAAAATTGAAACAACTACATACGTGTACAATCAAATTTATCGAAAAATTCTGAGCAAGGCAAGTTTTCAACGAAAATTCCTCAAGAACTAGTACCTGAATTCTATCTGAATATCAATTGAGACCCACAGAAAAGCGCCGAAATCCTTCTTGAGAGTTCAACTTAATTTACTCAGATGAGGATCGAAAGTGTTCTACTTATAAAATACTCATACGTTTAGACTGAAAGACTGAAAGGAACGGCTGAGAGACGGCTGAGTGACGCACTTCCTAATGACGTGATACGCAATTTGCAGGACCAGATTTAGAGAGCTGTACACGTTGGAGCTGAAGTGATACTATATAAGGATAAGATATCAGATTTACAGGGAAAGCCTGAAGGATGTACAAGAAGAATGAAAGATAATAAACATATGAATGAAAGACTGACACGGAATGATGATTTCTTCCCCGAGGTCAATAGCAGTAAACTGATCGAGGAGTTCAATTAAATGAAGTACACCCAAGGACCTCATTTAATTCGCATTTATGGTTTCGATCCCCTACACGGCAAAGCTCGATCCTCCTTATGTTGAGCAACCTCAAGATAAAAAAGCTACAGCCACTTCATTTCATATCGATTTGTGCGACTCAAAGCGTGACTGAGCCGTGAAGATTTCGGGCACTACAAAAGATTACAGAGCCGCCACGCAAGAAAATCAGAAACAATATCTCATTTTCGAAATTAGCAACAGTTGGGGCAACACATTTGGAGGCTCAAGGCATACATTACTCCAAACGGCTGTGAAAGAGGAAACGAATATCCCTTAGAAATTCGACCGTGTAACTTCACCAAGAAAATGCGTATCATAGAAATACTAAGTCACATCATGTACAGTTTTACACGAAGTGTGGCAGACCATTACAGCCCAGAAGAATCAGAATTTACGGCAGAATCTTCTGACTACGTTCCTCTACAAAGCACAGGTCTAGAATGGAACCATCAACCGGTTGATGAGCTTATTTATCAAGAATACAACCACTCTGATAACGGTTTTACTATAAGGATGCTGGACGCTTGTTCACCAGAGAAGAACGAAGAAATTCCAGAAGATCAGCAAGATGAAGACAGAGCGATGGCTTGGAAGCGACTTAGACCATCTTCACTTCGCACAGTTCGTAAATCAATGTACTTCGGTGCACTGATTTCAATACTGACGGCTATGGTCATAGGCTCTTTGTATTGTTTGATAAGTTACGTATCTTTTCAAACCATGTTTAACTGCCAATTTCACCAAAAGAAGTCCATCCCCGTGAAAATTCAATGGATGAGAACATTATCTGATGCTGCAAGCTGTGGTTTTATTTACATGTGGTTCCTTGTGAATATCTTTTTTCTTTTTCGACCACATCAGCTTCAAGGGCTGAGGAGGAAACTTATTTTCGGTACTTTTATGCTATATTGTTTGGACGCACTTTATCGTGTAATCCTTCAGAGCTCGGGAATATCCCATTCTAGGCTAACCAAAATACAAATGATTCCACTCACCGTTTTATTTCTTGTTAGCTTATGTTGGCAAGGTTACCAATTATGGAATCGCTTCCAAGTATTGTCACGAGGACGTATCAACTTTTTTGTGCAAATTGCAGCACCGGGCTTCTTTACTTTTCTCATTGGTATCGTCACGGTGTATTTCACTTACCCAATGTACAACGAAGAAAATGAAAACAGAAAACTTCTTATTGCAATCTTTGCTCCCCTCTCTGGACTCCTTCTCAAAGTCATCGTGCGAATTTGCATTCAATCCTCATGGAACATCACACATCCGGGATATACCTACATCTTGTTCGTGCCTCTTTATTTCGGCTCAGCGATTTTGTTTCGAGTAATGCAGGCAGAACTTGAAAACATCAGCGCAATCACTATTCTGGGAATAATCCACGGGGCTGCAGAAGTTCTAGAACGAAGCACCATGGTTGTCATCGATCACATATGTCATGTTGTTTTGAAAAGAAGAGCAGTATCTTGGGGAAGTTTTCGTACTCCTCGCCGTGAGAGACTAATGGCTGATATCGCTATCATTAGTATGCTGTATGAATCAACTGCTATAGTGTCTGTTAACGGTGTTCTGTACTTGCATAAATTTATTTACTTAAAGGAAAACTCTCTTTCAACGTTATTCCAGAGGTTTTTGGTGGCGAGCTCAGTCCAGCTAGTGATTGAGTGGTTTTTCAACAGCATCTCTCTGGCAATCGAGACTTATCATCAGAACATAGCTGTCATGGCTGTTTGGCAACGAAAATGGAAAAGACACGTTTTGGTGGCGGTGATCAACGTGATCCCTTTAGCATTATGTTCTACACTACCAATTATTCAATTTATGCACGGGCAGCTTGCTAAGTCCCGAACTGACCAGCCATGCAAAATGCCATTTTCTTAGAGTGACAGTGAGCCCAGGGTCCCCTCTGATGCTTGGACGCTCGGTTATACGATCAAGGAAATACTATATAGGGAAATTAGCAACAGTTAGATATAGGGAAAATACTATATAGGTAAAACTGGCTTCGGAAATTTGTGCTTGGTTTGCGGATCTATAACAATTTGTTGCAGCATGTTCAAGCTTTGCGTCAGTAGCAAAGTCAAAAATTGATAAAACTCACCCGAAAATTCAGCTCAAATGATTTATTTCTGTCTCAGTCATTGGAGATGATACGTTCTCGTCGTCATTTGAAATCAGGTTCAACTTAGGGCGGGGACAAAGCGGCCAACCCGGTTGAACAAAATAAGCCTATCTTTCCTGCTCGGGCAACCGATTGAAAAACCTGACAGTTTATTTCAAATAGTCTTATACTGGTCAAATTACTATATAGACTTTAAACCTTAGACAACTATTTAGAGCTCTAGAAGTTTCGGTTTCAGCTTCAATTTATAACCACTGCTAAAGTGAAACCACAATTTCAGATTTACCCACAGGAGGAGCTTAAACGATCGTTCTAGACAGGTGAAAGAGAGACATGTAGTTTCATAGCTTAAAGAATAAATTAGTCTGAACGAGTGGGAAGACAGATGTGTCGCTTTAATAACCTCTTGGAAAGCTTCTATGTAACTTTTTCATCGCAAGATGAATAGCAGCACACTGATAGAGCTCTTTGGTCAGCTCATATTCAGTTTTACGCGAGGCGTGGCAGAGAATTACAATCCAGACGAACCAGAATTTACAACGGAGTCTTTGGGCTATGATCCTTTAGAATGTACCGGTCGGGAGTGGAATTATCTACCTGTTGACGAGCTTATTTATCAGGAATACAGCGATATGGAAGGCTCGAATTTGAACTATATGGCGGCGAACAGTCTTAGAATACGGGTTATAAATGCATGCTCACCAGAAGAAAACGAAGTTGTATATGACGAACAATATGGAGAAGACAGAGCAATGGCTTGGAAACGGCTTAGACCGTCAGCACTTCGCACAGTTGGTAAATCAATGTACGTTGGAGCTTTGATCTCACTTTTAACGGCTTCCATGATAGGTTCCTTGTACATGCTGATAACTTATCTCATTTACAAATTTGGAATCGTCTGCGAATTTCAGAAGTCCATTCCAATACAAGTACAGTGGCTCCGGACAGGTTCGGTGATCATCACCTGTGCCTTTGCTTACATGTGGTACTTCGCTAATATACTTAGTCTATTTCGCCCTCACCAGTTAAATGGGGTAAAACGAAAACTAATACTAGTTTGTGTCATTGTCTTTTGTTTGGATGCAATTTACTGTATAATTTTACAAGTCTTTGGAATATCTCACTCACCGTTTTCTACGCTACAAAAGACCCCTCTCGACGCATCGTTTTTCGTAAGTGTATGTTGGCAGACCTATTTCTTAACAAACCATTTGCTGATACGAAAATCCAGAAAACAACGGGGTATTATTTTCATGCAAATGATTCTGCCCACCCTATCTACTTTTATTCTCAGTGCGACGATGATATTTCTCGTTTTTCCAGCGTACAATGAACAAAACAAGGAAGGAAAACTTTCAATCGCATTATTTGCTCCTCTCATTGGTGTTGTACTCAAAGTCATCTCGCGAATCTTTGCCCAGCGGTTATGCAACATTACACATCCAGGATATTCGTATGTCTTACTTGCGCCGTTACATTTTGCATCAGCGATTGCGTTTAGAATCTTACAGGCGGACCTCAGTAGTGTGCAGTCCATGGCTATTCTTGGTGTAATTCACGGCGTTGCAGAGGTCATAGAACGAAGCACCATAGTCTTCTTTGACCATGTTTGTCATGTTATATGGAAAAGAAAGACAGCACCTTGGGGAAGTTTTCGCACTCCCCGCCGTGAGAGATTAATGGCTGATATAAATATCATGGGCATGTTGTACGAATCAACTGCTGTTGTCTCTGTTAATGGATTTTTACACCTATATCAATTAGTTTTCTTAAGAAATTATTTAATCTTAGAGCTGCTTAAATCATTTGCTATCCGGACCTCTATACCCCTGATAACTGAATGGTTTTTCACAAGCGTTTCTTTAGCGATCGAAACTCGATATCAGAATATGGCTGTCATGGCTGTTTGGCGAAGAAGATGGAAAAAACATATCTTAGTAGCAGTGGTAAATGCAGTGCCTTTAGCTCTTGCAACAAGTTCGAACTTAATAGACGTTGTTCATGGACGTTTTAATGAATCTAGTCAGGTTTGTAAAATACCATTCGCCAGCTGAACTGCCAAACACTCCACCTCTAACTTTATTGGATTATAATGATGAAGTAACCGAGAAACTAGGAGAGAGCGAAAGTTTTTTCTTTATACTATCGTGTGCTTAACATGGATTTTTCCCAAGGTGTGCACAGTGTAAAAATTTTCTCTCCCAGGTATCTAGAGGACAGAATGAGCCGAGGCAAGAAACACATGACCACACCATACCATGACAATCGTATAACTTGAAACAGTAAGCGCGCAGTTACACGACATATCCAGACTTTACTTTTTTTGACTATATGTTACAATTTCTTTGGGTTTTTTTTTTCTCTATTTTTGTTTGGAATTTATTTTTGTAAGCATCTTTACCTTCCTACACCATCATCGTCACCTTTTGATTAATTTACACCTCATACTATTTACTTTAATTCTCGAGCAAAATGTTATCGTAAAGTTCTCTTTCTTTAAAGGCAATTCCCTTGGACTCAAAACAACGTAATATTTTCTTACAAGACAGCATTTTTGCCGTATACTTAGAGGTGAATGGTCGGAATTGTTCAGGGACGGTCTTTTGTTCAAGGTAGACTATAGTCTCAGTTCTGCTCTCACTGAAATTTTGAAATTCGCATTAGTTTTATCTATGTATAATTTTTCAGTTTAAACCCTTCAAACGGTTTTCGTTTGGCTTTGGCTGTTTGTACTCTCTCGGATCTTTTAGCTATTTAAGTAATCAGTTGAGTTTTCCTGTATTTGAGGATGGAACTAAACGAATTCTCTAAAGAAATGTTATTTAACTCCAGTGGTTCATTCATTGACGTAAAGTGAGTCACTGCTTTGTTTAATTACCAAAGTGATCATAAAAGAATAAAGGGGTAAGTTTCTAAAGAAACTGTGGTGCTGCGTCGGTGGGAGAGTATAGCAGGTAATTTAGTGTTAACAACTGGGTTGAAAACGTAAATTAGCCACCGTAAAGGGTAAAAAAGCTGACGTTTCAAGCGTTAGCCCTTCGTCAGAGCGATAGACGAAGGGCTAACGCTCGAAACGTCAGCTTTTTTACCCTTTACGGTGGCTAATTTACGTTTTCAACCCAGTTGTTAACACTAAATTACCTGCTGATCATAACAGACACTCAAAGTGACAGGTGTCCATAAAAATTCAGTAATTAAAGATATGATCGCGCATTGAACTTTAGCTAACTTTCGATACCTTCAAGTTAAGCTCATAAGTATGAAACCTTTTACAGCGTAACAAATAACAGCTGAAAGTTGATATAATTCTAGGCATTCTCCTTACCTGATTCATAACTGGCGAACAATACATCCAATTTACGTTTCTGCCGGCTTCTTAACCAAGACCAACCAGACTTTTCCTTTCGACCCTTGTGATTTCAATTGTTAAGCATATTAGTCAAAAAAGTTCGGCTCGATAGAGAAGTCTTAAATATTTCGACAGTCTCAACTTGAACTAATCCGTTTCCAGGATTTTTTAACCTATTCGCACGGAATTAGCTCTGAGCAGAAAAGATGAGTAACAGAACACTGATAGAGCTGTTTGGCCACATCGTATTCAGTTTTACGCGAGGCATGGCAGTGCAATATAATCCACAAGAACATGAATTCAGAGCAGAGTCTTTTGACTACCTTCCTCTACAAAGAACAGGTCTAGAGTGGGACTATCAACCTGTTGATGAGTTTATTTATCAGGAATATAGCGACAGGGAAGTCACAACCTCTGACCCTCTCACAGTCAGCCGCCATCAAGTATTGGTTATAAATGCATGTTCACCAGACGAAATCGAAGAAAAACAAGAAAGTGGACAAGATGAGGACAGCGCAATGTCTTGGAAGCAACTCAGACCATCTGCTCTTTGCACAGTTTTGAAATCAATGTACACTGGAGCTTCGATTTCTCTGCTAACAGCGGCCATCATCGGCTTGCTTTACATGTCAATCTCCTATCTTTGTTACAAAACCGTCCACAACTGTGAATTTTATCCCCACAAAATTCCAGTCTCAGTGCAGTGGGTGAGAACATTATCTACACTAATTTCATGTGCTTTTCTTTACATGTGGAACTTTGCGAGGATGTTATTTCTCTTTCGGCCGTATCAGTTACTAGGAGTGAAAGGAAAACTTGTTCTGGTTTCAATTCTTGTTTACTTTTTAGACGCACTCTATCGCGTGGCTCTACAAGCTTTAGGAATATCTAATTCCAGACTCTCCGTATTCCTAAAGATTCCACTGAACACTTTGTTTCTTATCAGCATATGCTTGCAAGTTTACTTCTTAACAAAGCACTTCTGCTTCCGATCAAGGAGACTTAGACTGAGTCTGTTTTTACAGATGATAATGCCTGGCTGTTTCTGTTTCGTATTTGCTATTGCCATAGCTGCTTTCATTTACCCACTGTTCAACGAACAAAACGAAGATGAAAAACTATTGATAGCAGTCTTCACACCTCTCACTGGGGTCGCACTGAAGGTCATTTCGCGAATTTATGTACAACGATCATGGAACATTACACATCCAGGATATTCCTATGTATTGCTGTCGCCGCTGTACCTTGGCACAGCCGTCATGCTTCGAGTTTTGCAAGCTGATCTTAAGAGCTTACAATCCATGGCCATCCTTGGAATAATTCACGGTGCAGCAGAAGTCATAGAACGAAGTACCATGGTTGTCATCGATCACGTTTGTCATGTTATTTTGAAAAGAAAATTAGCTCCTTGGGGAAGTTTCCGCACGCCTCGCCAAGAGAGATTGATGGCTGATCTTAGCATCACGAGCATTTTGTATGAATCAACTGCTATAGTGTCTGTTAACGGATTTTTGTACTTGTACAAATTTGTCTATTTAGAAAATGTGTCTGTTTTAGAATTGCTGCAGTCTTTTACCGTTCGGACTTCAGTTCAGCTGGTGATTGAGTGGTTTTTCACCAGCGTATCTCTTGCGATTGTGACTCATTATCAGAACATGGCTGTCATGGCTGTTTGGCGAAAAAGATGGAAAAGACACACCCTGGTGGCCATAGTAAATGCAGTTCCTTTGGCTATGTGGACCAGCACAAATCTTTTAATCATTGTGCACGGACGTTTTCAAGAGTCCTCATATCAACCGTGCAAAATGCCGTTTATTTAGCCGGGCGTGATCAAAGCATTCGTTCTCTGGGCGACCCAGTAAAACAGTTTGACTCAGTCTACGCCTCTACTTCCGCGCAGACTCAGAGGAATGAGCGCGAAGTGTCAGCGGCTGGTGATGAGCGCGAAGCACGGAGGACTACGCATTTCCTTCCTCCTTTGTGCGCCCACGGGGTTTTCAGCTGAGAGAAGTCTGAGCACGAGGCAGATCATGTTCTGACTTCTGTAGCGAAGAAGTTAGGGAAGGAATCAAATACATTTCTTGATATTTTAATTCATCTGTGAGCTCTAAGATTCAATTTATTGTCCTCTATTGAATAAATTACGGTCACATGGCAAAAAAAGTTAAGAAACATCGAAGGATCAACAAAAACCGATTAATTAACATCCTTGCAGAATTCATTTCTCTTTTTTTGAAAGATATACTTTGAAATTAAAAGATTAACCTTTGAGATAGAGACATTTCGCCGATTGATACGACCGTTGCAGTTGTTAAAACCGGCGTATCAAAAGAGGCAGAAATATGTAATTTTTCATAGTCTTCCCAGTGGCAGTTTGGGAAGCTTCAATCGTAGCCGATTGGAACAAATTACAACGTGATGTAGGGTATTTCGTTTTAATACTGGGATTTTCAGATAATGAGCATACAATCATAAGTTAATATATTTTGAACATTTATACACCTGACTTCCTGCCTGAGTTCCTTAATTTTCCCTGATCTCTCTCGCTGATAAGAGGCAAACATGATAGAATCTATATGTACCTTGTGGCCATTGAAAAAACATCACACTGTGTCTATCTGGCGAGTGCCAACAGTTATATGCTTACAGAAAATTTCTTGAGACTTTGAGTGTGTTGTTTGTCTGTTTGTTTATCTTGTTTGCTCATTTAAAGCATTTCAAAATTTTCCTCATTTTAGTTTAAAACACGTTAAACTTCAAGTAGCTCCACTCTTTTGAAGTATATATGGCTGTGTTTGCTGGCAATATATGTATATCATTTTTTGTACCCATTAAATGTTGTCCCTAAGGGATTAAAGGTTGGTTCATTTTCTGTTTATTTACTTGCTCTCTATCAAAAATAAATTCTTTACACCAATACATGTTAATCCACATTGTCTCAATCCATTTTTTCATAGTTCTATAGTGGAGTGTACAGATTCATTTGTTTATGCTAAGTCCCTTTGTTTGCCATGTTCATCCTGTAGGTGTGACATGAGATTACGACCCTGGCACAATGCTTGGTAGAAACTTTGAATTTCAGCAAATGATGATTCAATATGAGACAGGACAGTAAGCTAGAAATAGATGATGGTTGAATATACATAAATGGGGAGGTATTTCAAAGAGTTAACGTTCTTTTCAAAAGAAGATTTTCACCTATTTCTTGGGAACATACTAGCAAGTTTTCGTTTCACTCAACAGTTAATTACTTATCACAGAGTCAAGAATTTAAACTAATCGCAGTGTTGTGGGGCCTGTTGCAAAACTTCAAGAATAGAGTGACCAAAGTACAAGGTTGCTTTAAAAGTTAACATTTTTGAAGTTTTAAGCTAATACTGATTTTTCACTCTAATTTAAGATCATATGTCATGAAATATACCAATTCTGATAGCTGATAAAATAAAATACTGTAACAAATAATGAAAAAAATAAGGTCACACCAAGAGAATTTTTGTAGCCAGACTGTCGCTTTGAACTGTTAAATCAGGTTAACTCTGACATAGATCAAACTTTTAGACACAGATTCAAGTCAAATGAATGCAAGTCATTAATTTGATTTTAAAAAAAAACAGATGTAGAATTATGTACACTAAAGAAAATTGCATTAAAATAGAAAGATCTGAATCATAATATGCCAAAAGTTGAATTTAAATGACAAAAAATTGTACCAACCAATTGACCATCTGCAAGTGAAAAGTTCTTTATCCACATCATGTTCTCCAGTAGAGTTGGAAAGTTTGCTAAATTAGATGCAATCATAGGCAGAACCTCAGCTGTGTTCCTGAAGTAAACAATAAACAGTGTAATGAGCTTGAGGTATCAAATAAATTAAATGAACAGTGGAAAGAACAGAGTGAATATCAAGAAATCTTTGAAGCTTGACAAGACCACTTGAGAGTCTAGGCAAGTCAAAAAGTTAAAGGACAAATTTCAAACAAATCAAAGCCTGGGAGATTCAATTATTTTGCACACTGAGTAAATTTTTGACTGTCTTTTCAATTTTGACCCTCTACTTTAACAACATGAAGCCTTCAAGATTTCCCTTGGCCAATAGAAAGCTTCTTTGAATTCTTACTTGTGATGTGCAGCATCTATTTCCAGGAATTCTCCTACAAAAGGCTGTTGCAGTCTTGAAATAAGCTCATCCTTTTTCTCAATAATAGCAGACAGCTGATTGGATAACTGCTCTAGCTGTTGACACTTACTTCCTGTACATTCAACAAAAGCATATGAAATTATGAAGCAAATAAAGCATTCATAATATACACAGAATTGTTACAAAGCCTTACAATAACCTTTAACCTTATCTTGTACATGATGTACTTTTAATGACCAAAACTAGAAAATTATTTAAGTTATGGTCAAAGTTAACTTACCGAGTAAATCAACATGAGTTATGTCCCTTGTTTCAGCATCTTTCAAATGGCACTGAATTTCTAGATTTACCTAAAAATTTAAGCGATAAAAGAAATTCAAAGAGTACACTGAGGCTTTTTTGGTTTAACCCTATAACTTCCAAGATCTGATTCTTAATTCTCCCCTCTTGATGCTACCTAATTTCTGCTTAATAACATACAAGAATTTGGTGTTAGATCAAGATTATAACTTCTTCCTGACATCTTTGAGTATTCTCATTACCAGCTTGGTTGATAATGTATAGATATTATAGAGAGAAGGTACGTGTTCATCAGGTCTGGGAGTTTATGGGATATTAGAACACATCAGGCTGAGAGATCCAGTGGTATGTTATAAAGACAGGTCAAAGCAACAGTTTACTTGTACAGTAACTAGTTTGAACTAAGGAGTAAGACATGATCATGCAGTCTGGTCATCCAAACGAGAGAAGTCCTGAAAATAACTGTTTAAGGTAAAGTCAGTAGTCAAATTACCTTGTCTAGAGCTTTGCCAAGTCTTGTGATTTCTCTCAGTAATGTAATTAAAGTCACTGAAGGAGATGTCATCTCAACTCTTCGACGAATTCCTTCAATGTCAACATTTTTCTGCTCATAAAATAAATAGTAAAATTGAAACGATAAGATGAACTTAAAACTTTTGATAGGCAACATAAAAACCAACAACTAAATGAAAAGGTTTATCTATTCCTGCGACAATTAAGCCATGAGAGTTTGAAAATAGCAATATTCTTCTCTTTCCCGTTATTTTTGGCCGCTAAACATTTGTTTTTAATCATACGGTAACGTGGAAAATAGGCTTAAAACTGAGCTTCGGCAGATTGTTAAAAGTACTTTCGCTTACTCTATCAATATGGCCCGTCTTTTCGGCAAGATTCACAATATTTTGCAAGGAGCCAACATTGATGTACGTAGAAGACGGTGACCATGGGTTGGAAGTATCTTCCACGAAGGAAGAACGAAACATTGCCCCCTGAAATCAAATAAGTATTCACACTTATGTTTAAGAAAAAATATGGCGGATTCAGTAGTTTGGAACTCCCGCCTGCCGCGCGAAAAGGTGGTAAACAGGGTACGGAGGGTGGGGATACTAAGTTTTAAGCAGGAATCATTATATTTCTTCTTTAAAACATGACATGAAAATTTGGTAATTTATTCTAAATAATGGAAGGAGTTCCGGCGTAACCTCTATAATTCAGAAGTTTCATTTGAACATCTGGAAATTCGGCATGGAAGTTCCTACTCAGCCTGTCCTGGAAAGTGAGTTTTTAGTGTTTTTCAAACGAGGCCACTACATAAACATGGCGGTATCATGATGAATGAAAGGTCAGCAAGACGAAGGAAAACCAATCTATTACAAGGCAGCTCCATGTAATTGCTAAAATTTTTGTCTTCTTCTTCTTAAAGATAAACGATGAAATGGCTGTTGGCTTTTACGAAACGTCTTAAGTTTCCCGGCAAGTGTGCAAAACAGCTGAAAGCAGCATGACTTCACTTGAGCTGGAAAACTACCGTCTTTCAGATGCATTTCATACCTCATTACCTTCGGAACTGTGGTTGGCTATTTTAAAGAACTTAAATCCTGTTTCCGACGATCTCTTATCTCTAAGTTTAGTATGTAAGAAGTGGCGAGAACTTATCTTTTCAAACCCCGATCCTGCTCTTTGGCAAAACATTACACTGGCGAATTTCAGAAACTGCAGCTACGAGAACTTAACCCTCGTGAGGTTCCGAAACATTCTTAAAAGATTTGGGTATCTTTTGAAAGTCATTCGACTACAGAAATGCCACGAATTGTTCACTGAGATGCTGCTCGCTCATGTTTCTTCTCTGACAGCTTTGACTAGCCTTGAAATAACTGGAATGGTGTGGTCGAAAAAGCTACTCAGAATGTTAAGATGTCCAAAATCCCTCAGGAATGTATTTTTGGAGGCCTCCTTAACATCAGATGGGCTCTTCAACCATGATGATTTGCAGTACACAGTAGAAAATTTTCCACAAGTGAAAAACTTTGGCTTGCAATTTTCAGTTATCAAGGCAGATTCTGTAGCCACAATAAAAGGTGTTGTGTCTTCCAAGTACAGTCACCACATAACTTGTCTTTTGCTGGAAAGGGTAAAAATGGAGTGTACTGATCTGCAAGATGCGGTAAAGAAATTAAAAGGACTGAGAAAATTTGGTTATGGCAATGATCAAATTTATGGTCTTCCATCTCGGCATCTTCTGCAGTTAAACTCTAAATCATTGCAGGAAGTTGAGCTTTTCCAAGTAGGGGATTTTGCAAAGTTTCATCTTGTATTTCCATGCCTGAAAAAACTAACCATGAATGCATGCACATCTGTTGGGGAACTGAACATTGAGGCACCAGGGTTAAGAACTCTGTATCTCTCACTATGTGTTGAAGTGCACAACTTCAGAGGAATTTCAGCAAGCTTCTTGCATGAGATGAAAGTCAGAAGATGCCATGCACTCATCCAGGCTGAACTTATTGGTCTCTTGATAAAAAATCCAGATATCAAGGTGTTAGAGCTTGAGGTGTACTGGCCAACTTTACGACTTGATCAAATTTCTACTCCATCACTTGAAAACATTACTATATATGACAATGGTGAGCGTTTGACATCTGTTGATGTCCGTTGTCCCAAACTTCAACAGCTCATTATCAAGAAGTCAATGACAAGATCAACCATCTTGAAAGCGGTGTCAATATTGTCGCACAATGTCAAAAAGGTTGTCCTAAATGATGTACCCTACCTTCAGAAAGTCAGCATTGATGCTGATACAGTCAAACATTTAGAAGTAAACTTTGAAAGAAGGTTAGACCATGTGAAACCACCGAAATTCACAAAGCTGCACTTCAGGAATAAATCACATCCAGTGAAAATTGGCCATTTGATTTTAAAGCGATGCAATCTCAATGCAATTCTCTTTACCAGTTGCAATGCACGTCACATATCTCTGGAATACTGCAACCTTGATTGCCCAATAGGTGACATGATCCAGCAGTGTGGCTTGGTGGAGTCTCTGACTTTGAAGAACTGTTATGGCCCATGTCAACTCAATCTGAGTGGTGCACACTTAAGGGAGGTTCACATTGTATCCTGTACATCACTTCTTATGGACCACATTAATTTATCATGTCCATCTCTTGTGGCATTAAATGTCTCTGGTCTGTCCTTCTTACCTAGTCAAGAAGAAGTTGACCTTATTGCTGGTAATGTCAGAGAGATTTCTCCTTTTCTTGGATCTGTTAAATTTTCTCACTAATTCTACATATTGTTTGCATATCTTTGTTGTGATTAGTTGTAGGATGGTGATGAAGTAGGTTCTAAAATTGTGGGAGTTTCTGTTTAAAACTGATGAGATTACCTGTCTCAAAGTTTTCCTTTTAACCCTTTAACTCCCAGGATGAGATTGTTCATTCAACTTGCTGGCAGCTACAGATTTCCTTGTAAATTAGTTACAAGAATTTGATGTTTGACTATTCTCATTGCCTTTTTGCAGAAAAATGTGTGATTATTATTGGGAGAACTTACATGTTAATGACTTCATTTTATTTAAGAGGATTTAAGAGGTTAACCCTTTCACTTCCATGAGTGACCAAGACAGAATTTCTCCTTACAATATCAATACAATATCAAGCAGACAAGTGATGAGAATAAAGAAAAACATCAGTTAGGGGATTATAAGCTGATCCAGTACCAAATTCTCCAAACTAACATGAGAACTGTATGGCAGACAGTAAAGAGAATTACTAAAGAGAACTTGGGAGTTAAAGGTTTAAAAATGTGGGAGAGGGGAAGGCTTTTTATTTTAAACTCGCAAGACATTCCTCAACAAACAGCACATACAAATTTAAGGAATTTGAGACATAAATGATGGTGTGGTCCATCACAAATCTTGTTGCCATGATTTTTTCAATCATCTGCCATCTAAACAGAATGAAGGGAATGCTTTTGCTTATATGCTCAAAAGATACCTTGACTTCTCAAATAAAGGGTGATTCATCATTAACAACCATGCAAGACTAATGTCCATGATTTTCACCTTCAAGTGAGGTATCTTTTTTAAAATTTCATTTCATTTTTTTTAATTATGAAGTTATAAGAGTACAAGAAATGACCAAATCTGGTGAGGAAGCCCATGGGAAATCACAGGGCTTTGCCTTATGAACTCCCGCTAGCAAATATTATAGCCTCAATTTTTCATATGATTCTTTTCCATGGGTTTAATTTTTTTTAAGTGAGAAACAGTCCAATAGTCCTCTGAGGGCTGGATCATTTTCTTCATTTTCCTTTTTCTCCTTTGTTTTCTTTCAAAATGATTAAAATGCTTTACAATTTTACATCAAAATGGTGAAACCTAACTTCTAGGGAACTTCAACAGTCTCCTTTTCAACCTGAAATTTTCTTATGACTGGTAAGTGTGGTCTTTTATTGAAAGAGGAAATGAGTCATACATTGAAATTTTTGGACTTAACCAGTGAAAATTCACAACAAGATTTATGTTGATATGTGGGGAGAAGGTTAATCAAAATACAGATTATTGAAATTAAGATGTAATAGGTAGTACAGAAGTATATTTTCATGTCATCTCCCACAAAGGATGATAAAAATGACTTTCTGTTTTTTAGAAAATGTGTGTTGCCAACTGGAAAATGGCTGTCATTTCTATCCAGCTTGGATTTTGCAAATTATGATAATTAAGTAAAATTCTATTTTGACTGTAAATTAAGCATTTAATTTATTATCAATGATATTTAATCAATTGGAGCATTCAATTAATCTTTTAAATTTTATTTATGTTAGGTTTCAAAAAATAGGATAATTAAAACCACCATATAAATTCTATTGTATATACTGTTATTCGAGAACCATTGAAAATAAATTTGTGAATCCAAAGTTGAATTGCCTTATCTGGTATGACTTTCAGCAAGCTATTGCCCCTCAGACAGTGTACTATTTGATTTACCACCATGAATTTAGCCAGTCAGTCAGTCATTTAGATAGTTGTTTAGGATGATTTTAGACATTGGTGTCCCACTTAAGACCACTGTCCAATTTTAAACACTAGTGGCCAATCCAAGAGAGGGGTGTCCCATTTTAGAAACTAGTGTCCAATTTTAGACTTAGGTGTCTGATTTTGGACACTAGGCTCCAATCACAGACCAATTTTCAATTTTAGACTGTAGTGTTCCATTATAGAAACTGTTGCTTCTTTTCCATTTTAAGACTGCAGTGTCCCATTATAGAAACTAGTGCTTCTTTTCCATTTTGAGACTTTAGTGTCTCATTCCCCATTTTAGACATTAGTGTCTAATTTTAGATGCCAGAGTCTGATTTTCGACACTAGTCTCCAATTGTAGACTCTAGTCTCCAATGTAAACATCACAGACCAATTTCCAATTTTAGACTGTAGTGTCCATTATAGAAACGTGCTTCTTTTCCATTTTGTAACATTTGTTTCCAATTTTTGATTTTAGACACAAGTGTTTGATATCGATTTTCAACAGTAGTGTCCAAGTCTCCCATTTTAGACACTAGTGTCCAGTTTCCCATTTTAGACATTAGTGTCCAATCTCCAATTTTAGTCACGAGTGTCTCATTTCTGATTTTTGACACTATTGTCCAGTTTTCAATTTTTTGACACTAGTATCCGATTTCCAATTTTAGCCAGAAGAGTCCAATTTACAACTTTATTTCCAATTTTTGTTGTTACTGTCTGTTTTCAGATATAAGTGTCTGATTTCCAATTTTAGTCACTTGTGCCTGATTTTTTAATTTTATACACCAGTGTCTAATTTTCAACTTAAAACACTAGTGTCCGATTTCCAGTTCAGAGCACTAATGCCTGATTTTCAAATCAAGACACCAGTGTCCAATTTCCAATTTTAGACACTAGTGTCCGATTTCCAATTTTAGACACCAGTGTCCAATTTCCAATTTTAGACACTTGTGTCCAATTTCCAATTTTAGGCACTAGTGTCTAATCTCTAGTTTTAGACACTAGTGTCCAATTTCCAATTTTGGAAGCCATTGTCCAATTTTAGATACTCATGTCCAATTTCCAGTTTTAGACACTAATTAATTAATTTTAGACACTAGTGTCCGATTTCCAATTTTAGACACTAGTGTCCAATTTCCAATTTTAGACACTAGTGTCCAATCTCTAGTTTTAGACACTAGTGTCCAATCTCTAGTTTTAGACACTAGTGTCCAATTTCCAGTTTTAGACACTAGTGTCCCATCTCTAGTTTTAGACACTAGTGTCCAATTTCCAATTTTAGACACTAGTGTCCAATCTCTAGTTTTAGACACTAGTGTCCAATTTCCAATTTTAGACACTAGTGTCCAATCTCTAGTTTTAGACACTAGTGTCCAATTTCCAATTTTAGACACCATTGTCCAATTTAAGACACTCATGTCCAATTTCCAGTTTTAGACACTAGTTATTAATTTTAGACACTAGTGTCCAATTTCCAATCTAAGACACTTGTGTCCAATTTCCAATTTCATATACTGGTATTCAATTTTAAACACTAGTGTCCAATTTCCAATTTTAGGCACTAGTGTCTAATCTCTAGTTTTAGACACTAGTGTCCAATTTCCAATTTTAGAAACCATTGTCCAATTTTAGACACTCATGTCCAATTTCCAGTTTTAGACACTAGTTATTAATTTTAGACACTGGTGTCCAATTTCCAATCTAAGACACTTGTGTCCAATTTCCAATTTCATACACTGGTATTCAATTTTAGTCACTTGTGCCTGATTTTTTAATTTTATACACCAGTGTCTAATTTTCAACTTAAAACACTAGTGTCTGATTTCCAGTTCAGAGCACTAATGCCTGATTTTCAAATCAAGACACTAGTGTCCAACTTCCAATTTTAGACACTAGTGTCCAATTTCCAATTTTAGACACCAGTGTCCAATTTCCAATTTTAGACACTTGCATCCAATTTCCAATTTTAGGCACTAGTGTCTAATCTCTAGTTTTAGACACTAGTGTCCAATTTCCAATTTTAGAAACCATTGTCCAATTTTAGACACTCATGTCCAATTTCCAGTTTTAGACACTAGTTATTAATTTTAGACACTAGAGTCCAATTTCCAATCTAAGATACTTGTGTCCAATTTCCAATTTCAGATACTGGTATTCAATTTTAGACACTAGTGTCCAATTTTTAATTTTAGACACTAGTGTCCAATTTTTAATTTTAGACACTAGTGTCCAATTTCCAATTTTAGACACTTGTGTCCAATTTCCAATTTTAGACACTAGTGTCCAATTTCCAATTTTAGACACTTGTGTCCAATTTCCAATTTTAGACACTTGTGTCCAATTTCCAATCTTAGACACTAGTGCTCGATTTTCAACTATAGACACTAGTGTCCGATTTTCAATTTTAGGCACTTGTGTCCGGTATTTGACACTAGTCACAGATTTCCGATTATGGGAACAAGCATTCGATTACAGACTCTAGTGTTCGATGCAGTATTGTCCGACTTAAGACACTAGTGTTGGATTTAAAACAATAGTTTCTTAGCTTGGACCCTGGTGTCCGATTTTTAAGACTAGCGTGCGCGTTTGGACACAAATTTCCGCTTTCAGTGTCTAATTTCAGACACCCTCGTTCGATTTCAGACACTTTTGTTTGATTTTGGGCCCTGGTTTTATTTGGGCACGCCTCTTCAATTTCGGACGATATGGTGGTTTATCGTTAGATGTCAGTATTGTTCGATTTCAGGTACAAGATTTTAATGGACCGTTTCATGAAGACTCAGTCGTGAGGAAATGTTTGCCATAGTGCTGTGATCGTTGACATATTCTTTTAGCTGAGTAACGATTACAATTATGGCTTAGCTATATAATTTCTATAGCTGAGTAAGAGAGTAAGGGTGAAAAGAATTACATTTGTCTCAAAAAAAGTAGTAAAGTCTTCACTGAACGGAGTAAAGCCTTCCAACTGTCCTTAAAATATGTATTTGCTGTCAAAGATAAGTGTATCTTGCGGGTATTCGTTAAAAGAAAAATTGGCATAAAAATTTATCATAAGCATTTAAACTTATTCGTTAGTCGTAAAAGCTCACAACAATAATGCTGTCTTGTATAAACTGATTTTTAATCATGCATAAATTACTCAGAAAGGTGGATCTGACAACCGCCTCTGGAAAGAATCCACCGTTTCGATGGACTCCATTATGAGTACTAAGGTGGAAACACCAGTAAATTAGTTGCCACCTGAAAAGCCCTTGAAAACTCATTAACTGATACCTCCAAAAGCGTTGTTATTATGTTTCTAAGGCAACAGTGGATAGGGTTTCGAGTGGATAGCGATTTGTGCAATGCGAGGGTAGCAAATAACAGATCAAGGGTACTTGAGGTTGCTTAAGGTTTCCACTTTATTTTCCATTTTTTTTTCTTACTTGGAAATGAGGGGAACTCTTTAAATTAGTTAAAAGAAATTAGAAGCTGGCGTCTGAAAAATATTTTTTACATTTTAGAACTAAATGCCTCTTAGCTAAGCTTGTAAAGGTTTAAAAATCGACACGAAACATCATGCTCTCTTTAATAGCATAATATTTCCGTATAGGAAGTCGTTTTTTTTTCTCCGTTTTTTTCCTAAGGAAAGTGAAATCATGGGCTCAGTCTATGATACTAATCCAAAGTCTCTTACTCGATGCCAACAAATATGTGCAAAAGCCAACAAGTTTTTTTTTTTTTCATTATCCTTTATATCTCGGGATTTTGCTTTTCAAAATATATTAAAATGTTTTATCACAAAGATCGCTGAACATCGAGTGCCTGTCCATGAGTAACTTGAAACCGCAAGATAAAACAGAACTTGCTGGGAGCCTTAACTTCGTTCCTTATCGATGCTTCATAAGATGTTGTTTTGGCTTGGAGTATGATACATATATGTCGCTTGGGTTTCCATAATTAGCTGTTGGGCAAAAATTTGTCTTGCATGTTTTTAGGTCGTTTTTGAAGCTATTGTCAGAATTGATTTTTTTCCGAACAAAAACATCTTCCATATATAATTACTATATGGACTTTCTTGTTTAGTTTACAAAAGTGAATTTTGTTTTTCGGGCTTTTCGTCAACATGGCAGGTGTTCGCTTTCAATTAAGTTGTCTGTCGAATTGCATGTTTTTCAGGGATGGGTAGGGGAATATTAAAAACAATAGTAAAATCAATTTAAAAAGGGCTGCTTGTTTGATTTTCTGCGGTGGCAAACTGTTATGATAATCGATTATAGAGATTAAGAGAGCTTTTTAGAATTTTTTTTGAAAATAAAGATGAAAGAGGAAGTGACGAAACTATCTTCTCTCTCCCCTCCCCTAGTTACCAGTATAACCTGTGTCTGTTATACCATGTGGTCTGCGGGAAATGATTGGCGCGGATTCAGGACAGTTTGCATGGGTCTTGTTCTTGACAGCGAGAAAATTTTTACATTTCTTTGCTTTGCGTTGTCGGTCATTTACGGTTTGTGTCCGATCAGCCGATGGAACAACAAGTTCTGAGCTCGTTACCCGCGGAGATTGCTCCGTCGGGAGGCGGAACGGCAGAAATCGGGTCGATCTCGAAGGAAAGTGAACTGGTAAGTTTTGGTGACTTTTGTGGTTCAGCTGCATCGTACGTATCTTTGACAGTTGGTTAATTATCATCGCTGAACACTAACATAAAATCTTTAAAATATCCAGCCTCATATACGTCTGACAACACAGACGAACAGTTCTTGAATCCTTCTAAAGTTCTGAATCTTATAACAGTTTCATCAAAAGTGTCAAGTCATGATCTGACACATTCGGGATGTTGTTGATGCCCAACTAAGGATCTACAGGTCATAATCGAAACAAAAATAAATGTTGATTTCCAGTTTGCGGCTCCAAACAGAACCCGGATCTAGTTTACCTGAGCGAACTGAAGTAAAATATCGAAGACGTGATATTTGAGCTCTTGATTGTTCTGTTAGCGTATCGATGGGCGATGAAATCAGTCTGGTCGTTTGCTACACTTCACTGTTTATACTCAAACGTAGTCTTTGTGAAATTTGCGGTGATTAT
The DNA here is from genome assembly GCF_036669915.1 of Pocillopora verrucosa. NCBI lineage: Eukaryota > Metazoa > Cnidaria > Anthozoa > Scleractinia > Pocilloporidae > Pocillopora > Pocillopora verrucosa. The sequence continues at coordinate 21,635,516 of NC_089319.1, read as the reverse complement.
TAGTTCACTAGTTTCATTGGTATTTTGTGCTAAGAATATCTAGCTTTCTCTGTATTTGTGCATCGGAAGGAAAAACGCACGCAACATTTCCGCTTTCATTTGAATTCTATGTTTAATTTTCATCGTTAAGAAAAATACCACCGCAGGCCTTGTGACGTTTGCTATAATTTTTGGCCGAGTGATAAATATTGTCACTTTCGTTTATTTGATCGGCGAGAACGCGATAGACTTCCGCTAGCCTAAACGACTTAAGACAAATTGCATCTGGTACACCGTCCGATCAAATGATAGTATCATATTTTGCATCGCGATAAGCTTGAGAGCTTCCTCCCGCGGCCAAACACGAACGGAATTAGTGAGGTTATCGAACATTTCATCGATCTATCTGCAGTGAATGGTTATCTTGTAATAAAATGAGTAATGTGGCTGGAGAAAGACAGTTTACCTTTATTGTGCTCTAGACAAGTGTCATATGTCTGACAGGTCAAGATTTGAAGTAATAATAAAATCTTGATTAAAAGTATTCATTACAAAGACACGAACTATACGCATTGTAGAAAAGGCGTCCGTTGGAACATTGGCCAAACAACAGTTTGTTTCTGTGATCTTATTCCTAATTACCGTTCAAATTGAATGGAATCCGCTCCTGAATTTATCTGCAAAGTTTGTGGAAACACGATGTTGGCCCAAGAAACATATCAGGTTTGAAATCACAAACAATGTCATACACGCAATAAACAATCTCGACGTTCAAAGCACTTCACTCAGATAGTATTGGGTTTTGCTTGGAATATTTGTACTTTTCGCACAGGAGCTACGCAGTTAATTATTCATTTTTAGGCAGTACTCCAGGAATGCACATACCGGCTTCTTTTTAGACAAAGGGTGACTCAAGTGAGTGAGATTGAATGTCAAAATATTGCAGCTTTACTCAGCAACAACGTAAAGGATTTACAGTTAAAGATACTTAAGAATCATTGAAACTCAACACTCACATAACTTTGGCAGGGTCAAAGTTGGAAAAAGAAGTAGTTACAGATAGAAATCAAGTTATATTCTGATTGAGAACAGTATTGTGTCTGTTAATTTTATCCCTGATACACAGGGGCGTATAACTCCTTGAGAGTTCTGACCTCAAACATAGTCATACTGTGTTGAAAACAAATTTAGTTCACTCAAAGTAAATTATTACACATTTTTTACAACATGAATGTATAAATGCAGATTTAATTTTCTGAAGAGACCACTTTGGAAAGTCACGAAATGTCAATTTTTCCATTTCATGTTCCTCAAGTGTTACAGGTAAATTTTTTTCTCAAAATAGCATTTACAAAAAATTGAAAAATTCATCAACCCTTTGACTCCCAGAAGTGATCGACATGAAACTTCTCCTGATAATATCCTATATTCAAACTTATTAGGTACAAGTTGTTGTCTTGATCTAACACCAAATTCTCTTAACTAATCTAAAAGAAAATTTGTTGTAGCTAGAGAGGAGAATTACTAATCAGATTTTTAGAGTTAAAAGGTTAATTAAAGAAAGTGAAATCTAATCCATGCTGTAGAGAGTTGTCAAACTCACATTCCAGATATGTTCCAGATATGTGTGAGGCTTCCTGTTCATTAGTTATGAAATGAACACATTTCTATTCTTTCTAAAGAAAATAAACCTTACCACAATTGTTGTGGCCTAAGGTCTCTTTTTTAAGTAATTATTTTTTTTAATTATTATGAGAGGCTGGAACACATTTCTAAAATTGACTGGAATGAAAAATGTAACTTATCATAATGACAATTTTCAAAAGAAAATTTCCTTATGATATATGGGTTTGTGGATGTGGTGTTGTGCTGTATCCTGTATCTGTATGATGTTATTCATCTCTAAATTTATTTTGTAGTCTGATATTTTATGAACAAAAAGGAGTTTTAAGCCATTAATATTTAAGCCCCCCTGGTTTAAAATGAGGTTTTGGTCATTATGCTTGGAAAATAAATATTATAATAGCTATTTGCTTGAGTTCTGTATTTCATGTAATTTAGACAATTGGTGATAATGACAATTATATTTTCACTTTAATGAAGAAGTTTGAATCTCTTGCCAAAACCAAGATCATGTCATGTTTTTTAATTTACATTTTAAGTGTAAAATCACAAAACCACAGAGAGACAAAATGATCATTGTTACATGAAAAGCAGTGTTTTTTCGCATAAGAATTAGCAATTGATTTGTGTCTTGTCTTTCAAAAAAATAATTTTGGAATGTTGTAGTGTTACCCATTGCTTAAGTAACACAATCTTGTGGCCTGATATGCACTCTGAAGACAAGTACTAGCACATCTGTGCTGTGTGGTGTTTGTCTTTGATCTATGATTGGCTCAATAGTCAATATGAAATAAATTTAATAATGAGCTTGGATTGTATAATTGAGTCTCATTTACTCTTAATAATAAAAAAGCTCATTACTCCATTTACACTCGGTGTCATTCATATCCCGATTTGCTCCAGATGTGATGGACTTCTACAGAATTTATGTAAGTCTCGTATACTTTTTTGTGAGGAACTACAACACAGGATGTATGAAATCCTCATTTTTTTATGTTGGTATCTTGTAAATACATTGCAAATATGTGCATATCATGTACAGTTATTTAAGACAGTCTTGCATTTCTCATTTAGCAAAGAATTTTTGTGTCTGGGAATCAATCTGTACTGTGACCGTCTGTGAAATCTTCCCAAAACCTAGGAAATTTTTTTTTGTTGGGAACAGTACTTCCTTCTCAATTTGAACAACTGTTCAATGATGTATAATCTTGCCAATTGAACAGATAGAAATAAGTACAGTGTAAGTGCCAGCACTTTGTTTCAATACAAATTTCAGTCATTAATTTTGAATTTGAATCAGATCACAAAGGAATTGGAAAAACAAATAAGGATAAATTTCAAGTCATGCATCCAATTGAATCTCCATGCTTTGTAGGTTAACTGATGTTTTGTGTAATAGTGTGGAAACATGAATCACAATGTTCTTATGTTTTTTAACTTAACACTGAGAGTTTTCAAAAATATATCCTGACACAAAACAAATGTTTTGCTTTTTTGTAAGCTATACATTTTGAAATATTCATGAATTTGTCATTTTTTTTTCAAGCCTTAATTATTTCTTAAATGCAAAGAAGATTGCAGCTTTTAAATTTCTGTTGTCTGCATGCAATTATAGCTTACTTTCTTTTAGGAAAATTAAGTTGTAAATGCATGATGCTGTGTTGAGAGGAAAGTTCTTTCTGGTATGATTTAAAATAGGCTAAAAAGAGGGGAAAAAACCGAGGAGATAATTTTTCACAGACTGAATTATCATCCAACAAGGAACAATGTAGCTATTGAATCCAAATTATTTCTTCAAGGAGCTTAAAATACTTCAGAGGTAGTTGATATTTTTGAAGTAAGGAAACTGATTCTTGTGTTATTTCCTTTGCCATCTCTTCACCTTATCCTTTATTATCTCCACATTGTATTTCTTCTTTAAATTTAAAAAATGCATGTGTATAGAAGGTGGAATTGGCAGAAAATAAACTTTAGGAAACCCAATGATTGAGACAAACAATAAGCTGTTCATTAATTAATGTGGGAAGTGATAATCACCCCATTAAGTATTTGGAGCCACTATGTATTACATTATACAATTTGTCATATTCATTACAGTGTAAATACAGGGAAATACTTAGAGGGCAGAGGGAGAAGCTTTAATGAACTGTTATTTTACTTTTCCTCTTTTCTTTTTTTCTATAGCAGAACTTGATGTTATCAGTTGTAAAATAACAATTAAAAGCTTAAGAATGAAGTAGTATAGAGAACAGACGTTTTGTAGAAGTATACATGTAACCTTTCACATCTGAAGTAAAATTTTTTTTCTAGTTTTGAATTGGTATTGCTTAGTCAAGTTGAAATTTCCCATGTCTAATATTGAAACTGTCTATGAGAAATACTCTGCTTTGCTCATCTTTAAATTATAAAATGTAGTTGTGAGATGTCGTAAAGTGTAAATAAGTGTTAAATAGCTAAAAATGGTACATTGATTAGAACCATTAGGGGCGTCGTGGAACATAATTAAACTGTGCTACATGGTTAGTCATATCTCAAATTTAATTTCAACCAAAGGAAAGTGTGTCTAAACAGAGTTAGAATAGATACCTGTTATAGAACGCACTGAGCAGGTGAAAGAAGGTTCTCTCCCATCCCTTTGGCTCTGCTGTTGTGTACCAAGTTTAGTGACCCATGTCCCACTAGATCTTAAATTTAAATGTGACAATTGCCCCAGTGCTGATGTTATGACTTGATTAACATACAAATTCTCTGAATATCATTGCCATGTTACCTTTTGTTTTGTTTGGAGAATTTCTAGTGGATTAATATTCTACCAGTTGTTTGTTGATTTACTTTTTAATAGCCACAGTTGACATGATCAGTTGTTTGCAGTTTGTGTTTTGAAAACAGTTACAACATTTGTCAGTGTGAATTCATGTTTTTTTTTAAATAATCTCAGTGGGAAAAATATGAATAATTACTTATAGAGTTCATATGTAGTGCTCATTAAAGGAAGTTTTTATTGTGAAAATGGTGTGTTGATGAACCTTACATCTTAGAGTGTTCTGCAGCTGGTAGGGCAGAGGTGTTAAATTATTCATAACTTGTGTTGAAACTAAATTAGATTGCTTTGAAGCCTTCCAAACTACATGTACATGCAGGGGTCACAGCGAAAACTCAGGATTTTTATCATGGAGGTGAAGTTTTCTTTGTCTGTTAGTCTCCTTTTTTCTTTTGTATATTGTTGCAATAACTGTTTAGCCCCCATGTTGAAGGAGACTGAGCCATTGTTCAGATTCATGGTGTTAAAGTGAAAGTACAACTGTATTCAATTTCTTTTACTACAAAATAATGTGTTTTGCTTGTGGACTTTATGGAATCAGATTGTAGTTGTGTTTGACTGTGTGGAATTGTCAGAATAAGCAGCAATTCAACCTCTTGCTTTAGTGTCTTGAGATTTTGATACAGGACTTCAATGGCTAAATTATTTTTGTTCAACATTTATGTGTATGTTTAGTTAAGGTATGAGATAAGTTTCACTTGTGGTTATTTTATGGAAGCCAAATATTAACATTACATAGTTCACTCTGTTGGAAATGTTTAAAATTATGATAATTTGGCAGACACTAAAAAACAGAAGAAAATTTCAGGCCATTGTTCCCAAGCCAGTGTTTCATTAGTATGACCTACTTCCATTGTCTCCACTCAACCAGAGTACAATCATATATTACAATTTCCTTTGACAATTTCTGATCCATATTGTTAAATTTTTTGATCAATGATTGATTTTAGAGAAAATCATTTTTAGAAACAAAGAACTGACAGAAATTTTGTATTTGGGTTAAAGTTTTGTGTCAGGCTAATTACTTTACTAGGTACCTTTGTGTTATGAAAGGGAACTTTTTACTTCAACTAAAGCTAATTTAGGGGCAGGTTGTTGCATGGTAGTCTACTAAACTGCATTAATAATGAATGTCACTGAGCAAGAATTTGTTTTTATATGGAAAGACCACAATAAGTTACTGATGAATTATTAATTAGGCTTAGGCACTTCTCAATGGAAGGCTTCCAAGTAATCTTTTCACAGTCTCTGTCCCACAGAAATGTTTAATTCCATGAAATCAGAGATTTGGAATGGAAAAATCCAGTTTGGAAAGTAACCATCAATAATCCTGAAAACAATGAATTGATTTAATGATCAAAAGAAAGAACTTCTAGCTATGTTCCCTGAGATGTATTAAATAGAAAAATTTTTAATACAGGAGTTTTTGTTGTTTTTTTTTTTTTTTACTTCATATTGCTGTAGCTTTTCTCTTACCATAAAAATTTTAAATTTGTTGTGGACAAACACCATTATGATGCTGTTTTTTGTTTGTTTGTTGTTATTTTTTTGTGATGGCTTAAATTGAGGTCATCCTTTATATGAATTTTAGAAAAAAAACATCTCATTTTCAGTAAAGGAAAAATGATAAATTCTTGCAGAGAGTAATTACATTGTAAGGCTGGAAGTACTTGTTGTCTGTAACCATGAGTTCAGGTCACTTATGGCAACTGTGAGTCTTGCTAGGGTAGTTCTTATGAAACCCTTTGGACAGAAAAGTCAACACCATGTAATCCCTACCCTAAACAGTCTGATTGGATTCTAATTTTCAAAGTCCCCTTATTCTTTTTACATTTTTATTGCCTTACAATAACTTTTGATAATTCCAATTATAACTGTTGACAATTTTTTTTGTCTGTTGTTATTAGGTTAGCAATGGTGTCCAGTACACGCAGCCACTCTCTCTTCAACCCTACACAGAGGTTGCTGTGGCTCCACCCATGGACCCTACCCAACCATTACAATTACAGACACAGACACACCAGCTTCAGCCATCAGAACTACTCACACAGAATGGTGACACAGGACCAAAGAGGCTACATGTCACTAACATCCCTTTTAGATTTAGAGATCATGACTTAGTTCAAATGTTTGGGGTTTGTATTTTAATTATTGTTTTATTACTTTTAGTCTCCTTAAACTCCCATGAGAGATTAAAACAGAATTTCTTCTTAAAGTATCAAAACACTGTCAGGCAGACAAGTGATGAGTTTAGAGAAAAATATCAATTAGTGAATTAACATTTGATCCAATGCCAATTTCTCTGAACCAAAATCACAAGAATTGTGTGGAAGACAGTGAGTGGAATTATTAAGAAGGTTGTGGCAGTGAAAGGGTGACCTCTATCAGGATTTTCATAATGTATCACATATCAAATAATTCTCCAGCTACAAAGGGCTTAAATCTCCCCCTAATTTTTATTGGCCAGTCAAGTGCTTTTTTACCTGGAGGTGAAAAACATCCCCTTTTTACATTACAGTATTTTGCTATATTCATTTCTTCTTAAAAACCCTGGTATATTGAGCTTTTTTATTTGTGTATCATAGAAGCAAAATAAATTGTGCAGTCAGATCTGGTTGATTACAGCAAATGAAAATAATCTATAATCTCAAGAGTATCTGATATCAAATTTCTCCCAATGACATCACCCTTAAATCAAATATTAAAGTCCTGAGAATAAATGAAATTATCTATAACTTAAAAAGCATACTATTGTTAGACAAATTTGTGGTGTCAGTACAGTAAGAGACATGTAGAGAACAGTGAAGAATACACATACTTACATGTATGTGAGGGTGTTAAGGGTTGATTCCAAATTGCCCTGTTAACCCTTTGGCCCCTAGCATCTAATTTCTCCTTACAATATCACCCCTGAATCATGCTGTAAGGTCATGAGAATAAAGGAAATGATCACCAACTAAAGAAACTCTTCATTGCTAAACAAATTCTCCTTGTCAGCATCTTAGGAAGTGTATAGAGAAGAGTACGAAGAATATACATACTGATGTCAGGGTGTAAAGGGTTAACTATTTGAGAAAATTTGATATTTTTTTCTAAGTAGATAACATTCCTAGATAACAAAGATAGTAGATAAGATACATTAATTTTATTTAAGATGAGAAGAGGTTACATACTGTGTACTATACAACTGAGTACTTGGATCTTATTGTGTCCAGCTGTTATGATAACGTTACATCTGGTCTATCCACAGCAATTTGGTTCTCTGGCAGATTGTGAAATCATCTACAATGAAAGAGGATCAAAGGTACTGAAAAGTTGAAATATGTCTTGATTGGTACATGCTAAGTGCAATTGATTTGTCCTATGAATATAACTATATCAAATGGGAAAAATAATACATGTTTCGATAAAATTTTTTCTTTTTTTGTTGAAGTTGAAATTCAGTACCTCTAACAAGATTGTTTTGAGTTGGGGTACAACATACACATCTTGTCCAGTTTGTTCAGAGATCTTTAAGATATTTTTTTTTCCTGTATGCCATTCATCTCAAGCTGAATAAAAGCTTTTGGGTATAGGGTTGTTTAAGGAATGTGAACTCAAGAAGTAAGAGTTTACTTGTGTCCTCAATGTGCACATCCTTAATTTACTTTAAAAAAAAAAAAAAAGATGTGGACATAGTAGCACCTTCAGAGTCATCAACCCTAACCCCAAGCAAGTTATTTTTAAAAAAAACCCAGTGTGAATGTTCTATCTATTTTGAACCAATCAGAAACAATAAAATGATGACTTGGAAAATGATCACGAACTGTATTTTCTAGGGTTTTGGATTTGTGACATTTGTGAATTCTGCTGATGCAATGAAAGCAAGGGAAAAACTGAATGGAACTATTGTGGATGGAAGGAAAATAGAGGTTGGAATCTAATTTTTGTGAAGTGTAGTTTACTTGTTTGCATTCCACTTTTTTGTACTCCACTTTTTGTTCCTGCATGTGTGCATGATTCCACATTGACACTGATAATTTTTCACTTAGGTAAACAATGCAACCCCTCGACCGCACGCCAAAAAAAGTCCGGGCCAAAATCGAGGACCCTTAACCAATGGTACAGCATGCTTTGTTCCCCTTCTCGTTTCATTGATCTGTAGTGGCATGTTCTGTGTGTAAGAGATTGCATGTGTCCTCCTGTATGGAGTACTGATTTGGCAGATAAGTATGAGTTGTATGCAGTAAAAGGTTCGATTCTTCAGGAGTAAAATGTCTGCCAAATATTAGTGTAAATTTGTCATATTTTTATTTCCTTTGTTGTCATATCTGTTTTAGCAGTTAAAATTTTGGTAAGGTGTTTATTCTACGGTACTAAATTTACTTGGAACATGACTCTTTGGCTTGACAAATTAAAATTGTTATTATGTAGATTTTGTACGTCAAAAGTCGTAAGCGATTCATCATTAAGCCAAAGGTTATCAAAAAAGCGGGCTTACTTCGCACTTATGAGTTTTAACATTTTTAAAGTTGGTTTTATGACGTTCAAGAGAGGTTTTGTTGCAAGTTTTCTGTATGACTGAATAAGGTTGTATTTTTGCTTTGGATCTTTTTGTCCGAAGTCTGCAATTTATCCATCCTGCAATTTGTAGGTAGTTTTGGCAAAGTTATGTTGCTCCAAGTACAGTTAGGTTTCTCATTAAAGTGCCAAGTTTGGATTTCACTTTTTTTGCACTGTAATGTTTGAATGAAAAGCCAATGAGCTCCTTAGACGTGTAGTCTTTCTTCCAGAGCAAAAGTTATAACTGATCACACAATCAAACTTTTATTCGGCGTGCTTCTCTGATATCTACTTCCACGTTCAAAAAGTGTCATCTATATCGAACTTTTGTGTTCTAAAACACCAATAAATTGAAAAAACAGTTTATGAGAGAGATAATGACCGTAAGTAACTGTGTTTTTCAGGTACAGCGTTTCGTGGCATGAGAGGAGTTCGTCGGCCTTCGCCGGTAAACAAGTTTAGCACTCGGACAATTCAACCTCAGGTCACTGCATACAATGGCGGCTATACTGGGTAAGCAAAGGATGCTTTAAAAACCCTTTGGTCAAAGTTCCATGTTATTACTTTAATATTGTGTAAGTAAAGGATATTTCGGCCAAACCAAACCAAAGCTATTAGAGAAGATATTCAAAGTAAAATGGAGATATCTGAAAGAGTAACGAAAGCGCAGAGTTATAGCAAGGGAACTCTTTGAAGCGCGGGAAGTCGTGATTCATTTTAGTTTTAAATATGATTGGTTATGGAGGTGGCGCGGGTTTTTTTTTTTTTTGACCAATCAAAAAGCAAAGAAAAGCAAAACCATAGCGTTTGAAAACTGCACAAGTCCATTATGAAGAAAAAATGGTGTTTTGTCTGTTGACCACAAAGTTTAACTTCTCTATCGATCCACTGAACTTACTGTTCTGCTTTATATTATCCTTTCGCAAACTTACCTTACCAAACACTTTTGCCCACCATTGCAACCTCTTTTGCCTCCTGGGTGAATTCAACTTATGCCGTGTATTGTTCGCATATTTCAAAGAAACGAATCACAAAGCCAAACTGAACACGATTTGAGTCAACTGTCAGTTAAAACCGCGTTCTTATGGCGGGAAATTATTACATTGTTATTGGTTCAGCTTCCAGTACATTGTGGAGAGATTTATCTTATTTTTTTAACCAGTGATATACAAATATGTTAAACTCTCTCTTTTCTCGTGTTTATATATTTTTCCAAAGTCCAGCTTTATTTAGTCAGAACTACTGGTGTAATGGGATTTTTGACTATCTAAGACCCGAAAATATTCCGAAGACGGGAAGTTGGGGTTGACCCCGCCTTATAGAGGGTTTACTGCGGCTTAGATAAGCCTACTGAAAGCTGAAACAATAACAATGTCACTCTAATAATTTCCTGCCAAAAAATCGCGGTCGCCACTACACATGGAAGCCAGAAATTCGAGCGTTTTTTGGAGGACAAGCTTAAGCATTAATTCCATGGAGTTCAGTTTTCCCGCAGGTTTTTCGTATTTTACTCTCCATGGTCTGTACGTTAAGCATTTAGTTTCTTTATGACTTAAAAGTGCTAATACTCTGTGGCAGAGTATACTTTGCAATGATTTAGTGTCCTCGGTTTGTCAGTCGTATTGCAAATTTAGCGGGTGTTTTTACCCTTAATGCAAAGATAAAATGTTTGGTTTTTGTTTTCACCATTTCAGAAGTTATGATGGATATGAACAGACATATGCTGCCAGGAGAATAGGAAGTTTTGGGTAAAACTTCATCTTGCTCTTGATGTTTGTTAATTTGTCTCATACTTTATTCTTGCCTTTTTTCGTGAATTTATTTATGTTGTCTGTGTATTCCTCGCCAGATATGAGCCAGCGCCTTACGGAGGTGGATATGGTCCGGTAAATATCTTACTTATTATATCGATATTTATGAAATATTAGAATTTATCCTGTTTTGAAAGCGTTTTATCTTCATTGCTTGCAGTTAATGTACTCTTTATATCTTTACATGCGAAGATAATTATTTCGTCATGTCAACCGTGTTTATTGACACGGCGATTGTGCTTTTCTTTTCTGGATATAAAAATTCCTTCGTTTTTGTGTGAAGTTGGAACATTCTCCGCAACTTCGCCTCGCTCACTCATGAGAAATAGTGTCAGTACTCGAAGACAAAATTCGTATCCACACGTGGCTTTGTGACATCCATAATTTATACTTTACATCCCTTTCTGGCTGCGTGTGATGTAGGGTTACATCTTAAATCATTTTCACTTCTTTTTCGTTCAAACTGTAGTTGGTTTGATTATAATTTCAGCATTCTTTGTAGCTCCTTAAAATGATAAAATAGGGACAATTTGTCTTCGAGAGATTTGCTTAACATGATCTACCATCTCTCCTTCTTTCTAGCCAAACACGTACGCAGCCCCTGCACCCGCATACCGTACAGCAGCGCCTCCCCAGGCCCCACCGTCTAGTTACAGCACAGGCTACAGATACGCTCCTTATTAAATCGCATCATCATCATCATGACAACGCTTTAGAACACGAAACCATTGTACCATATTATCCATACCGTAGACACAAATCAAGAGGATCTGGAATGGAAAGCTCGTTTAAAGCAAATTTTACGTTCGTTGTGTGGATAGGTCATAGTAATTTTGTAAATAGTTGAAGTTTTTCTTGGAATTTCGATGGATGATATCACCTTGTTAGGCGAATTTCTTGCACCGTAACAGAGCTCAGGTCAAACGGAGACATTGTTGACGCTTTTTGTGAAGACAAGGAAGAAGATATTTGGATTTTTACTGAGAAAAGGGCCATTGTCTTTGTAGTTTGTAAATCTTGTTAATCTTTTTGCAATTTAGTTATGACAGTGCCACTGCTGTTACCTTCTAATATAATTAACAAAACATGATTCCAAACAAATTCAATTGTGCAAAGCATAGAAGCAAAGTAAGTAGAATGACGACGGAGAATTTAGGATGCATTGCTCATTTCCTGCAAAGTTGATCAGTCATTTTTCTTAAAACGACCCTGGTAATAGTATTTTCGATGTAACACTTTGGATGAGATCCTAAAAAGTGATCATTTTTCAATGAAAATTTTTTAACGTATTCTCATACGCTGTTAATTGAAGACAGATTTTTCCCGTTAAAGATTTAGGTACTTTTCAAATTTAAACAAGGCGCAAACATTTATCGATTTCTATAGAGCTTCCTTACGACATAGTAACAAGGCACTTTCTTGTTACTAGAGGAGAACTTTAGAGTAATTTTTTTGCTAGAGTAGACGAACGCCTTAGAGGAAGATTGACCCAGAATCAAGATTCCTCTTGAGAGGCCAAGACCTAAACTGCACGTGTAAAAACACTAGGGTTTTGATCGGCTGAGAGCACTAAGATTGATCGAAAGATGTGAAGACAATGATGTAGTAATCATATGAGTTAGTTGAAATTGTACCATAAAATTAGAAGTTGTTTTTTACCGAAATCCTTACGAGAATAACTCTAAAAGTACTCTCCAAGAGGTGATTTTCAAACAGAAACCTCAGTTTCAGGTAGTGTTTTCTCAAAAAGTTAACAAACTAGGAGATCTGCCTCTTCATTGAGTCTTAATTGAAGCATGAAATATTCTCAGGCTGTAGATACAATGGAGGTGTCACTTGGTTTTATCATGATTTAATGATAAAAAGGAAAAGTTGGAACTTGTTTCCTGTCATTTTTCCATTCATTTCGAGGAAAGAGAGCATCGTTATATTTTTTGGGATCGCAGTCTTCATAACCTAGAGCACGGGTAGAATTTTAGCCAAGGTGATGGAACCTGAAGATTGACCTCAGTCACAAACCCAGTATTTCAGTCAGCGCCAGCGTGCGTGGGTTTCCTCTTTAATAACTCAGGTGGATTAAATTATTTATTAAAATATTAACGAAGCAAATACCGAACGTTCAAGAAGTAATAAATCTCCTCTTGCGGGAGTCTGAGGAGTCGATTTGAATAATTACGGCCACACCCACGTCAGGTTTTCTTTCAGCACCATGCTACCCCGATTGTGTCGGTTATGTTATGATGCTGTTGAATAATCTTGTCGCCAACAGTGCCAAGGGGAAGAAAAAGAAACAAGTAGAACAGTCTAAACAAACTTGTGACCTACAACAAAAGCTCTCTAGATAAAGTATCTTTAAAGAAAGTCTCAATTCAGAAACAAGTGAAAAATTTATTCCCCTCTCTGCACTTTACCCTTCACTGTTCTGTTTCCACAAAATTGACGTAATTACTCCTTGTAATTCAAGTTTGGGAAGCTTCAAAACAATACTTGAGGCATGCAAGCATGACGCACGATAACAATGATGACACCCTCGTACACTTAAGTAAGGTCACCCGCTCTCCTGGCTTGTTCAAAGGAAAACCAATATTTTACCAATGATAGACTTGAATAATAAGAATACTGAGGAGTTTTTGTATGGTATACCTCCTTCCTTTATATAATATAAGACGTGCATATATTGGCTTTGTCATAGTACTTTATATACGTCAATCTGTCAATAATTTTATCCACCCACAGCTTCCGGCTATTGACAATAGCTCCCAATATTGTGATACATAAGTATCCGATATTGGGCCGACAATGGGCATTCCTTGTGACTTCATATTGCCAATTAATCACGCCAGAACTCCGTTTCCAAGATATTCGGTGATAAAAAACATGTTTTTTTCCCAAAGACAGTTAAAACGTTTGTATTGAATAATCTCCGTTTCTTTTTATCTTACCTCACTTATGGTAAATATTTTTAGATTCCCACCGTTTTATTTTTTATTGCTACAGCGCATGTCCCTCGAGCTTGGATGTTTTGCGACAAATAATCAGAAAACAGATGTACAATATTAATATCTATTTTTGTTACCTTAGCAGAATAAACTTTTGTTGAGAATTTATGAAAACGTGTTCATGCAAAACGTAACGGATCTAACCTGAGATAATTGTGTTAAATGGAATGTAGGAAATCTCGTGTTATTTCTATGTAGGTGGATGACTGAAAACTACACCAAACACTGGTTAAAAAATTTGTTTACAAGTTAAGAAAGAAAGACGTAAGAAAAATATTTGCATTCTGAGAGAGAGCTATTTATGTAAGTTTTAATAAACCTTAACCCAATATCGCCCTTTTATGGTATGAGTCTAGTATGGATTGGTCACTCAAGTATCCCCACTGAGAGAGACGATCTTTCATGGCGGATTCGAGAAAAGTCGACGATCTAGCATTCCGATTCTCCAAGCTGAGAGAAAAATGCATCAGATCCGGAGAATCTATTGAAAATATTCGATGGGAGTTCTTGCGAGATGTTCATCGAGTTCCAAAAACTCAATCGAAAGAAAACGAAAGCAGTTTTTTCGCATGGAACAAGATAATTTGGTTTCTTATCCTGCCCGCAATCGCTTTGTTGTTGTGTCAGTTGATTTTGGAATACAACCCAGACTCTAAATGCCTCATTGAGCCAGATTTCGTGGTTTTGAACGAGATGGCGCGCAAACCAACCAACTGTTCGCTGCTTTGTGAAGGTGTGAATGAAATACAACGGGTCTCTAATCTTTCTAAGGAGGAGTTCATCTCCACATACGCATATTCAGGAAGACCTGTGGTTATTACCGATGCTGCACAAAACTGGTCAGCCGTGGGTGCGTTCAGTTTCAAGTTTTTCAAACGCCTTTACGCTAAGAGCGATGAGGCAGATTTAGATAACGTCGACGAGGGATGCATGTTTTTCGCCTACAAATCCGGTTTTCAGTCTCTAGCAGATGCTTTAAGAATGTCAAATAAAAGGGCGCAATGGAAAGGGAAGCCGTGGTATATTGGCTGGTAAGTATGGCTCCTTGGAGAATGGAAGATACATGATGAAGATTAAAATGATTTAAGTTATTTTCAAATTTCATAAATATGGGTAGTGCACTTACCGGGGAAATCAAACTGATTCAACCTTCGTAGATTTGTTGAATCAAAATCATCATTTCGTGCATGCGATATGTGATAGCTAATTTTTTCACTGTCTACCCCGGCCTCTCCCTCAAATAGACATTGTCAGTGATTGGTCTGTCACAAATGCGTACCTAGTTGAGAGATTTCCGTCATAGTGATCACATCTTTCTCATGATGGACAAAATACTTTGATGGATAAAATGCTACTAAAAATTAAAAGCTTTTTCGGCCTGCCACAATTATTTTTGCTGATAATTAAGAGAAATTATAGGGGCATTTTCCAAATAGCTGAAAAATGTTTCTCACCGTGACGTCACGCCTCAGAGTAGTTTCCAGTTAAGTTGATCGAGACGAGAATAGCCCGCAGAGCAGGCGTAATTTTGGCGGGCGAGTGTTCAGTGTTACCTTGGTGAAAAATATAGCTGCCACCGTCTGGGAAGGCTGAGGAGAGAAAGAAATTTGTATAAAGGGGATGAGCAGCGGTCAAAAGAAGGAGAGGGGACGGGGTAGGGCAATTCCTTCCCCAGTCCTTCGTCATTTATTTCATTACAAGAGTGACGACAAAAAAACCCAATGAATAACAATGATATTTAAAAAATTCTCCTCAAAAAAGGGTTGAGTTTCAAGTGATCAAAGGGACCATTATAGTGTTATTATGCCTCTCTCTTTTTTTTACAGGAGTAATTGTGATCCCAATGTCCGTCAGATATTGCGCAAATACTATGACAAACCTTACTTTATACCACATGACGCGGAGACAGGCGATCAAGACTGGATATTTATGGGAGGGCCTGGACCTGGTGCGCCCATACACGTAAGTATCACGTGACAAAACCTTCTCAAATCGGGAATACAGTCGGATTTGTATTAAGTGAGGAGTTGCAGAGTGATCGTTTAATACAGGTTGACCAGTTTCGCAGAAGAGGGGTTTTATAAAGAACGATGAAAAACGCCATTTTATGCAATGATTGACTTAATGTATAAAATACTCGCTCAAAGATATTTCTAACATTGATTTCGGAGATAAACATGGATAATAATGCATTGACAGATTATTCTTAGTTTTATTTGAGTGGTCTGCTTTAAATGACCCTTCAATACAGGTGGAGGACTTTGAAAACCGACCGTTTAATAATACGGTGCCGCTAACTACAGGTTCGATTGCAGATCATTTTTTTTTTCTCAAATAATTGTTCATGCAGTTTTGAAATTTGACAAGTTACAGAGAAGAAATAAACGCATTCGGCTTCTTTGCTCCATACAAACCTGTAGCTTACCAGAAGGAGGGGAGCTGGTTTTATCATTCTTGACTAATTTATTCAAAAATGGATTTGTAAAACTCGTCACATCATATCATGATTTGACTGTTTTGTCGAGCATTACTGGTCCCATTCCCTTCTCAAGCTAAGTTTAATCTGGAGTTGGTGATATAAAACTCGCATTAGCCAGTCTGCATGAAATATATAGGAGAAGTCCCATATTCATCAGGAATGGATGAAATTAAGAGTACCAGTGTATCGCTTATTTGCTTGTGATTGGTCGCACGAAACCAGGTCACCGTGACGGATATACCGACTTGAAAATCATTGGAAAACGTTGTTTTCCAAGGATTTTCAAGAAGCATCGGAGAAAGGAGTCTTGGTATTTTCTTGATATTTTCTATAGAAACGGATGCAAAGTGCGCGAGAAAACTTGTACGCATCATCATGGCTTGTAACCTACGCAAAATTTTGTCTCATAAACATAGATTGACATGGTGCAGCGTCCTTCATGGCAGGCCCAGCTGTCAGGACAAAAGATGTGGACCCTTATTCCTCCTCCAGAGTGTGAACACGTCTGCAAGACAGTACAAGTGACAATGCAGAAAGGAGAAATCAGTAAGTCGAGAGGAAACGTGGTTAGGCTTGTTCCGATCGTGCTCGGCAACTTTTGAACAAGTTTTGGCGTTCGGAGCAACTTTTTGTGGTTTTAGCAACTCAGAGCAATTTTTGCCTTTCTGAGCAATTTTTGAGAAAAATATAGGTTTACAGCATATACCAAGCACGAACTGAAGTCGCCGATTTCATCGAAAAAAAATTAACACATATCCTGTTACTTGACAACGTTTCTCTCTTATTGCGATCTTCATCACAGATAATTGGCTAAAATGACGTTCGGCGGCAGAATCCTTATATGTCGCCCATATTTACGAGCAACTCTTTTAAGCTAATTTTCTTAACCGTTTACTGTCAGCGATTATTGTGAATAAAGAAAAATAAAGCCTTTAATTAGCGTTTATATAAAAATATCAAGAAATTTAGGTAGCAGCTTTTGAAATTTGGTTAGAAATTTTTTAGTAACTTTTTTGCATTCTAGTGGGCAACTTTCCAGCATTTTACGAGTACAGTCGGGACAGGCCTAAATGCGGAGGAGCAAAAATTTATCTTATTTTGCTCCCGAAACACGCTGAACAAACTCAAAATGATTTGAGTTTTTGGTTTGATCGCAACAATAGCAGTGTGTGAACTTTTTAGGTGAACCATTTTTTGTTTTTGTTTCAGTTGTCCTGGACACCAACCAGTGGTTTCACTCCACGAAAATTATTCCCACTGGAGAATTGAGCATCACAATTGGAGCAGAATACGATTGATGTTTTGTTCTAAACTTGTTTTATTTCATACACCAGTAAGGGGTAAGAGGCGAAATAATATCCGTGAGTTATAAACAACTGCAACTTAACGCAAGTGTATCAGTGAATCAATCATGTTATTAAAATAATATGTAAAACCTTATTTCACTGTCTACTTACAGACTGTGTATGTAAACTGTTAATTCCAAAATAAAAGTGGTTAAAATTTGACAAATTGATTGAGTAATTTGTTTCATGATTCACTCGCTACTGGCCTTCTAGTCGACATCACACAATCCACATGAGATATTCTGATCGACACCATGATAAAACTAAAATTAGCCTGTGGCTAATGGGCAACTGCTCAAGCTGAAGTAATTAATCTTGCAAAATCGTCACTTCACCTTCAAGTTAGAAATCCGGATCATGTAATACTCCGTAGCTTCTTGCCATGATAAAGATAAAAATGGCGAAAAAATAGATTACCTTCGGGAGTATACCTTTGTTTTAGACTAGTGCGGTGCCAAACAGAAATCTTTCAGTACTAATTAAGTGGGCTTATTCGTAGGCAACAGTATGTTTTAACAGCTTGTCTCTGCCTTCAGGCCTTCGTGCATATTAACTCTAGACAGGAGCCCATTAATGTCTCCTGCTCTAGAGTTCAACTTATCTAGAGAAAGATAGAACAAGAAGGTGAAAACCAGGGTGACACGGATATTGACAGAATCTACTCCAAGACGCTTCTGATAAAAAAGGAAATGGGAAAAACTGCTTTGGTGGCGAATTTACGATGACGAAGATGGCAAAGAACGTGAATTTAATGCATTTCGAGATTGCTCTCGAGTATTTTTAGCACCAGGGGTGGGTGATAAAGAAGCAGTCTGGAAACTGGTAACAAGGAAATCGAGGTCGCGCAATGGAATTACCTATTGTATGCAAACAACCCAATTTCATTTTCTTCCATTCAAGCTGTGATCTGCTGATCAATATTTATGATGTAGCGGCTTGATGTGTAAGTGAGACTACGCATTGGTAAATAGAAGATTAATTTACAGACAAAGCTGACGTTTCCTACCTTCCTGTTAATGGCGACTGCAACGCGTGTCGAAGAACTTGCCGTCCTGTTTTCTGATCTCCGCGAAAAATCATTGAAAAGCGGGGAAAATGTGGATAACATCCGAACAGAATTTCTACGGCAGGTCGGAACTGGTCGTGCACAATCGAGTTGTTTTAACAAGAAAAGCTTGAAATGGTTCGTGATTGTTGTTCTACCTGTTGTTTTGGCTTTTGCTGGTTACTACTTCGACGTGATCGAGCTGCTGCATGTTAGAGAAGAACCGTGTCTTTTGAACGTCAATGAAATTTTCATCGAGGTCACAAGAAAACGAACAAACTGCTCTCTGTTGTGCGAAGGTTTGACCGAAATTCCTCGGGTTTCTGGCTTATCGAAGCAGGATTTCGCTTCAAACTATGCCTACACCGGAAGACCCGTCGTAGTCGTCGACGGTGCGAAAAATTGGTCAGCCATTGATCGCTTCAACTTTACGTTCTTCAAAGAACTCTTCGACAAGAACAAAGACGCGTATCGAGTGAACGAGGAGGAGTGTCAGTTCTTTCCCTACAGAACAGATTTTTTTTCTCTTGAACAGGCCATGAATATGTCGAAAGAAAGATCAGAGTGGAAAGCAGAACCATGGTATTTCGGATGGTGAGTTTTGAAATTAAAATGTAAGAAAAATAACATCGAACAATACGATTGAAGTTGAAAGCAGCCGAGTATATTGATGTTAGAATAGCCATTTGATTTTTCAAATTAGATATTTAACCTGGGCAGCTGGTACGTGACTATGGTGACATATTTTGTTTCAATTCAAAATTAACCGTGTTCTTTGACAAATCAAACAAAAATTTTAAAGTCAGATTTTCAGTGCTCTTTGATCTCCCAGTGAGTATAGTTTGAACACCTGTCGAATGGCTAAATAAAATTTCTTGCTGCATTTAGGCAGCTGTTGTTTTAAAAGGTTTATACTCATTTCCATGTAAAAAAAAAAAACTACTTATGGTGAACTAAAATGATGTGAAGTAACACTACTTTAATTTTTAAAGTTTTTTGTGTACTTTTCGTTTTTCCATTAAGGTAGATTTCATCGTTAATTTTTTTTTCTTAATGCAACACAGGATATAAACCCAATTACTGATGGACTCGTTTTTAACAGCCTTCATTAAGTCAGAGAAATTAGCTTCCTGTTCATTGATTCGTGTCTTATTTTCCTCGGAATTGTAATGGACTGTAGCACATCTGACTGTCTAATTTGTCCTTTCTCTCTGCTATACGTTTTCTTGGTGTGATATCATTAGTATGTTTAGGTAAGTCTTAGAATTTGATGTTATATCAAAACAGTATCCATTACTTCACAAAGAACTGTTTTTCTTTACTATAATCACAATAAGGCTATTTGGAAGTGAATTTGCCTGAGGAGTTACCTTTTGCTAAAATTTGAACTCCAAGCATTGTAGACTTGATCTAGTCGTTTCTTGCATTTGAAAGGAATTGGCTCGGCACTTTATCAACTTAGCATACAAGTTCTGTTTGTCTTGGAGGACAATAAAGAATAAAATTGAAAAATTTTAATTTAACTTTTAAGCACCATATGGTTTGCTACCTAGCCCTTTAAAACAACATTTCATTTTGAAACTCAAAAAGAACATTTTGTTCATCAGATTTACAGCATGAATATTTGAAAGTTGCAGTTTTCATGATTACCTGCTAGCAATACAAAAAAAATCATTTGTTCTGATCAGCTACCCAAGCAGGCAAGATGGGCCAATCTTTCCCACTGGGGATTGCCTGCTGTGAGTTACTAAAGTAAAATTTGTCTGAGAGTGTATGATATTGATAAATTTTCAAGTAAATAGGTCTTGTTGATTCAGTATTTCCCAAAAGTTGACAGATGGCTCTTTTTACCAGCTCAGATTTTGCTCCCCTCCAGTTTGTCCTGTCACAGGAACTTTGAACCTTATCAGCAGTATGTCTTTGGTTTTCAGGAGCAACTGTGATCCTGTAATCAGACAAGAATTGCGCACTCATTATCAATTACCATATTTCTTGCCAAAACAATCAGAAACCAGTGAACAGGACTGGATTTTCATGGGAGGGCCAGGACCTGGGGCTCAGATACATGTGAGTTTATTCTTATCCTTGGTTACCTGTATTTGTTCTAATGTGCAACTCTGATTATGTTTCTTACTTTAAAAATAAACTTTATGATGATTTTTACACTCACTGTCAATGTTTATACATAATTTGTAAAAAGTTTAAATTTTAGTCATGTTTAGGTCACTAATAGTTGCCGTACACTTTATGGTATACTTAATCAGGGTAGGAACCATTCATCCATTCTTCGTAAGGTGGCATTACCATTAACAATGGTGACTTTTCTGAAGTTTCAAATTTTAGAAGGAGGTGTTACCACAGGTACTGTGGAGCCTCTGCAAAAACTTCCCTAGTATTAAATTCCATTATTTATGGCTTCAAATAGACTCGTCTCTTTATTACTGAGGTGCTTTAGTTTTGAAAATTTATTCAGCCTTGTTTATTGACCATAATGTTAACACTTTCTGTTTTGAAGATTGATAGCGTGGATCGTCCATCATGGCAAGCTCAGCTGTCAGGACAAAAGATATGGACTCTCATCCCTCCACCAGAGTGTGAACATGTCTGTACTCCCAAATTAGCCACCACAATGAATAAAGGAGAAGTCAGTAAGTAACACAGTCTTGTGTTTTTTTTCTGTCCAGGAGGAAACAGCAAATGACCACAAAGATAATATGAAGGTGGAAACAAAGCATGAAATCTGATACCACCTCTACAAATACTTTACTTTGATCGCTCCTCTTGTTTGTGCATTTACTGGACTTTTTATACAATTATGTGTAATACTGTTTTATATAATTTATTATATATATATATAGTTTGCAAGTTTGTTGGTACAAAATTTATTTATTATTTGGTCTTGTCAAACTGATTTTTTCCAGCATGTGCTTATTGTACACCAGGTTTATGATATATTAAATGTTACCCTCCTTTTTGACTCTTATACGGTTGTACACTGAGAGAAAATTCAAGTATTTGATACCTGCAACCCCACAAAAAATTTAAATTGGTAACGTAATGTTGGTAACGTAATTAAAACTAGTAATTCTGTTACATTTTAACACTGAAAAACCCACTCCAAACAACAATTTTCCCATTGATGATATTGAATATTCATGGGGTTCACTTTTTCAAAATCTAAAAATCAATTTTAAAGTATACAAAATATCCTGTTTTAATTTGCAGTCATTGTGGACACAAACCAGTGGTATCATTCAACAAAGGTTTTGCCCGGAGAGCTCAGCATTACTATTGGTGCAGAATATGATTAAAAGGATTTCCCTTACCAATGTGATATTTTTTTCTGAAAACTGTGACTTTTTTTTTAACAAAACTGTATTTTTCAGTAAAGTTTTTTTTAAGTAACTTGTAAGATCCAATTGTTTACATTGTAAAATGAATTGACTAATATTAATGCATCATAGTGTATTGCAAAGGAGATAAGTAGTTAATTATATATTATACAAAATAAACAAATATGAGCAAGATATAATAAAATGATTAAATTGATATTAGAGTAAATATGTTTAAAAAATAATGCATGTTAAATTGACATTAATTATTAGAAAAGTTGCTCAGAACTTGTGTAAAGAATACACAAGATTTAGCTTAAATGTAGTTGGCTTTTACTCATGTACTTAACTTTAGACGCTATTTAACAAGGTTTTATTTAATTGCTTTGCATCCAGTTTGACATCCAACTGCCAGCAGCTGCAATGATATGTGCATCAGTTATCAGCTTGGAGACCCAGATATTGTAAGTTCCAGTTTCAGAAGGGTTTCACTTTAACCATTACTATACTGAAGTCTTCCAGTGCTAGTAGTTTGTTCCTGAAACAACAAGTATAATCCTAGGTTATGACTGCTACTACTGACAAAAGAAAAAGTTTCTAGCCTAAAAACAAAATGTAATGGAGATGATAAGGGCTTGGACCCAAATCTTACACTTCATAATAACCACTTTGCCACATGCCTCTCTCACAACCATAAATAGAGCAGCCATGACACTTGTTTTGTTGTGACATTAAAAGAGTTTTGTAGTCATTAAAAAATGACTGACAAAAAATTTTATGATGTAGAATAGCAAGGTATAGGCTATCTAACTAGGGACTATGTAGGAGATGAACCCAGCCTCCTTCAGCGAGGTCTCTTGAAAGTAGAGCAGTCCAACCCAACTGAGTTGGAGAGAAATATTTTTTTGACGTTAAAATAATAAAAAGTTGGTAGGAGTATTTAATATACCATTAGGGCTTCAGTTGATTAAAGGAGAAAATAAAAAGAGGAAGTAATTTGAAATTGATCATATGATAGCTATTTATGATAATTGTGTTACCTTTACAAGATCTAAAGAATAAAATGTGGGTCCTTTGATATTGGAGCAAATTTCTTAGTTTTGAAGAAAAGGCAACCTTTGTGATATCATGCCAGACCTTTTGAGGTTACCTTCCTAACCTTGTGGCTACAGAGGATGATGCTTCTCAACCACTCAACCTCAAAAGCTTTTTCAGAATTGTCTCTGTGAAATTTGTTGTCTTTTTTTTTAATTGCACTCTCTGCTTCTCAGATTTTTACTCTAGAGGGTGACTGCCTTGAAAATTCCTACATTTACAACTCTGAATCTCACCCCCTTCCTGTGCTCCCAAAACCCTGAAGCTTACCAGGCATCAATATCAGTATCTGGGCAACTGCCCACCTACCCCTTCCCTAACCCAACATTAACCCTAACTTGTTATCAATTGACTGTTGTTGAGTTAGGGGAGGGGTAGGTGGGCTGTTGCCCAGATACTGATATTGATCCCTCACGAGTATGCTTATCTCTTGCAAGCAGAGTCTTAGAACCAACAAACACTTTGAGACCCCATATGGGTAGAACCTCTTTGTGAGGAATGCAAGCAATAATGATATCTGTCTATACTCTATGGAGGGCTGCAGCATTTTTAATATATTTGCAACTCATTGGGGGATATCACAAATTTTGATGAATTTATAGTAATACTTCAACCATCACTTAACACTTAACATTCAAAAGGACTAGAATATAAATAAAAGTTGATACTAACATGTTACAGTACAAAGACAAAGTTCAGTTGTTCTTAACTCAAATAATGCTTATTGTACAGAGCATGCTGTAACATGAGAAGGTACTTCAATTTCTAAGAGCCATCAAGCTAATTTAAAACTTTTCAATTATCAGTACATGTAGCTCTTAATAATACTAATCTAAAAACAATTATTTCAACCATTAAAACCATGAAAAAGAGGTTTAATACTCCTTTACTAAGTATAAACATAAAACAACACACAGAGAAACAGATCTATGAGATTTTGGTCACATTAACCCTTTAGTTCCCAGGATCTGATTATCAATTCTCCTCTCTAGCTGCTACACATTTCCTTGTAAATAAGTCCCAAGAATCTGGTGATAAATCAGGACCACCAACCTTTACCTGATAAGTTTGAATATCCTCATGTTTGGTGGACAATGTATGAATATCACAGGGAGAAGTTACATGTTAATCACTGCTAGGAGTATAGGGGTTAAAGCCTTTGATTGGATTTAACTTTATCAGCCAGATGTGCACAAAATCCCCTTTTGGATATGGTTGGGCTGTCTGTAAAAGTACTCCTTATCCCCCTAATGGTATCATTTTGTCAATAAGAACTATAAAAAGAAATCATAAATTAATTGGTCATTTTTCTGACAATATAGAGACAAACATACCCTTGTGGTGTCATCAAGTTGGCAATTTGAAATTGGTTGTGAATTTTGTTGATACATCTCTGAAAATATACATTAGAGAGTACCGAGAACCTTCCAGGGAACACCTAGGATTGTTTGTACTCAACTTACTCCATACAGAGGTGCCAAAGAAAGGAATAGATGGCAACAACACAACCAATTTTTGACTTTTCATTCCAAATATTCTTCGAAATACACTACAATGTATGCAGTAGTAGTGCTGATTAATTAAAAGAAATAACATTCTTGATCAATCTTCTCATTTAAGTAATCAAATTAAACAGCTGCATATAATTTAATTCACATTCTATGTGTAGCTGTGTATGCCATAACTATTTGCAACAAGACAGAAAACAAACACCTGCCAAGGTATCATTATCTCTTCGTGATAATAACTTGTCACTGGACGATAATCTTTACAACATGACACCATGCATGCTGAATGTAAAACCTCAAACACTATTTTGATTTTATGGAAAATATCTACTAAGCTTGTCTGACTCGAGCTGTAAACCAAGCATAAATCATAATATCATCATGGAAGTGCCAGAGGAAGTCTAAAAATATTCATTAAGAAGCATATAAGAGTATAAAGATTTGTTTTCTTGTTCAATATCATCTGAATTCATAAATGGGTTGACTGTGATCGGGAACATGGACAAGATTTAAGGACTGAAACCTGGAAAAGAAGGAAAGGTGGAATTAGGTAATCTTACAATTTATACAGTGTTGAAAAACCAAAACAAAAGTAATCACAAGAAACGAAAATGTTCTTTGGGGCAATGAGAACTCAACATAAAACCAACCAAACTGCCTACAGTGCTGGAAGCCACCAAGTTGTATTTAGTTGTAGTTTTGCATTTCATTGGTTCAAAGGATGGCACAGCTAATCTGGACCAATCACAGAGCAAAGTCAAGCAAAAACAAAGCAATATGTAAACCCATAGACAAACATGCTTGGAAAAGAATAAAGGGGTAAGTTTCTAAAGAAACTGTGGTGCTGTGTCAGTGGGAGAGTATAGCAGGTAATTTAGTGTTAACAACTGAGTTGAAAACATAAATTAGCCACCGTAAAGGATAAAAAAGCTGACATTTCGAGCGTTAGCCCTTCATCAGAGTGTCCAATCACTTAGTTGTTAACACTAAATTACATGCTTGGAAATGAGTCTGGAAAATCAGGCTGACATCAAGTCAAGTCTTAAAAGTAAACTTTCTGGGAATAAAAAATAGAAATCTCCTTTTTGAAAGGCTTTTACAAGTTGTTTTTCAGTTTTTTCATTGTCCAAAATGCAAGAGCAAATAAATAGTCAAGCACAATAGGAGTACAAAAAAAAAGTTGAACTAACCATTCAGAGCTTCGGTGATAGTAGTAACCCTCAATGGTGGCAGCTGATTTTTGTAAACAAACATAATAAAACCCTGCAAATGACGCTCCAGTTATGTCTGTGATAGTATGATCTGGAACTAAGAAATGTTCCTGTAAATCAAAGAAAAAATTGGTTTGTCATAAAATTGAGAGGTTATGGACCTGTTTAAACCTTTTTACCCCAACATCAGAATGGATATTCTCCATACTGTTATCTACATATTTCCTGTGGTACTGACAAGCAGAATTTGGTCAACAATCAAGAGCTTTTCAAGTTAGTGATTATTTACTTTATTCTCCTGACCATTACCATTTGAAGGGACTGGTATTGGCTATAAAAGTATAGTAAAATTAAAGGTTTTTGCACAACCTATGCATCGAGTTTTTGTTATAAAATATTGTATCCTTCTCAAAACTAGTTTATCAGAATAAGAATGAGTTACTGGGAACAAGTATGGCTTTCATGATGATAGTTTCCAGATTTGAAAAAAAGTCACTGCCTACTAAAATCCTCAGTTCCTTTGCCTTGATAGCCTAACCTCATCAAAACATTGCCAACAGGAGTAATTAGCAAATTATTGATACAGACAAGAGGGCCTATTCTCACATACATCCTCCTCAATCCTGTTAGCTTACTATGGTCATGGCATTTCAAACATGGTGTATATGCCACAAGTTTTCCATTTCCCTGACTAATTACATTGTAATAGTGTTTATATGTTGAGGAAATGGTTGGGTTGAAATATAATAAAAAGACTTGCCAGTAGATAGTTTTATTACAGAGACTTGCCAGTAGATAGTTTTATTACAGTTTTTATTCAGTGTAACGTAGGGCTGGAAAATAAACTAATAAGGGCTCCGCTTTTAGGCTTGGCTAAATCTATATATTAAGTGACTCAGGGTGATATTGTAAGGAGAAAATCAGATGCTTGTCACTCTAAGGGTCAGAGAGGTTAAGCAAGGTTAAGAATATGGCACTGCCTGAAATGGAAAATACAATGTGAGAAAGACTTACCTTCCATCTCATAAAAACGAAGTCTAGATTGTCCAGTTGGCTGTAATCAAAACTGTCTGAGTTGAATGACTTTGCAAACTGATAAAATGCCAGAAATTTACCCTGAGAGACAAAAGAGAGTGGTTAACAGTACAAAGTTTAATGCATTGGGTAAACATACAGTGAAACTGGTTTTTTACTTTTGCTTTCAGAAAAAGTTGATACCATAAAGAAAAACTATTTACCCAGTGTTTTCTGTCAACATCTTCATCAGCATCCTAATAAAGAAAAAACAAAACAAAACAAAATAATTACCTTAATTTATTATAAATTCATCTTTAGAAGAAAAAAAGGAAATGCTGAACTGTTGTCAAGACACCACTATTGAGGTAGCTACAGAAAATCAATAAGCACAATTTTCTAGTTCAACAAATTGACAGCATGATAATGTGCCAAAAAAATATGACACAAATTAATTTTGACAGTATGGGGTCTGATTTCAAATTAAGACTGGATCTATACTGCATCATGAAGAACATTTCATGAGACAAAACATAAATTTGTTACCAAATTAACTAAAGGTTCTCGCAGTTTATCATCAACCTTGCTATCTGGTCTAATAGCTATGACTTCTTCAGCTTGCGCTTCCAACTAAAGTAAGCCACAAAATGTCACAAGGGGGAGCAAAACAGTATCTTCTAATAAACTAGTATTTGACACCCTAATGCTGTATAATTCCTTACCCATTTCCTTGTCAAAAAGGGATGTTTATCGCCAATTATCTCACCATCAAAAAAAGTTGTTAGATTAGGATATTCCTGTAATCAATAAAAACAAACCCGTCAATAAGACAGACCTTTTCCTCATTCTCCAGAAAAAAATTTAATATACACTTTTAAATGCAGATAAAAAACTATATTCATAGTATAGCTGAGATACTATGCATGCCCTGATTGGTCAAAAACCAATCAATTATTGCAAAAGTACACCCAAAGAAAACTGAAACATTCTAAGCATATTTTATAAAAGCAATAGACCACACTTTCCATCAGTTTACCAGCATAATTGCCCAATTAGGATGTTGGGAGAACACTCAAAAAGTTTGTTAATTCCTTCCCTTCTTGCTTGTCATTTATGTGTGATTTACATTTTCTTGTTCTCCCAACATCCAACATGCATTATTATGCAGGTAAACTGATAGAAAGTGTGGCCTATTGTACAAATATTTTCAGGAGCATACTACCACTTTAGGCTGTTAACGTGCTGGAGACAAGCAATTTGTAATCAGTTACAGAATTATAAATAGGGGTTTGCAACTCGTATAACTATGGTGGTTTCCCTTCAATATGGGTTTGTCTGGTAAGATTAAACAACTGTATTAATCCATTGCCTTAAACTACAAAGTTAAGGCATAGGAATAAACTTCCGGCTACTTTTATACAAATGTTGTTTAGAACTATTAGAAAGAAAATCATAACAAAATCGCGCACAACAAAGGCATTAACCTGATGTGACAAAAAGTTAATAAAATTTAAGTAATGGAGTGATGCAGCGTTTCAAGAGAAAAAAAAACGCTACATCATTTACACCCGTCAGCAGATTTTTATAATACTATCATCTGCTACTGTTAGATGGACTATATACTTGCACTGTGAAGCGTTCAGACAAAACAACGAGTCTTTGATGCAAAAAAAAACATCTGTACGTAAATGTATTGTCTGATATAATTTTAACACGGTTAATTCGGTCAGGTACGAAATCAGTTCAATCAAAAACGACGAATAAATCCAAGTTTCGGCTGAACTGTCAAGATCATTGAAGCGGACAGACGTTGATCAGTACATTTCAAGAGCGATCTAGACAATAACAACGCAAGAACATCGGCAAAATTTTTACTCACATCTGTAAGGCCCTTTATTTTCAGATATCCACAGAGAAAGCCCTTCTCCTGGTCAACGTGCTAAAAGATATTTACATACACACCATAAAAATCATTCATTTGAAGACTACGTTAAAATTTTAAGACCACAAAGTAACAAACGCGGACGGCGGGAAATTATCCCTTCGAGTCGTGACACGGCTCACGCGAACTTACCTTCAATACAACTTCGACGTCGTATCGATTCCCTTTACTTTTTTGATGACCCTGGAATTTACTGCCACTGTACAACAGTGACTGTGCTAGACCAGGCTGTTTCGTGCCTGGAGGAAGGGGATTCAGTGCAATTTTCCCCGGCATTTTCACATAAGTTTTCACAACTATACGGTGGTCTTTTGAACTTGCCAACGACACTCCCTCGGAGCATCTTGGGTAATATTATTTGCGTAATCTTTAGTTCCCAGTTTCTTGTCGACTTTTCTTACACACACCTGTGAGGAGCTCAAATATCACAAATATCAAATAGCGTCTATTCCTCTGTCTTTCATTTCTTTTGAGTATCAACAGACTTAACAATCTAACTAAAATTGGAGTCGCCATTTTATTCTTCTGGTTCGTTTTGCCAGTATCCTGAGATCTATGCGTTCAGGTTTCTTTTGAATTGTTTTAAGCCAAACTACAACAACCCTTTTGCCAAGGGTTTCAGAATTTGGGTAAGGGATGACGGGATTCTGGACTCGGAATACGAAATAGAGATTCACTTCAATCTCATACCTAAGCCTTTCACGGCCAAGCGGTGGTAAAGATCCTACATTTCACTACACGTTCGAATCTGGGTACGAGACTAGATTCGCTTTTGATTTGGGTTAGTTGAAGTTTAACAACTTTTGCTATTTGTTTGTCTCATTATTTATTTCTTGTGTTCAAAAGAATTTCCCCAAAACAGTCACGAGGTTGCTCTATCGTCAAATTTAACAGGTCTTTCCTAGTAACAGGGTAATTTAGTATCAACAACTGAGTTGATAACGTGAATTCGCCACCGTAGAGTTTAAGAGCCGACGTTTCGAGCGTTAGCCCTTTGTCAGAGCCCTTCGTCAATCGCTCTGACGAAGAGCTAACGCTCGAAACGTCAGCTCTTAAACTCTTTACGGTGGCCAATTTACGTTATCAACTCAGTCAATAATACTAAATTACCCTGTTATACTCTCCCATCGACGCAACACTACAGTTTCCTTAGAAACTTACCCTCTTTACCTTCGCCTAATAACACGACTTTTTTCAATAAAAAACTGGATTTGCGACGTAGTCTTACCCACAGAAGAAACGAAACGAAATTCTGGTTATGTTAGGCAATTTTCCACGCAACTCTCACGTGCTATGGCGTTTTCTACCAATCAAATTCGCTTTAAACTACCTTGGACTACACCACCCCTTTGGAAGAGGTTTATTGAGAATGAAATTGTCTGTTTTGTTCCCGCAGTAAAATTAATTGTGACGAAATAAGTTTGATCTTGTAACTGACTGGGAAATGGTGGTAAGCGTAGCTTTTTGTGTCTGAAGCGTTCAGACACAAAAAGAGGATGGACCACAAGATACTTTTTGTCTGAGGTTTTTTTTCCAGATAAATCAGGGAGGACTTTTACGGCTACTGCCGCCTATGAAGGCGAAGCCATAATTTTGTTTGAAGACATGCGAAATTTTCGTCGAAATGTTTTGCTGTAAACAATACAAGAACATACAGAAAGAGGAAAGTAGAGACTGACAACACAGAGTATTTTCATTATTTCGCTGAAATTCTACCCTGGCTGCCGGCTAAAATGACTTAGTTTAAATTACTGCTTTTCTTTTGCTTTGAATTAAGAATAATAAATGGTCAAATCGAAGACTAGAGGAATTCTGAACGAAAGCCTGATCCTCAACACATGACCGAAGAAAATACAGAAATAAGAGAAATGTTAAAATTTTCAACGACCATAGGGGTCCTAAATTTCTAAATTTTTAAAAAACCATGTTAAAACTAATCAAATAAGATCTTAAAAACCTTAAAAATGGAATTAAATACGAGAAAACTACGTCACTATCAAGTCATTTTTTCCCTGTTCTTTCTGAGCTTGTTGACGCCTGCGCACTTGCTCCGTCTTTGCTTTTGTCGCGTGACTGTGCGGTACCTCTACCCGGTCCACGATGTTTGACTTTCCCGCCAACCTGAGGTGGAGGATGCGCAGTTGGATCGATCTGCTGTATAGTACCGACAGCTTTTGTTCTTCCCTCTCTGAAGATCATTCTGGTTTCCGGTTTGACGAATTCCGGTTGTTTTATGAAGCGAAAACGCACCATCGCCTTATCTCCTGTTCTGAGGTGGTCTTTATCCATGTGAATTATTGTTGCCGTCTGCCGCATGCTCCCACAGTGAACTGACCAAAAAAATTATATAAATATCACATGAGTAAATTTTGTCCAAGGAAGATCCGTCATTGAAGATTGTGTCTGATTATTGTAAATATACATTAGTACATGTACAGAGACGCCGACTCGTTCCCAGTCGTCTCTCGTCTCTCGGCATGTCATAGACACCCGTAGTAAGGGTTGTCTACGATGCAAGCGATGCCTTGTAGAAAAGCGCTCTATCTGTCTTAGATATAGTTTACAGCTTAAAAATAAACAAAAGCTCCCTAGCCAACTCGACTGGCGCTTTTGAATGTGCCATTAAGGCTTTGATTGGCAAAGCCGTGAAGAAGAGTAACGAAGCCCTAGCTTATGGGTTAAAAGTGCGCTTCTCGTTTTCAAAGCTCGGCCGCCTTTTTTTCTATCGACCATCCAAAGCTCCATTAGAATCGCTGCAATATTTTATTATTTAACCTTCTCAGCATACTAACCCATTGCCTGGTATTTTGTACTGATGGTTGTCGGGTGGTGAAGAACCAACACCTCGGCTTCGAATTCCCAGCATGCTTGAGGCTTCACTTGTCTATCTACCATAACCATTCCTTTACGTATCTGTGATCTTTTTATCTGAAGGCGAAAAAAAAAATACTACATTTGGTGACACCGGAAATAATCTCCTCGCAGCCCTGTACTTTACGTAATCTATTACTTAATCTTCCTTCGATGAAGACGAAGAATTAACACGCAGTGAGATGGGACGGTATGGCTCCTAAATCCCCCTCCCTACTCTCCCGCGAGGCGATCAAGACATCGATTTCCGACTTAAATCCGAATTTTGCTCAGTATATATTTCCACATCCAACATAACTATTATTTCCTTTTATACTTTAAAATAGCTACCCCACCGTTCAAATATACGATTTTCAGATATTACCCACCTTTTTCAGAGCAAAGGAAGCCGTTTGTCCCGCACGGAGTTCCTTTACTGGCATTCTCTTGCGATGAATTGTCTTCACTGTGATTGGTTGAAACTGACCCAGAGGATCTGGGCCGAGTAGAAGGGTGTCATTCAGTCGAATGGTACCTCTAAGACACGTGCCTGACACAACTGTACCAACACCCTAAATCATCCAAAACTTTGATTAAAGACAAGTAACTCTATTTCGTGATACCAATCAGAAGCGTATAGCAAAGAATTCCGGGGGTTTCAAAAAATTTTTCCATAAACGGCAGCCGATGGTGTTATAGGCGGCTGTGCCAATAAAGAGACCGCAAGGCGAAATTCAAACACGAGAGCCTGCTCACAAGATCAACAGACGGCGGTGAGAGGACTTATGAGCCGGCGATAAACCAGCGATTACTTGCTTTCATGAAGAAACCTGTTACATGCTTTTGTGCGTGTACAAAGTAAAGCAAAAACGTAGTGCGAATAAAGGCAAGCACGAATTTGGAAATCTGGCATAGAAAGGGCAACAATTTATCCCAGCTAACGAAAAGAAAATTATAGAACTTGGAAAAGAGGAATATTAGTTAGATCTTAATATACCTAACTTATAGTTTCTGGTGCACACAAATCGTTAATATTTCTCATTTATGGTTTGCTTCGTTCAGTTAAATTTGCTTTATCTGATATTTAACAAAGACGTTTTTAGCGGAGCTCGCAGAGCGTAGCCCCATAGTTATACAAAATAGTAGTAACCCATCAAGCCAATAAAATTTGGATGTACGACCGTACGACCAAACGACCGTACGACCGTACAAGGTACTACTTTTAACATGCGTTGTCAACTGTACCGCGGGCACGCCAACGCCACGGCTTTGTCCAGTAGTCCAGTGGTCAGTGCACTGGGCCCCGAGTCGGACGACCCGGGTTCTAGTCTTGGCCGGTGCAAGGCGTTGTGCCCTTGAGACGTGCGGGAGAAAAAAAATGCGAGCTCCGCTTTTAGGCTTGGCTAAATATATTATTTACCGGTACTGAGTAAGTGTCGTCGATCTGGAACTCAGATGGTTCATCTTTCCTGAAGTGAGCTCGAATTGAGAGCAAATTCAAAAACATCTTTAACAGGTCCAAGTTCTCACCGGTTACGTTTGAGATCTGAAATATTGGGCAAACCCTGACAAAAATGAAAGAACCACAACTGAATAACGTGATTACCTGTAAAAGTGATTTGAAGATCAGTGATTTTTGGCCTTTACAAAGTACCCTTCCATCATTCTGTTTTATTCACACAGTCATGATGTAACAATTCAAAAGAAAGATCGAGACGTACACGTCATCTGAGGTTTTCTCTAACTTCCATAACTATTGAAGATTTACTCTTATGAGGGCTTAAAGTCTTGCATGGTCCTAGAGTAGCCCAAAAATGTTCTCCGAAAAAAACAAATGAACTAGCTGAGAAAAACAAACGCTAACTGATTAGTTACTGACTAGTCTTGAAATCAGCAGCTTTTCTGGCACTTGCATCAATGTGCTTTCAATTAGTTCTGACCTGATACATGTATTTATTACTTAGTCTGGTAGTCCTGAGGTAAATCTGACTGTTCTGATTGGTTCTTACTTGGTCGCAATTTTGCTATACGGACGGCATAAGCTGTGTATTTTTGTTTGCGAACGCCGGCAAATTCAAATATACAAGTTTGGTCCGAGTGCTTTATAATAAACCACCTACTAACTTTGCTTGCTCGAGCCGTTTTGATAAATATGGAATGTGGCTCTCGGCCGTTTTTGTACGGACCACGCTGCGCTCGGTCCTTAATTCCCCTAGGCCAATATTTCCCACTAAGGCCCCTGCGCACGGTTAGTAAGAAGTTTTTCTTGAAATTCGCAGAAAATAAAAGTACAGTCTGCCCCCATTAAGACGAACCATTTTCTTTCATAAACTTAACTTGGGCTCTTACCTTTCAGAAACAAAGTTCGTAGCTGAGACAACCACATCATCACTGTTTTGAACAATGACAGGGATTTTACGGCAGCCAGGTGATTTTAGAATCCTGGATAAGAGTTTCATAGTGTCCTGTAGCACATTGGGCGGACACATGTCAATCTTGGTCACCACCACAAACACTGGGACATTGAGTGCTAGGGCCAACCCAAGATGCTCTGGTAAGTAAAAAAAAAATAAATGAATAAATTCTGTGAAACTTTGTCCAAAAGAGCAATATAAAGACAGATAGTAATAAACTGCAAGTGGCCCTTTATTACTTCTCCCTGCTGCACTTGCAAGTCATCAAGACCTACTTGTAATCTTAGGCAGAGAAGGCAAGTAAAAGAGTAAAGTGTTGCAACCAAAAGCCTGTCAGCGCAATTTTCTTAACATGGATATGCAATCAGAGGCTGAAATTTTCTACATTTTACTAAATTTATCACTTTCAATACCAAAGCAAACCATATCCTCACTAGGTATTGTAATAAACTCGGGTTTGAGCTTACAAGAATCATTGTTCACAAACATGAAACTACCTTCTATAAATGGACTGTATCTATCTATATCCTACTAAATCCTATTACCTTTTGTCATGCCTATAATTCCTGCATTTGACCCAATCTAAATGAGAAAAAAATAACAACAAAAACAAAGATCTTTGTGAAACACCATACACCATACTAAAATTACTTTTGGTTCCCTGAGAAAAGGACTTGCCTGAAAACTTACGAGATAGACCTCGATTGTCAAGTTCTTTAGGGATTTCTTTTAAATTCCCAATTCAACTCAGAGTGGTAAAAAAACTATTTTCATGTAATTTTTCCTTTCTCAAATTCTTGTTTGCACTTTGTCCAAACAACAAAAATTATTGCTATGGTCAATCCTCAATCAATAAAGAAAATTTAGGTGGATAAAGCAAAAGTAAATTATTGCACATCAATATGACATCTCACCATCAGCATAGCAAAGTCTGGCACATGTCCTGTCATTCCAAAAATTGTTGTTTTCAGGTATCTTTCATGCCCTGCCAGATCAATAAAAGTGATGACCTGTGAAAGAACAAAAACAAAACCCTTACTTTTAGATAGTTTATCAATTATTGCCCCCTTTGTATTGTATTGTCAGAGTGTGCCAGCATTAAAAAAAGTCACAAATATAAAGGTAAATTTTCAGCTTTCCCCTCTTTCAACAAAAAAAGGAAGAAGATAGAATTACAACAAACCTTTGAAGACTTCTGGCATATCCTGGACCAATCAAGTCCTCCTCCTGGGACACAAATATATAAATATATCAGACATCCTTCCTTATCAACCAACTCAAATTAACAGTGCTTAAAAGCACTGTTAAATTGGGTTGGTTAATATGGATCTGTAAAGGTATTTGTAAATCCCTTAAAAAGACTACTTAAAGAGCTTTTTATCTTTTACTGCCTAGACAAGAGGGGGCACTGTGCCTTCTCCTAACATGGGTATATAGTATACACAATAATTTCTTTAAAAGAGTTTTCTAACCATGGGTATCTGGCTTGTTCACCACATCTCCTCTGCTGTCAAATCCCAGGATATCATTTCCCACACTACTTGTTCTTCCTGATTCCATCTCATGCTTATGTCGGAAAAGCCTCTGTCTTGCCATGCCTCTTCCATTATCGAGTTCTCCATGAGTCAGTACACCAAGTAAAGTGCTTTTACCAGCATCTACATTGCCTACCACTGCCACCCTACCAAAATAGATGGATTAAGATGACATTATCAACCAGGATAAAGAAGATTTCTAAGCATGAAGCCATTTTGGAGTATGCTACTTTCCCTAACCTTCTGTTCACAAAAGATCTGAACATTTCTTAGGCCCTGAGCCCTTTGTTGGGTTCTCCCACCCCCCAACAAAGAAAAAGCAAGCTTGAGTCATGCATCTCAGGTCCACATAGAATTTAAACAGAATTGAATAAAGGGTTTTAAAGAAGATTTTTTCTTTTACTTTTCTCAATACAGCATCTACTGGGATTCTACTGGGCTTTCTTGCCACCTTAAGTCTATTATTTTACACTATTTTTCACTATTAACCCGAGTTACAGGTACCTAATACAAGAATGGGGGAAAAGGAATAAAGGCATTACCAGGTACTCAAGGTTGCTTACCTCACTTCCATGAAATCATTCTCATCCACTCTATTACGGACAAGATATTCAGCAACAGTACCCTCCTCTGCTGGCTTCTCTCTTAGCAGGACAACATCAGCATTACAGGACTCGGCTAATAGTTTCAAGGAATCCACTGATGCTTTGAGATCCTCTTCACTGAGTCCACTTGCTGCTCCATCTACAATTGAAAATCAATATACATCTGATGACAAGTATCAAATTGAGCATTGTATTGTTTGAAGCTACATTCATCAGGAGAATTTGGCAAACCAGTGATGAGAATACACACCCTCAGCTAGAGGGTGTTATTACCATATAGCACCAAATTCTCCCAAATGTCCACAACAAAATTTATAACCTTGATCATGAAGGATTTCTACAGCACCATAACTCATTGTACTTTGTAACACTTTGCACTTAAACCAGACTTAAACCAGATTACATTGAGCAGTTTGAAAGAAATTTAGGCAGATGTTCCCATTTCGAAAATCAAGGGCACACTAGGAGCTACATTTCCTGATCTTCATAGAAGTGTGTGGGTTCTTGCTCACCGCTTGCTCACCAGTTCAGAAAAGAAGCAGGAGAAAGGCCTACAATTTATCATTCTTATCAGGGAATACTAGACTGTCTAACCATTTGCTACTGTTATAGCAAAAGCAGCCCATTCCCCTCAACTATTTTAAGACCCTCATTGTTGGTCCACTTCAGGGAGTGAACCATTCATGCCACACACAGCAGTGTGGTGCATTACAACCTGAGCTGACCAGGTGGCAGCGCATAAAGGCAAGAAGAGGAATTGCTGAATAAATCAGCTCTTAATGATCTCATCAAAAATATGTCCAATAATACCCACTACATCACCTCCTTATTACTACAAAACACTTCCATAAGGAGTGGTAGCTTATTTCATTCAATTATTTCCTTCTCATGGAATCTGCTCCATGAGCCATAAGACGATTAAATGGCCTCTATATTTCAAGCTTGTCCACATTAATTTAGCCACAGCATGAAGAAAAATCACTCAAGAATGAAAAATTTATGAATTCACTCAAGAAAACAGTATTAAGATTACTTACCCCCAACACCCACTTCATAGATAGTTTCACCATGTCCTTCATCTAACCTTTCCTTAAGTTTTTGTAGCAAAATATCAAATTGTTCATCATCTGGACTGATCAAGGCAACCTGGAACATACATGAAAATATCACAAATCAACTTTTCCATTAATCAAAGCAAGTTTTCAGAATCTTCCCTTTCTTTCTGATGTGTGACTGCATAGCTTAATTGGTTGTAAAGGTTGGTATGGCTTATTTCCTTTTACTGTGAACAGAGACCCCAACTTGCCTCACTTCTTACATGTGGCTTCATAATTCAGTACACAGTAGCATTGAATTAGTATCTTGAAGGCAAGGTTTTGAGTCCCATCTAAGCCTGAGTTTTTCAGGCTTCTTTTGCTGCAATTACTAAAAAACAGTTTACCTAGGAGGATCAATTGCATACTTTTCATCATCAGCAATTCAAAATGATTCATTCCATATGATTGATTTATCAAATAAATATAACAAAAACAACTGAAAATGAAAAGCTACAATTAAAAAAAATGCTCAGAAATCAAAATATTCATCATAATTCTAGGCAGGCCATCATAAATTTGTTCCTACCCGTGGATCAATTGCATTTTCTGCACCATTTAATGTGTTGCTACCATCACAGTCAAATTCCACACCACTGTCTGGAGCAAATAGGTTGTTAGCACTCTCTAGAGATCCTTCTTGTCTACCATTCAAAGATGATCCTGAGAATTTCTCCTCCACATTGATTGATTCTGTAAGCGCACTCATTCTTTTTTATGTAAATTACACCAAGAAGACCTAAAAAAAAAACAAATAACAAAAATTTGATGACCAGAAAATGAAATAGAAAGGAATGGGTCTCAACCGCAAATAATAATAACTTTGAAATGAAATAACCTCAAATACATAAATGGAAATAGCATATATGTAAAGACTTCGAACCTGGAGTTTAACTAAGTATCCTTAATCACCCTCGTAACATAAATCCTATCATGATCAATAGAAAATCTACAAGGCAGCTCTTAATATCGTATACTCCTTATCTATTTTGGCATTATCACTAAAGCTTTCAAGAAACTTTCCACGTTCTTTTTGATAAAATTGAATAATGCCCACCGAAATCGTCGATCATCAAGACCACTCCTTGCTGAAAATATCTGGAACTCTAGAATCAACAAGGTAAGCCAACGTTAGCTACAGTATGAGCTTGATTAGATCGTATGCAGTCCCTGCGGGTACTGTGGGAATAACACTTTAAGTTTGGTAGAAAGTGTGCAAAATCGTCTGCTTTAAGCCACTAATTTCACCAAACGCTGGTTTCCTGAGGAAATGTGATGCAACACAAGTCCCTCTGACAATAATAACAACAATATAAATAGTCTAAGGGTTTTTCACTGTAAATAAGGCAAATTTCATCAGCTAACGCTTGCGTGGTGTTATTGATGTTATTGTTCCCAGGTCTCCTCAAAAACATCTAGATTGGAAATTTTTAAACAAGGATTTGAGGGTCGACGATGCTGGGTTTCGTTAAAGAGACAGAAACTGAATAATCGATCTATAAGAAATTTAATCTCTAGAAAAATTAATTCAAAACAATTTTATATAGTTGTTTGTGTGCGAAAGATGAGCGAATCAACACGTTACCGTGGACAGCGGGATTTCTTCTACATGAATAATTCGTTTGTGTAAAAAGTCATTAATGTTCCAGCCAATTTGTAGCAAGAATGGAGATCTATCATGAGCGACAAAGACAAATGCTTTGCGCAGTTCATACCTTAAACAACCTTTTCCAAGACAAGAATGCTTACAGTAAGGCAGATCTAGATGCCATCAGCTACCGGCTTAGCCCAGACGCTTTCGTCAATCCGCACAAAAATATGCTTGGCTTGGGAAATTATGACGTGAATGTTTTGATGGTGGCATTGCAGTGGAGGGAATATGAAGCAGTGTGGTTTGACAAGAGATTGTGAGTAGTCTCGGAGAAGTAAAAGCTAATTTAGAAGGAAAAAAGCTGAGGATAATAGACAATTTTTGTTTACTTGACATATACTCGATAGCTGATTTAGAGTAAGTTTATAATACACATAAACACAAATTTATCAGAGAAGAGCTGGATTGAATTGCTTTCAAAACTAAACTCCTTCAAAATTCTTCAGGATCATTGTGGATATAATGTTGTGTGTATCATCAAAGATGATATTCAATATGACCTCCAGGATCTTAAGCTTTCTTATCAGGCATTCAAAGATTCTTAATGCTACTGTGAACAAATGTCCATCCCTTGAAAGGTTATAGTTATCTTATGATAGGTAACTCCATGAAAGTTTAAATGTGGTATTTTCTGTTTGAAGTGCCTAGAACTATTTTATAGCTTAGATTAGAGAGGTACAAATCTCATGAGAGTAGCACTCTTATGGAGCCACTCAGCAGTATTTGAGTAGATTTAGACTACTGGCCAACAAACCATACCAATTAATAGTAGTATGATCTCTGAGGTACCAATTTTAACTTAAAATTCAGAGAAAGGAGAAGTAAACTACTGATAATAAGGGGGCAAGTTTTTGAAGAAACTGAGGTGCTTATTTAGTCTAGGGGTATAATAAGGTAATTTGGTTTCATTAAATGAGTTGATGATGTAAACTGTTCTCTGTAAGGAGTTTCTAAAGTTGACATTTCAAGCAGTAGTCCTTTGTCGGAGCAAAAACTGGAAAGCAGGAATGATTTTATTTTACGTACTTTTTCCTTGCAGGAAAATTGAATGTTTAAACCTTCAACACATCTTTGGATTTGTTGTGAATAAACCTTCAAATGTTAACCTAGTTTGGCTGGAAGTACCTATCAAAAGGCCTCATTGGTTTGCAGTTCGTAAAATAAATGACAATTACTACAATTTAGACTCCAAACTTTCATCTCCTCAGTGTATTGGCAATGAAGATAAGCTTTGTGAGTTTTTAAGGGAACTGTTGTCCCTGTCAGCTATGCAGCTTTTTGTCATTGTTGAGAAAAGTGTGGCAGAAAACAGTCTTTGGAAAAGACAGTGAAAGTGAAAGTAATCAATTGTTTAAATCCTAAATGCAATTTAAAAATGTCACTGTGTATATTTTAAACAAATCTAGAGTATATTCAAAAAAGCTGACCATCATATCTTCTAGCCCCAGTTTTATATCTGTTGTTGATGGTGCTCTATAAATATATGAAGCATTACACTCTGAGTGACCTACAGTTTCTTGGAAACGTGGTCAATGTTTTTACAGCTTGGGTTATTGGTGCAAGTCTCATTGCTAATACAGCTCAGAAACATCTGAATCCATCAAAATGGTGTGTCCACATCTTTTGTCCTAAGCCCCTAAAGTTAACTAGACAGTGGCCTTTCTGAGTTTTGTTTGCAAACCCCCTTAGTGCCTGTGATCCTCAAACACTTTCAGAAGATCTCAGAGTGAATACTTGGGAATTCCGTTGAATCTTAAGGTGTCATATCAGTGGTTGGTAGCCTTGGATGCCTTTGAATTTTTTACTGCTTTGACAAATTTAAATTAAATCACGAGACAGTATTGTTGGTGATCATGATGCCAAGGTGCTGTCTCTAGCTCAGTCTCAAAACAATTGTTTCCCATAATAGCCTGAATCTGGTAGGGAGTCCCACTGGTGTTGGAAGCACTGGACCCCTAAAACTAAGTGCGGCTACGACGAAGGTTAACCTGTTAGGAAACGTTATCGGTGATCTTCCGGACTTTTTGGGCAAACTGCACCAAATTTGCTTTCATTTCGTATTGAATAAGTCAGTTTGCTTTTTGCTTAATTTTGAGGGTTGAAGACATTTTCACGCGATAAGTTAAAAGCCAGGTCACATGAGCTTGCAGAGATCTCCAGCTTTGTCTGATGAACCTTTTTTAATTTACGAAGGGGTAAGTTTCTAAAGAAACTGTGGTGCTGCGTCGGTTGGAAAGTATAAGGGGTAATTTAATATTATCAACTGAGTTGCTGACGTAAATTGTCCACCGTAAAGAGTTTCAACGCTGTCGTTTCGGGAGTTAACCCTTCATCACTCGATCTGACGAAGGACTAACGCTCGAAACGTCAGCTTTGAAACTCTTTACGGGGGCCAATTTACGTTATCAACTCAGTTTATAATATTAAGTTACCTTCTTCTAAACTCATAAAGATCACGTAAAATACATAGATGTTGGTATTACGCCGTTGGTTTGAGAGAAAGAGATTAAAAGAACGTAACTGACGACAACCGAGCGCACTGTAGTTGATCGTCGTGGCTGGTCAGTGACAGCTCATTAAAAACAGTGAATGTACCAGTATTATTCTCTGGTGGGTAGCTAGGGAAACAATACAAGGCCGAATAGGCGTACACTTGGCGTTGTTTTCTCAACAGAATAGAATGAAATTGAGGTGAAATACAGCGAATAACTTCACTCATATTTTGAGAGGTCTGAAAGAAATATCACTGATATGTTTTAGTGCGGGCATAAACCAATTCTAGAGTGACTCCTAAGGGTGGCTTGAGTGGCAATTACGCACGAAAACAGGGAGTCGACTCCAAAACGAAACGAAAAGGATCGTTAAGGCTTACGTAGAGAGTATAATGTTCTCACAATAAACTTGTCCCTAAATTCAGCTCAGAATTGACAGTCGACTTAACCGAAATTTTTTTATCGCAGATGACGCAAGTTTAAGGAAACGTAGTAAAAATAAAAATAGAGGAAAGGAATATCATCAGTCCGAGTTCCCACCTGCCCTGGTTATATGAGACATCACTGGGCATGAGCCAGACGAACAGTGTCACTCCAAACACGTCACCGGAGAGTTCCAGTGCAAGGCAGAGCGAAGGCAGCAGGAAATATGGCCTGTTCAACGATCAACAGCGACAATTCCCTGTAATTTTCATTGTAATCGTGAGGAGACAGGTTTGTTTTTGTAAATTTTCTTTTTGTTGGCCAACCGTCGAAGAAAGTGATTGTGAATGCAACATTTGGTTATTCTTTCCTAATTTTAATTACAGTGCTTCTTTCGAACCATTGTGTTCGAGTCTTCTTTCGTTTTAGGTTCACGTAATTAATCTGATTTAATGTGTCTGGAAAGGAGGAAATAT
Organism: Pocillopora verrucosa; assembly: GCF_036669915.1. Lineage (NCBI taxonomy): Eukaryota > Metazoa > Cnidaria > Anthozoa > Scleractinia > Pocilloporidae > Pocillopora > Pocillopora verrucosa. The sequence goes on along the minus strand of NC_089319.1, from coordinate 21,593,229 downwards.
ATGTTTAAGTAGCATATCTGATATACCTTGGAGGCAAAAACAATTTGAAGTAACCTTTTAATTGTTATTGCTTGACTTTCCATAACCTACTTGTTTTGCTTTTGATTTCGTCGACGGTGTCGTTTGATATTGATTTGTCTGTGGATACATGTAATCCTAGTTGTCACCGTATTTACCTCTACCGAGTAGCCTTAAAATTTTACTTACGTACTGTTGAATGATACTTGTAAAAAGTTAGAACGAAGTGTCAAACTACGTATACATCTAAGTTTTCAAAAGTTAAGCTGCCGTTCCACTCAATCTTCATATAAACAACAATCTCATTACTTACTATTATTCATGGACACGGTTTTGCTTTAGTAATGAACTTTGGCACGATATTTTAACACTTAAGAACACGTAAGAACACTTAACTCCGAAGAAAAAAGGAAAATGGTTTATCATCTTCAAAGCTATTGTAAAATTTCTGTATGATGAGTTGATATTTTTTAACTCTATCATAATGAAACGGTAATCGTGTTCTCATGGCACCTTCTGACAACGACTTGTTACACTCACCCCTTGAACTGATCTCCGTTGAAGTGGATGACAATGGTTTTGTCTTCATGATATTGAATATGTCTAAGTTTGTCACATAAGTAACAAAAAAATCAGTGAAAAAAGAAATTGATGTCAGTGCACTGTGCAGACCTCTGGAAGAGAAGCCTACTTTCAGAAGTCTGCCTAGTGCACTAAATCAATTGGTTTTTTTTTTTTCATTTGCGCTAATTGTTTTTGTTGCATGTGATGAACTTTGCAAAAGGAGGGACTACTCTAGTCTATCCATTCACTCCCATAAAGATCCAGGAAGGTTTGTTACCTTAAGAAAATATTGAATAATCTTTTAACATGGCTAAATTACTATCTCAGGCAGGACTAATGGCCACAGCTGGCAATCCAGCATCATTTTCCTCCACTAAAGAGACCACAAATTATGCGCGACTTTGTCGGCTTCTGGTTGATGTGGGATCCTTAGTGATTAGGGACACGTTTGACAAAATACATCCACCTGCCAGTCTTCATACCAACCTGACAACAACACATCATTCCACACTGCAGGCACTTCGCAATCGGAGAGTCTTAAATGCCACTCAGTGGGGAAAGCTATACCCTGTAATACGCTCCTCTGTATCCTCAAGAGACTTTGATATCACACTTTTGACAGTCCTTCTGAGGAACATTTGTGGGTTGAGTCAACCAGCAACAGGCTGGGATGCACTTCCACCTGCAGCAGATGTGAGCACCGAGGCTAACATTGCAAGGGTGAAATATTTTAGAAACACTGTGTATGGCCATGCTGACCAGGCTTCTGTGGATGATGCAACATTTAATGCCTATTGGAAGGACATACGAGATGCTCTTGTGAGTCTTGGAGGAGCTAAATATGAATCTGCAATTGATGATTTAAAAAATGAATGCATGGACCCTGAAATTGCCGATCATTATGAAGAAATGTTAAAAGAGTGGAAAAAGGATGAAGACAACATCAAGGATGTGCTGAAAGAAATCCAAAGGGAACTTGAAGAATTAAAGGTATCAACAAGTAAATCTCAACCAAAAGGTATGTTTCTGATATGCTAATTGATAGTCAAGCTTTCCCTGTGGTTTTAAACTTTTGTGGGAGCTAGATTTTCATTTTCCTTTTTCCTTTCCTCTCTTCACCTCACCTTCCCTCCCCTTCCCTTTGTTCTGCTCCCTTCCCTTCTCAGTGCCCCTCCTCTTTGCTCTTTACTCCACCCCTTTCTTTCCCTGATGTCACCTTTCCTCTTCTCCCTTCTCCTCTGTCCTTTCCCCTCTTTACCAAGTTTCTCCTTTCCTCCACTTTCCTTCCCTCTATTCTCCTCTGTTATTTTCACCTTTCATTTCCAGTAAGTTCTCACATATCCTCTCCTCCTCTTCTCTCTCCTCTCATTCCCTCTCCTCCCTTCCCTACTTCTATCCACCTCTCTCCTAACTCATTCAATCTACTCCCCTTTACTCTCCCATCTCCCCTAGTCCCATTCTACTCCTTTCCTCCTCTCTTGCTCTTCTCACCTTTTTTTATTCCTTTTCCTCTCATCCTATCTTCTCCCCTTTGCTCTCCTTTCCTCCCAACTCCTCTCATCCCATCTCCCTTTTTCCCTCCCCTCTCTTCCACTTCACTCTTCTACATTGTACCCACCCCTCTCCTAACTTTTTTTCTCCTCTACTCTCCTCTTATTTCCTTCCCTTTGCCCTTTTTTTCCCCTCTCCATCATTCCCTGTTTCTATCCAACCATCTCTTAACACTAAAATTCCCAAGATCTGATTGTTAATTCTCCTCTCTAGCTGTTACTCATTTCCTTGTGAATAGGTTATGAGAATTTGCTGCTAGATCAAGATAACAACTACCTGATACATTTGAGTATTCTCAATACCAATTTGCTGAAACGTGCGTGGATATTGTAGGGAGAAGTTACTCGTTAATCAGTTCTGGGAATTAAAGGGTTAAGTTTCATTTCCCTCTCTTGTAATCCCTTCTCCTCCCCTTTGCTCCTCTTCATTCCTACTCCATTCCTACTCCAATCCCACTTCCTCCTCTTTGCCTTTTTCTTCTTGCCCTCTCCTTCATTTCCCATTTCTATTCAACTCACTCTTTTCTTCCATTCCCCTCTACTCTCAACCCTTCCCCTCTTATCTCCAACCCACTTTTGACTTTGATTTCCCTTTCTTGTTTTTTCCATCCCTTCCCTTTTTCTTTCCTCCCCTCTTCCCTTTGCTTAGCTTACCTTCTTTCCTTTAATCCTCTCTCCTTTCCTCTCCCTTCCCCCCAACTCCTCCTCTACCTCTTCCCTTCCCATTTGTTTCCCTCATTCCCCCAATCCTTTTTTCTCTTCTCCTCTGGGAATTACCAAAGCTTCAGCATTTGAAATTAGTACACAGTCTTACATTTGTTTTGGAAGAACTTTGAGTTTATTACATGTTCTCTTTAGTTTATGTTTCATTTGTTTTATATATCTGCCTTTTACTTGCAGTTGGAGCCTTTCACTCTCTCTCCTCTCTTGGCATTCCCATTCTACTTCCCTAGTTTACCTTTCATTCCATATTTTCAATCTGTTTCATTCATTCCCCCCTCTTCTGACTAATCCTCCTGAATTTTGTTCTCTTCTTTTATCTTCCCCTTTCTTTGCTGCCAATCCTTTCGTTTTGCTTTTTTTCCTTTCATTTTATTTAATCCTGCTTTCCCAAACCTTCGCTCCTTTGTGCTCAATAGAAGTTTCTCTAAGCTTCGTGTATAATTAATGCCCATAGCTGTGTCTCTAGCAGTCATACCCTTATATTATGTTGACAGTAATTACCTCCTTTTCAGAATTTGAAATGTCACATGACCTCATAGAAACGATTCGCAACCTCTACAAAACTCGTGAAGGTCGGCTCTCGCCATTTCCTTGGTGTGAAGAGTTCAACTTCAACCTAAACGACATATTTACCAAACCGACCATTGTCACACGCGACAGAGCTGGAAGATCGGTTGCAGAGCAAATAGACAGTACTACAGGAGTCTTCAAACCTCATAAGGATTGTTCCAAGCCCAGGACTGTCCTGATTGAGGGGGAACCAGGAATGGGCAAGACAACCTACTGTCAAAAGATGGCATGTGACTGGGCCAATGATCTGGAAATTGATGTATCTTTCCCCAATTTTAAATTGCTTCTCTTCCTTAGATGTTGTGACGTGTCAGGCAGCATATGGGAAGCTATTGATGATCAGCTTCTTCCTAAAGATGTCGAAGAGGACGCAAAAGAGAACTTCTTCAAGTTCATCCGAGCCAATCAATCCCAGGTGTTGCTTGTACTTGATGGATTGGATGAAGCTCCATCAAATCTTTCGAAGATGTTTACCGACCTTGTTCAAGGTAGAGAGCTTCCAAAGTGTCACATCATTCTTACATCTAGGCAGGAGGCTGGGGTGAATGTGAGCAAGTATTGTGACACCCTCCTACATATGACAGGATTTTCTCCAGAGAATTCTCAAAGCTTCATCACTCGTTACTTCGATGGTCGGGAAGCATTGGGTCAGAGGCTCTTAAGCGAGACAAGACGCAAGGAAGAACTTTTGGAACTGACAGCACATCCTTTAACGACAGCTCTACTATGTCTCTTGTGTGACGACTATGAAGGTGATCTACCCTCAAGCAAAACTGAGCTCTATCTTGAAATAACCAGCTGCGTTTTAAGGCGATTCCGGCAAAAGAAAGGATTCTCTAACGTAGAAGGAGACTTGATTGACTTCCACAAAGATGACGTAGAGCGACTGGGACGACTAGCCTGGAAAGGTTTGACAGAAGATCAGATGTACTTCAAAAGAAATGAACTTGGAGGTTCAGCAAACGAAATACCGGTATTTGAATTCTTGTCAGTCCACACCAATCGCAGCAAAAGACGTCCTTCCCTGGATTATGCATTTATTCACAGGAGTTTTCAAGATTTCTTTGCAGGTTATTTTTTGGCGAGCCAGATTTTAAGTGGTGAAATGAGCCCTGAAATACTATTTCCAGAAGATAGATCATACTTTAAGTATGAGCTCGCCCATTTCTTTGCATTTGGAATTATCAGCCTCAAGAGTGAAGAGAGAGCTACATGTTTCATGAACACCATAGTCACAAACATTAATCAAAGGCTGGACCTTCCAATTCTTACAAATTACTTATTGTATTTTGCCTTAAAATGTATAAGGAACTGTTTAGTAGTAAGTTCTACTCTCTCAAGTAAGTTGTTGCACTTGTTAGGAACAAAACTGCAGTGCCACACATTGGTTATTTTTGACAATAGATGTGACATCCCATTGCTTGCTGAGGCCCTCAGAGTAAACACCATTCTGAAGGAATTCAGTATGCCGTGGCCATTGTATTCTCCTGGAGACATATGTGCGGTTTCCTTAGCTAAAACCCTTCAAGTCAACCAAACCCTGGTAAAAATCAACTTAACAAACAAACTTACCAGCGCAGTTGGGGTCCAGCAATTGGTAGACGCGCTTATGGTAAACTCCACCCTCCGTGATTTAAGCCTTGCTGGCAGTATGTTGGAAGATGATAGCGCCGAGATTTTGGCGGAGTACTTAAAGGCCAATAAAGCCCTGGTTTGTTTAAACCTGGGGGCAAATGGAATCACTGACCATGGAGCCATATTTCTGGCAGAGAGTCTACGCCGCAATACCTCGTTGGAGGTTCTGGTCCTGGCAGGAAACTTAAGTTTTGGTAACCCTGGGGTTTTGTCTCTTTGTGAAACTCTCAAAATAAACAATACGCTCGCTAAGTTAGATCTGTCAGGAAGTAGCCTAGATGATGATGGTGTTCAGTCGCTCCTTAAAACTGTCAGGGATGGTACCACCCTAACCGATCTGAACTTATCAGACATGAAGATGATAACCAAGAAGAGCATCCGTTCTTTCGCTGAATTTCTGAGAGTGGATTCATCCCTGATATCACTTGGTTTTAAGGGAAATGAAGTCAGTGTAGGTGGTGCCCGATTAATCGCTGAGAGCCTCAAAGTCAACAAAACTTTGAAACGTTTGGAACTATCAAGGAACGACATCAGAGCGCCAGGAGCCCATGTTCTTTCTGAAGCGCTTAAAGTCAACACAGTACTGGTCTTTTTGGATCTGTCGCAGAACGCGCTCAGAGCTCGAGGTGCTCAGCTTCTTTCAGGTGGTCTTGGAGTCAACTCAGCTCTGACTCATCTTGATCTCTCAGTGAATGATATTGGTCCTGAAGGTACTCAGTCAATTGCCGAGGCCCTTAAAATTAACAAAGGACTTACTGCTCTTAACTTGTCAAGCAATGCTATTGAAGATGCTGGAGCTAAATCACTCTGCCAAGCCCTTAAAGAAAATAAAACCCTGATCAAGATGTCCATCGTAGGAAACGGTATTCAATCCTCTGGTGCAAGGGCTTTTGCAGAGGTTCGAGAAACGAATAGCACATTGCTTCATTTAGATATGGGGGGAAACAATATCGGTCAATCTGGAATTCAAGCTCTCTCAGACGCTGGTTTCCAGGGATTCCTTCCACTGCGAATTAATTTCGAGATTGATTGCGAAATTGGATTGATTCCCAACCAGTGAACATTGCCAGTTAAATTTCTTCCAAAATAAAAGTTATTTAGTTGACAAAGAGCAGTCGAATACGTAAGGCGAGAAATGGGTAAACTTGGAGCACATTCTGAGCACATTTTTAAGTCTATGAATTTAAGGTTTATGAAGTGCAGGGATGGAAGTTACCACTGTAAGCTTAAGTTCTTTGTGCGAACTATTCGGATGTCAGTTTTCTGTTTGTAGGCGTACCGAATTCGCATTAGTAAACTTTAAGTTAATACGCTAAAATCAAATACAGCCAATCTGAAACATGTATGTATTTCCTCGCTGTTAGTTTGGTGGAACATTACCTTACGCACCAGGAGAGAGATTCTGCCCCAGGTGTCGATTATTACTAGGGATTTACCTATATCGAGTACGGTACTAACTTTTTTCCTCAACATTGATAGGGATGTTGTTACGTCATTTTTAGTGGTCACTCGTGTTAATTGTATGGTCGGTTACAAAGTTACTAAGGATATTTAAATCGAAACTGATCGTAATTCCCTTTACTTTCATGGCACTCACACACAACTTGTAAAGTTACTTTGGTAACACCGCAGTGACTGTATGATCCGCTGCGTACGATTGCGCATTTGGCCTTTGGTGGCCAGAATAACGTAGGTTCAGGAGGAAACAAATCATAGGGAGGTCACATGCAGTGTCGAAAGAATCGATACCTCGATCAAACTCTCCGGGACAAGGTAGCCGGAAAACCTTGAAAACTCAATACCTGACTATAAAAAAATACAAGAAAGAGCTTAAGGCTACGCTCACACAGTACCGGCCGAATTTTCGATCGGCCGAAAGTTTCGACCAGACGTTCTGTATACACGGAACCGTGTGAAAGTTTCGTTCTGTTCAGATGGAACTGATAACAGGATAAATTTTGCGGCATTCTTGAGTGTTTTACTCTATCCTGATGCGCAGAACGCTTCTTATCCCGTATAAAATTGTAAACATGTTCTTTAGCCTAGTTACCACGCATCCATGCAGCCACGCCTTCGCCGTTCAAAAATTTTGACGTTTAAGGTGTTTACACTGTGGCGCTCAAATTATTGACTGCACCGCCTAAAAATTCGTCCTCGATTTTGGTCTTCAAAGTTTTGAACGCTTGGGCGTCCAAATTTTCGTACGTTTGGCGTAGTTCCATGTGAACGAAACGCCCAAACACACGAATTTTCCACCGGTCGAAAATTTGTCTGGTACTGTGTGAACGTAGCTTAAGTCTCAATCCCAATACCCCGAAACATCTGAATCCATAAAATGTCATGTGTCTACATCTCTTTTCCAAAGCCCCTCAACCTGATTGGGCAGTGGCCTCCCTGAGTTTTGCTTAGGAACCCTCCTTAGAGTTTGTAATCCGATTTTGGGCATTAGTGTCCTATTTTGGATACTGGTGACTAAATTAGGACGTTAGTTCCTGATTTTAGACGCGCGTCTTATCGTAGACAGTACTGATTGATGTTAAACATCAGTGTCCTTTTTTTGACACTAGCGTCTGATTTCGGCCACTAGTGTCCTATTTGGACACTTATGTCTTATTTAGACACTTGGACACTTGTGTCCGATTCTGGACACTAGTTTCCAGTTTTGGACACAAGTATCTGATGTTGGAATTGATTATCTGCATGTTGACACCACTGTCCAATTTTGGAAATGATTTTCCTTTTTTAATTGAACATCATGTTATGTCGTAACACTCTGATGGCTCCGAGAGATAATTCCACTCTCCAAGATCGTGGTTCATTTTGTGTTGGTGCATATCTAAGGAAGTACATAATTGGAGTTAGAATCAATCCTACGAATAGTTAAGTTTACGAATGAATGAGTATGACTGAGACGATGCCTGAGTTGAACTGACTCGAATTTTTCTCGCTGACAACAATGTGCTAAATATTGCCCTTTTGTGACAACTCTCTGTTGAGTGCTCTAGTCATGCCTCAACATGTACCGCCAACCGGGTGCAGTAAGTAATGTTGCACGGAATTTGCTATCGCTCTCACTTTCATTTTACTCAGTCCGCTCCTAGTATCGCAGAGTAACCTGTCAGGTGATAGACTGATAAAATAAAAAACATCATCGTCCCACATTGAAATTGTGAGCAATGATGTTTATAAAAGGATGAGATAGTGTTGAAAACACGCCATCATTTGTCTGAAAAACCATCTACGTAAACGTCAGTTGATTACGATACTTATAAAAAAAAAAAGGATTTCCGCTTGGAGAACTCATTTGGTTTACCTCCTACAGCGTAAAACGAGGAAGTAACTGACGCCTAAGGGAGCAAATCGGCCGCCCAAGAAACAGACATTACACATTCATAAAGAGATTGTAAAAGTCATCGATAAAAGGAAACGTCAAAATTATGTCTCGATTATTGTCACAGCGATAAGTAAGATCACTGGCACTTTTCCTTTTTTTTTCTTTGAAATTTAATCGCAGAAAGGCAGCAGAGCAAAATTTCCCGGTTTCTTGGAAAACGTTTTAAAAATTATCATAATAATTATTTCACCGTTGTTTTTGCAGCTTTATTGACTTACGCGTCATAAGATAAAATTTTGCGGTTAATGAAAAAGCTCAAGTCTGGGAAGCAGAAAGCTTAGCACTCAAATTGCAATACTACTCGGCGAATGAACTGCGAATGTTCTAGGGGTTCATATGTATTTTTCAGGTCCTTTCTACGTAAAGGATTCGCGTACCGGCTGGTTTCTTTCAATAAATAAATGTTCTTCCCGTGAAAACTCTTTCCTTCTTATCCACAATTCTTGATTGATCCCATCTGGTCGCATATAATGTTGTTATTGCTTTGTCACCTTGACAACGCGTCAATACATGATGTCACAAAGCGGTCAATAAATAACAAATATCTACCCTGTGATTGGTTGATTGATGCGCAGAGGCGAACTTGTGAAGTGGATTTCAGACAACAAAGGTGAAGAGGGAAGTAATTTGCGAAGTGAACCTTGTGACACAAGCGTGCTTTGTTCGCTCCGATCTCGTTCAAAATGTAATAGATTAACTTATCTTGTTCGAAAGCTCGTGCACTTGGCGAAAAAAGAATCGAATTCCAGGATGTTGAACTGTTTCAAAGACGGAGGGAACGTTCGAGCGGTTGTGGCTTGCTTGAAGCCGTCTCGCTCTTCATATTTTACGTCAAATATCTATTAAGTAACCTGAAAAGTCATCATGACAGATAAGGAAAAAGGGAAGGAAAGCTCTCATAACTTGATGGTAAGTAAATGTTTGCTCGCGTGCGAAAATACGCTGTTTTGCTGTCTTACAGCTTTTAATGCAATGTGCAATACGTTCAGCTTTATCTATGTGAAAGTAGAAAGCCTTTGCCTTTGGGTCGATCTTATCAAAACTTTTGCAGATGTTCTTGTCGGTAGCTTACTCAACTTCTGTATGTTTTTTTTTGTTTTCAAAGGTTGCTGTTAGAGTAAGGCCTTTGAATGGAGCCGAAGTCGAAGATTCAAGCTGCACTGAAATTGTGCATGTTTTGGACGAAAACGTACGTGTTTCTTGAATTGAGCTGTGACAACACTAGTGATTTCTCATCACAATTAAACCATTCTGTTATTGTGAAAGTCACTTTTGTGTTAGAAAAGCATTGAAGAAGAAGAGTTGAATTGAAAGCGCGTTTTTTCTATGGGTGCTACTCAACAGTTTTGTTCAATCGATAACATATATGTCCTACATACTTAAAGTATGTGTGAGTTACAATGAAAGGTTTTGTACTCTGCCTACTATATCTTAAGCTAAAAGGAAGGAAGAAAGAAAGGTTGAACAATTAAAATGTCCTCAACATCATCATAGCTTTTGTTATTATTATCATTACTATTGTTATTATTATTATTATTATTATTATTATTATTATTATTGTTGTTGTTATTATTTACTTGTGTTTCAAAATGTAAGCTGATCAGGGGTATCCTTATTTCCCAAGACATGTAGCTATTATTACTGTTGTTATAAATATTATTACTTTGGCTTCCTGTTGAAGAACCCAAGTGTAAGATTATCCTGTGGTCATTGAGTGTCTTCCATGGCATCTCTGCATAGGGGCTGATTGTCAGGCTCCAACAATCTAAAAAACAGAGTTGCCTCTAAGGACAAGAATAATTTTTTTATGGCCCTTAAAAGCTAACAATACACAATCTTATGTCCTTCTGCAATGGTCAAAGCCGTTATGGAAAGTATTTTAATCAGAAGCTTGACATGGTCACAGATATGGCAAACACTGTCATGGCCAGTGTGCTAGAGTCACATACAAACATTCTTGACTATCTCTCCATTTCCATTTTGGAAGCCCAAGTGAAGGCCATCTTCTTTGGCCTCTTCTTGCTTTTATTTTTATTATCATTTCATGATTAGTATTGTTTTTATAAGTATTACAGTCAGAAACTTATGTGTGATTTTTTACCTTTTGATTATAATCAGTGCAAATTGCAAGATTGTTTTTCTTTGAGTTAGGTGGTCAGATAGGTTACCAAGCTTTCCAAATTTTAATGGCATTTTTCTTTTTCTGTACTGATATAGCTGGTGGTGTTGAAAGATCCCAATGAAGACCAAGATGACATTCTCAGAGCAAACAGATCAAGAGAAAAGCAGTATATTTTTGATTGTGCATTTGGCCAAAATTCAAATCAGGTTAGTTAGAGTTTCATGATCAGCTCTAATTAACAGAATTATTTCAAACCATCTTTCTGGGAGTCCAAAGACAAAGTGGATTAACACATTTTTAGTTAAGTACAAAGCCAGAGGGGAGCCAAGTAGTAGTCAATGTCATTCTTTGGTAGTTTTTTCTTTCCTCTAAATATTTAGACATCTACCATAGTACTTACAAGGATAATTTGTTTGTTTATAACATTTAATGACATATTTCTTCCTAGGCTGATGTATACAAGGAAGTAGCAAAACCTCTGATTGAAAACGTTATCTCGGGATATAATGCTACAGTGTTTGCTTATGGTGCAACAGGTAAACTGTAACATGTACTTAACTAGTGTTAGTTACTAGCTGTTTTACTCTTTACGGTGGCCAATTTACATTTTAAACTCAGTTGTTAACACTAAATTACCTGCTATACTCTCCCACTGACACAGCACCACAGTTTCTGTAGAAATTTATCCCCTTTATTAGTGTTAGAAATGGTCTGATGATAACATAGCAGCAAAAATTTTGGCTTGAGCTAGTGGATTGATTTTGCTGTGCTAAGAGAAAAATTACAACAATCATCATCTCCTAAATTTATTAAAAGTGAAATGTTTGGGAATCTGTAAAGGATACAAAGAGAGGAAAAAGGAAAACTTAAGACTTTTTAGAACACAAAGTTTTTTTAATTACAGATATTCTGTAAATTTACCAACTTTTGTATAGTTCAATAAAAAGTAATAAAAAAAGCTTTTAAATCACTGTGAATTAGAAACTGAACTGATGGTTAACACTTCTTAAGATATTTAATTTAAGGTGAAATGTTTTGATTTTTCCTGTTTAGGTGCAGGGAAAACATTCACCATGTTGGGTACTGACAGAGAGCCTGGTATTATGGCACGTGCCTTGAATGATCTTTTCAATGCAATGGACAGGACTAAAGAAGATATGAAATACAAAGTGTCAATGTCATACTTGGAAGTAAGGATGAAATATATAATATTATAAATCTTCATTTTGTTTTTTCCTAGTTTATTTTTTGTTTTATGATGGGCCAAAAATTTATACTAGGGAACCCTACATGAACATAACTTTGAGAATAAGTTATTAAGCAAGGGTAGAAGGTTTGGCTGAGAAGGGAAATAAATAAAATGTTCTTTCCTTAAGTTATTGTCTTATTGACCAGTGCCTTGTGGTGATATTTCCATTGTTAACAATCAGTATTATGACATTTTATTCACATCTGCAGTTGTGATTGATACTTGTTGCTTTATCTTTACTGTTAGGATTAAAAGCTGATCTTACACTCTTTGCCCATTAGATCTATAATGAAATGATTCGCGATTTGTTGAACCCATCATCTGGTTATCTTGAACTGCGGGAAGACAGTAGAGGAGTCGTAGTGGCTGGTATCTCAGAAGTTCAAGCCAAGAAAACAAGCGAGGTAAATGTAGTACCATTGTTTCCCTGTAAGCAATGTTGTAATGTCACCTCACAGACACTTAACCCTTAACATGTAACTCCCATGTGTGACCAAGACAGAATTTCTCCTTACAATATCAATACAATGTCAAGCAGATGAGTAATGAGAATAAAGAAAAATCGTAATTAGGGGACTATAAGTTGATTCAGTACCAAATTCTCCAAACTAACATCACAAGAACTATATGGCAAACAGTAAGGAGAATTACTAATAAAATCTTGGGAGTCAAAAGGTTGACTGTGGCTAAAAGTGGTTATCTGATGGTGTGCTTTATTTGTGACCATATCTACCTTTGGATTGTACTTGACCAGAGTTGTGTAGATTTTGTCAATATTTTCTCCCTGAGTCTGTATAGTCCTTTGTTATTATCTTTATATTGTTTTTATCACTCAAATTTAGGTTATGGATTTGCTTATGATGGGAAACAAACAAAGAACAAGTGAACCTACTGCTGCCAACAAAACCTCTTCAAGATCTCATGCTATCCTTCAGGTAGGGACTAAGATGTTATATGTTGTACCATACTAAATTTAAATTGTTTTTCTTTATTAAAGGGCTCATGTAGACTTGCACATTTATACCAAGTTTGCAAATAGAAGTGTTGTCATGTGTCCAACATGAATCCATTTTATGCTTCATTCTGGTTGAGATGTTATTTTTTTACAGTGTCAATTTTTATCAATATTTTTTAGGTAACAGTCACTCAGAAGAGTCGTGTGAAGAACACTATTGATGAATTCAAAGTGGGGAAACTTTTTATGATTGATTTGGCTGGATCTGAGAGGGCTGCGCAGACTAAGGTACTCAGGCTTTCTTTGTTGATGATGCCAATGCAAATGCATTCATTGCTTCCTTTTTTTAGTAGTGTGGAGAATATCTTGAGGTTTAGATTTTTTTGAAAATTTTGTTTTAAATTCTAATAATAGAAATTATTTTGATTCCAGAATCGTGGTAAGAGAATGATAGAAGGGGCACATATTAACCGTTCCTTACTTGCTTTGGGAAACTGCATCAATGCTCTGAGTAAGTAATGCAGTAATGGAAGATAAGCTGGTGCATTTGTAAGCTTGTGTAGCTGTTCCTTGACAAAGATGACAGTTTGCTTATCAGAGGAGGACAGAGCTGTATATTGACTTTATTTCTCTTCTTTTGCATCGGTCCCTCCTTACCACTTGTTCTTTGTTCTTGCTTACCTGCTACACAAGCTATATACATTATACATTTTTACATTTTAAGACAAAAATGCAAGAGTTTTTACTTAAATAATCACTGAATTGGCTTAGCCACACATTCATAGCACTTTTTCTTTACTTTATTTATTAATGTAAGTCAGGTGGCTCTCCCATAAGCCCAGTGGCTTCCTGGGTCTCTTTGCCTTCTAGCCATAACCACTGTAAATAAATTTTTTGTATTGTGTAAATAAGGCAAATTAAATATGATGATGATAATGATACATATGCACCCTTGACTGAAGTTTCTTGGATGCAAATATTGTTTTTCAGTATTTCTTTGATAATTGATTTTTGCATTCTTTGACTCTCCTCAGGTGAAAATCGAGGGCATTATGTCAACTATAGAGATAGCAAACTGACAAGACTTTTAAAGGTACAGTTCATATAGTATGTAACCTTTTTGCTGCCAGAGCCCAATTAAGAGTTCTCCTCATTATTTGTCATACAACTCTTATAAATTTAGCTCTGATAATTTGGTGTTAAATTAAACAATATTCCCCTGTGGCAATTTTTTTTCATCCCATTCCCTTTCTGCTTAGAATTGCGTTGTTGTTATTTAGAAAAAAGCCAGTGTGGTCGTTCTTGAGAGTAAGAAGGTTAGCTCCAATTAATTTAGCCTTAAAATGAAGGAGAAGAATAACAGACTTGTTTATTGCAGTATTTCCCAAAAAGTTAGGCTGGATTGTTAACATACTGAGAGTTGTTGGTCCCTTTGCAAGGATAAGCTTCTCATTCCATGGAGAATAATAAAAGCTGTTAGCCTGCTGTTCGGTGCTCTTTCATGTGGAACAAAATGCACTAGAATGCTTCTGCTTTCAGTAGATTTAAATGTGGCTTCTTTCAAGTAGTCTGACACTCCTAAAACATTTTTATCTTATCTTTACATTTAGGATTCTTTGGGTGGTAACTGTCGCACAGTCATGATTGCCCATGCAAGTCCAGCAAGTGGATCATATGAGGAAACTCGCAACACACTCCTGTATGCAGATAGGGCCAAGAACATAAAAACTAATGTAAGTGTAACTTTTTTTCGAAACGCAATAACTTTGAACAGGCGCCAAGTCTCCCGAGCCAAGTTTGAAGCAAACATTAGAGGCATGTTAATACAATACTGTGTTTTTCTTGAAAACGCTCTATCACGGGTTCAAATATCTCATAAACTCATTACAACATTTTGATTTAATTGACAGGTGAAGCCAAATCAGTTCAGCGTATCCTACCACATTGCACAGTACACCAACATTATTGCTGATTTAAGAAAAGAAATATTTCGTCTCAAACTCAAAATCTCTGAACATGATGCGGACAAAAGTAATGAAAGTTCAAGTAAGTTGGCTTCCATTTTTATTGAAAATTTTTGAATGTGATGCCTATTTATTTGCCAAAAAACCATTTGGAAAGCCTGGAGCTAGCTGTTCTGTGTCTTTTGCACAATGGCCTCCTTTCTTTTCCTACTGTCTACAAGATCGAGGGACTCCAGAGTGTGCTCGGCTCCCAAGTTTTTAAATATTTTTAAGGAAAATTTCAGGACTTTTTAACTTCTCCTTTGGCAAAGAAACTATAATTTTCAAGTTACTGATCTAAGGTAAAAACAAAGTGACCTAATTCCCTTTGTGGTAATTTGACAGAGCAACAAAAAGGCAAGAATCCGGAAGCGATGAATAAGTTGCGGGACCAACTCGTCAGTACGTTTAAAGAGCAGATGGATATCAGGTTAGTAAAGACGATTTGGAGCAAACTTCAAAACAGATACGAATTATGGACATATTTACTTGACATTTGGAGGGATACCTCTTGTGCAATGTTAGTTCCGTTGTCCCAATTTCCTGTCGGTAGTAAAATTTGCGTATCAGTTCGTACATTTTCGTGCGTTCCTACCACTTCAAGGTTGACTGTGTTTTGACTTATTGTGATAACAAGCTAATAAATCATCGACGTTGAGACGATAAGTTGAAAGACTATTTGTTCTTACACTTCGGCCAGAAATTCTGATTGATCTTCAAATGCCATTGACATAACGAACCTGCTAAGCTCTTCCTGTACAACTGAGCTGATAAGTTAGAAAAATTGGAACGGAAATATCTTCCATTTAACGTTTGGTGTGTGCTGTTCTTGTCTGAAAGTATCTTTGCTGGTCACATTTCAGGCGCAGATTGATAGAACTTGAGGACACTGCCATGCAGATCTCACTTGACATGAACCGATACATGCTGGTGATAGATGAGTAAGTGTGCATAAAATTAAAAAGATTGGGGGGGGGGGGGGGGGGTAGCTGAGAAGGGAACAAAAATGCAATATTTTTTATGTTATTTCGAAGAATTCTGTGCGAGGCTTAATAAAGAAGGAGGAAGGGACTCTAAGTTTTGAATTTGTTAAGTAAGAAACCCCTTAAATACTGAATATACCTGAAAAAAGGATGGGTGTTAGAATTCGTTATCACTAATTTCACGATTTCGGTGTAGATGGGAACAAGAGAAAGCCAGGAGAGGTGTGCGTAAAACTACCAGAAACTCATCTGGGAAACCTAACGTTTCTGAGATGAGGAACGACTTGGGAACTGCGGCTTCTTCCGAAAATGAAAACAGAGTGAAAGGCGATGGGTCATTAGCAGAAGACAAAAACATCCTCGGCGAAAACCTCCGCGAAGGGACAACACTGTCCAATATGGACACTGTGGAAGATGTTGAAAGCAAAGACATGGACACCGAAAAGGATAAAAAGTCAGAAGCACGCCAAGGTGCAAAAATCGCAGAGCCTGAAGAAGTATCTTTTGCGCGAGAGGAAATCACAACACTGATTGCAGAGGAAAAACGCACGTCTAATCTCAAAGTAGATCTTCAGGAAAAGCTTCAGCAGACACGAAAGGAGGTTGAAGCTTTGGAAGAGCTCTTACCCAAGAAGATAAGCAGCGAAGAGAATCGAGAAATCTTGGGTCTTCTGTGCAAGGTTCACGAGCTCGAAATTACCAATGCTGAGCTCCAGTCGAACTCGTTACTCAGGGAGAACTTGCTACGACAAAAGGACTTGGAGATGAACAAGTATGATTCACGGCAACGGTTGTGTGATGAAATTATTCAAATGCAGAGATCTGTTATCAACGGTAAGCTTACAGAAATATGGTAACATAGGGCTTTTTAATCGTGCAGCCTACAGCAACTTATCGGAAAAAAGGAAAATTATAATTCAGCAATTTACAATTAAATGCAAATTCCTTTCCTTATGCCCGTTAGATTCTGGAGCGCAGTGTTCTGCAGAGCTTGAAGCACTTTATGATGTGTACATGGAGCAATCAGCTGACTTTGAGCAACGCGAGAGCAATTCAAGCGAGCAGAAGAACGGGGAAGGCTCTTTGAACACGTTACAAAAGGTAAACCGCGCTTGATCGACAGTACTTCAGGCATTCGTTAAAAAATCGGCTACTTGTGGGCTTGGGAACTCGTACCTGAAAGCCTAGCATGGTAGGCACGAGACAATCCATAGGTATCCATAGCAACCCACAGGTAGAAACCACTCCCGCACCAACAGACTAAACCTTGACCTACCTGGCCCAATGATGACCTTCAAGGACAAGCCCTTTTTTCTTTTTTACCCTTTTCAGTGAGAAGGGTGGAAATGAAAAATCTACAGGTTACAAAACTCACATAAAAAATTTATATGAAAAGATCGATCGACTGCAGGCAGCATGTGGTCTGTTCCTATGAAAATCGCAGGTCGCAAGCAAAGACGCGTGAGATCTTGTCATCCACATCTGAAGAATATTTTTTGTCCGCATTTGAGTCTACCTGAATGATGCATTTAATTTTTTTATGTTGTTGTTTATATCAGGCTTCACTTCTTGCCGGAATAAATCGCCGAATGATGCCCTTAGCACGAGAGAAGTTATGTAAGTACTATATGCAGTATTCTAGTAGCCGTTGTACTGGACTGTAAAGATTTCTGTGAATAGGAACTATTTAGAACATTTTCCCGTAAAAGTTTGATTGGTTGAATCGTGCTGGTCCAGCTCCTGTAAATCTAGTGTTTTAATTTTCGGCGATTTTTATTTCTCTAAACCAATGATTGTCGCGAACTCTTCAACGAAACTCTTGCGGTGTCGCAACGAAGGTCCAAGGTTCTCTAGAAGGAGCAGTGGCATTTTCTCACAAAGTTTCCATTGTTAGGTCAGGATGAACTAAGTGACCTTCATCTTGTCTTTTACAGTCACATTCAGCAAGTTGTCGCCGCTGAGTGAGGAGACACCTTCTCGTCTGGTGTCACTTCAAAACTCACCCGTTAAGATGTCACGTACCACACCTTCTGCTTGCACACAGATTTCGGATGACGTGTTCACACGGGAAATCAGGTAACATATCTTCTTGTGTTTAACCCTTTATCTTCCATGAGTGACCAGGAGAGAATTTCTCCTTACAATATCAGTACAATATCAAGCATAGAAGTAATGAGAATAAAGAAAAATATCAATCAGGGGATTATTAGTTAATCCAGTATCAAATTTTCCAAATTGACAACATAAGAATTTTATGTCAGACAGTAAAGAGAATTACCAATGAGATCTTGGGAGTGAAAGGATTAAGAGTTCTGCTGAGGAAGCGTTCCAGAAAATGTAACTGCAAATATATGCTTACATTTGATTTTTTTTAGTTCTCCTCTATCGTTGCCCACACCCAAGAAAACGAAAAAGCTTCTGAGCCATACTGACGACGGTGAAAGCATACGCAGTTCACCTACCGTGTCCTCCGTAATGGAAGACTTGCACGAAGAGGTGGAGCTCGCTACCCCAGCCAGCCCTGTGTTTGCCCGAACGCGAAAAATCGCTCAGATCGCTGCACGCCGTCGAGGTGGCCCGGATAAGAGTCCTAAAACTAGCAATAATAGACTAGGACCTGGTAGAGAGCTCCCTACAAAGTCTAGTTCTGTCACGGACATGCGCGTGCCTGATCAAGCTCCCGAAAGTCAAAGTGTACAGAGGGACAAAAGACTCTCGGTCAAGGCTTCGCGAAGTATGAGTGATTTGTCTGTAATTGACAAAAGAACAGGAGACGTTTCATCTGAAGAGGCGCCACCAGCGGACAAACCGAAGGGGGCTGGGAGGAGCAAAATAAAAAATGCCCCTCAAAGGAAGCCCAAGAGGTTACGTTCCGCATCGTTAGATGAGTCTAAAGTTCTGAGAGGTGAGTTTTATGGCGTCTCTACCCACTCACTCCTGTAAAGGACGAAGCAGATAGTGACGTATTTATGTTTCTATATGTTTGGGCTATGCCCTATCGACATAACTAACCCCAACACTATACAGAACGTTTGCAACATTAGGACTATCTTTTCAAGAATTCGTTGTGACTTAGTGGTTGAGTATTCCAACGTTAATACGGAGGGTCACTGGTTGGATTTCTCAATGGGCTTTGTTACATTAAATTCATTCAATGTCAGTGGCAAATGGACATAGCGTCTTTAAAGACTGAAATAGTTTCGCTTTGTGTTGAATTATTTTTAGAAAGTTTTATTGAAATGTTCCTTTTGTATTAGCAATTTTCTACCTGTCATTTATTCGGCCCGCCGTGTGATGCGATGCTAGTAACCACCACACAGCAGATTTCTACCTAGAGTCAAAAAAATTTTCATACCAAAAAATAGAAAGGCTGAGGATGCTAATTCCATGTGCTTTGACTTACTTTTGTTCAGTGAAACCTCGGCGCACTCGTAAAGAAGAGTTACAAGAGGCGGCAAGACAAAAAGTGGCCGCTGCATTGGCGCAGTCAAATACAAGGAGCAGAATGTATGGGGGACATGGCACAGAAGGACGCAAAGCCATCAGGACACGACAAGCCAGAGCAACGAGTCTCTCCAAGCCCATCTCAGATACAGAAAGTGGAAAAACATCGGCGAAACCTTCTGTTTCTGCCGCCAGTAATCCATTAGATGGTAAATGTTTTATCTGTTTTATGATATTCTTCCATTTGTGGTTCACCCCACAGGTTTTCTTATTACCAGAGTCCTTCCCTTTGTCGAGCACTCCAAGAAACTGCTCTTAAAGAGACTGAACCCAATACCTGTTTGCTTCGTCTCCTTTACACAATCTTCGCTTCTTCCTTTCTACTTTACCTTCTTCCTCTATTTCCTTATGATTATTTAATTAAGAGCTGCTCTCTGTAAACTTTTTCTGTCATTGTGATTCTCAGGAGAGGTGCAAACATTCTGGACAAACGTGACTCCGCCGTCTACTGTCCATCAGCATGGAGTTACTTATGGTAAAGGGCATACTATCCAAAAGAGATACCGTGCTCCTCCTGAGATCAGCGGAACGGATTCGAGCCAATCCACTCCGAGGCTCAAACCAAGGAAAAAGCCGTCGAATACTGGTACGAGATCCGTCGACGAACTATCAGTGAGTGGTATCGCTGTGCGTCCCTCCAAACAGGCTGCAGGTGTGCGCAGAAGTTAATTATAGCTGCTACTGAAGGTCCTGTCCTAAATGTTTCAAGAAAAGAACTTGTAGAAGTTATAGTGGATATCACTACTCAGTAGACCTTCTAATTCCTTTTTCTATGGCAGTTAGATCTGAAAGCTCTTGAAGCTCAAAATGAACGAGACTTCGATGTACCCACAGAAGTTGCGTTACAAAATGAGAAGACAGCGATTTTCCTGTGATGAAATATCGTTCGATTAATGGAACTGTACAGTGCATTGACAATAAGCAAGTTCAGGTTTTATAAACACTGCATATTTAATATTGAAGACAAGGCAAGAGTGATTTGTTCACAGTTTATATGTACATAGCAGGATCCGATATTTATTCATGCAGGTTTTATTTTGGATCCTGAAAAGGAAATGTAAAGCTATTTATTAATATGTATAGTTTGATACTTTGTTAAATACTGTACGTTTTTCACAGTTGTCAATTAAAATAAACTGAGTAGTTAATAACCTCTCGTCTATGAGTTTGAAATAAGCAGCAGGGTCTCTTCGTCCGTGTGATCTGGATTTGAGTACAGTCCCCCGTTTCAAAAGCGTCTGGTCCCACAATTGTTGTAAATGAAATATTCAGCCTGTGGAGGGTTAAAAGAAAGTAGAGGGCAGTTGAATAAAGTAACTTGAGCTCCACTTTTAGGCTTGGATAAAACTTGTTATTATTTGTATTAGTTTTAGATAGGAGTAGGGTAGTACATGAAATTGTGAGCTGTAGCCGATATATGCGTCGTGTTTGGGAAAAGCGCGCGAAAAACCTGTTGCCAGCCGCGTTAAAAGGCGGGAAATCCTTCGCTTTGCTTGTCAGACACAGGAAAAGGAATGACTTCGGAAAAAAAGGCGGCGCTATTTTGTTTCCTCGATGAAGAAGGTCTACGAAGTACGAAACACTTTTTTTCAGAAGAGGTGAGTGAGACATTGGCAATTTTTAATAATGTTTCAGTATTTGTCGGAGAAGAATGGATGTAAACACGAGCCTTGCCGATAACACTGAGCAAACTTTTAAATTATTCTTTGGAATGGAATACCTTGATAAAAGTTTAATGACATGTAAATTTTTCCTAGCATATTGTGTGTATATCAGAATTCTTACTCTTTTAAGAGTAAGACTCGGGCATTATTCGGGTTAATTTTAATTTCACTTTATTGGTAGCGCGGTCTCTGACATTGCGGAAATTACTCTTCCATGAATTATTTTTCCTTTCGAGTAATTGGAAAAGGTGGAAAGTAAAATGCAGCATCCTCATAATACTAAGACTTAGAGTACTTTTTAAAGCAGTGTTGACACATTTTCACTTACCCTCTACCATCGACTTGTTCATACGTTTAACAATTACGAATGGTACTGAATTTTAACTACCAAGATCTAATTGCTAATTCTCCTCTCTAGCTGCTACAAATTCACTTGTTAATTAGTTACGAGAAATAAAAAACCGGACACTATTTTCCAACATTCAAAATCGGACACTAGCATCCAAAATCCAAATCCAAAATCGGACACTGGTGTCTAAAATCTAAAATTGAACACTACTGTTTAAAATCCAAAATAGGTAGTCTTAAACTGCATATTGCCACTGATATAACACAATTTTTATGCATTGTAAAGACCTTGAGGTTGTGTAATGACGCTTTAAGGTAGCGTTTAAGAAGATTGGTATTCACATACAAAACAGAAAACCTGTTGCATCGCACATGTTTATGAATACCGTGTTCCACAAGAGATAGATGATTCAAGATTATGATGATAGACGATTCAAGATTATGGTGACTAATTGATATTTAACCAATAATGGTAACAAATAATCATATTGACAATAATAATGACAGTTGATAATTTTCAAGAACCTTGCTGTTCCTCTTTCCCTCAGGCTCCATTAATGAGTAATGATCAAACTATACTTCTTTCAATTTTGCCTGTTAATCACTAATCATTTTCTTCTTCCGTTACTATTCCATTTTTGTGAGACTTTGCCAAAATCGGGCCAAAATCGGGTGAAGTTCGGCATTCTATTGTTACCATCACTCATTTCGATAACATACAGGAAGTAGTAGCTACAATAACCAATAACTCTTCTGACTGCACTTGACAAGGAGCTTTACTCAGGAGATAATCACGACTTTTGGCACTCGAACGTTCAGCCTCAAAAAGAAAAGGAACAGAACTAGTATTTGATAAATAGTAACACTAATTTTGATGATGTATATCGTGGTAAACAAAAATTAATTGAATATTCATCAGCTATGTAGGACCAAAGGGTCATCACGACTGATTGCAAAGCAAGATAAGTTGCAGAAGACTTGAAGTCTTAAATCTAGGTGAAATAAATGCAAATAAATCATGATGTAACTTGCTTTTTAAGAGACATACAAAGTTACAACGTCTAAACAACCGTGATAGGAGAGTTAGAAACTACAATACCCATGCTTCTCTGTGGCTGACCTGCTATGAAAGCAAAGTTGTTAATATGAATGTACGTGACTAACACGAACACCTTGATCTTGGACAATGATGCGGTCTGCTATTAATATCACAGAATTGGAAATGGCACCTGTTACTCCCACAAAGACAAAGTAAAATTTTTTTCTCTTCAACTGAATATCATTTGATCTCTATCGCTATCACAACAACTGTTGTGTTCTTCAAATGATAATCCCTCATTACTGATTCATGCTAAGCGCGTTCTTCTTTTTCCTAAGCAAACTACCGACAGTTATGTAACTTCTTTCATTGTCCCGCTGCGATGAATCCCGCCAAAACACCAGGACGATGTATGCTACGATAATTTTTGGATTATTCATATCAGTTTTTGGTGAAAAAAAGAGGCAAACAAATTCAGCGACAAATGAAGGTGTAATTTTGCGAGTGCCATTTCCAAAGAAAAATTCCTCATTCTGAACAATTTGAAAGACAAGTAAACTCCGGTACACTTTCAAAACATCGGCCGCTGTGTGTGATTTCTTTTCCTTGTCTAAATTTTGAATAAAAGGAGTCTATTCCACTTTTTTTTTTCCCGAATCACCAGGAAACAAATTGCTACACGCATTAGGAGGCCCTCCCATGTTGCAGAGCCTCTTGAATCGGTCATTAGCTCCACGCCCAAACAGATTTCCTTCGAGTTCAAATAGTGCAAGAAAACGGAACTTTGTAGCTGGCCTTGTTAACAATACAACAACCTAAAATTGAACGATGCAATATCAAACTCTCTCCGACTTCGGGGAATAAATTGTTGAGCTAGGTAGTTGCTATGCACCTTACTAGTAAAACAGTTTTCAACCTTTGTAACAAGTTAATCACTACGGCAATTAACGTTTGCCAAGAAAAAATGTCAGAAGACAACCACTCATCTCCGAGCTACCTCAAAGTAGTTTGAAAAAATCGCATCATATTAGAAGTACAGACGAGTTCGTTTCACGTATTGTATGAGTGTTGCTTCTGGAAGTCGCATCAACTCATGTCCTGAGTCAGTAAAGGTACCTATGTCGACTGGTTTCAGGTCTCGACACTGAATTTGTCGAGAGGTTAACTTTTTAAGTCACATAGTATGGCAAAGTATGGTATGATTGTGGAATTTTTATCTTCAAAACGACCATAAACAGCTGTGACATCAACAAAACTGGCCGACTTTTTCGGAATCTGCAATTCATGGATGTAGGTGGTATGTGTAGATGAAATAGACTATGACTATTTTATTATACTTTCATTGTTAGTCATTTTAAGATATGCGTCGCTAATACTGGCGCCTGTAAAAAGAATTTTAAAAAATAGTTATCAAGCCTTAGTGCTACGCTGTCTTTAAGACACTCTTTTCTTTAGATTAAATTGTTAATTAAATTATAGGCTCAGAAAATGTAAGTAATGTCTAAGAAATTTGCATCGAAACAATCTCGAGATTGTCGCTCAAAATTGGATGCAGCCAGAAAACTTCAAACTATCAAAAACGTTCGAACACAAGGCGCCAAAATCTGTCGCCTCCAATCCATGGAGAGAGAAAATTATAGTTTAATATTCCTTTGCTTTACAAAACATAACGTCTAATGTTAAGACAGCTAACTTTTTTCGGCAGAAGATAAAAAGTTTTTGAAAAAAAACTTGAATAAACATGTGCTATATTTGTGTGCGCGCTGCCATAAAACCTAATTACCGAGATGAATATCATCGGCAGCTTAATTTAGGTTAGTTCCTGAGTCGTTCTTTATTTAAGCTAGATCGAGTTTTTCCTAAAATGCAAATTTTGGTTTGGGAAATGCGTTACCTCAGCCTCCGGCAGCATTTCCGTATTCAACGTGGAAGAGAGTTAACCACCCCGGGAACATTACACTCAAAAGCTAACAGCTCCTTGTGAACTTGCGCTTTAGTCTCGAGGGTCTTTGAGATCTAAGTAAGGTTGTGAGCAGCAGGAAAAAGTTGAACAAGTATTGAGCATCGATTTTATTAAGTAGTTGTCTTGACGAAACCTAGCTCCTGTAAGGAGAATTCATATTCAGTAATAATGGATTTGGCTTTCCTGATTAAATTCCAGTTCGCCTCATTTCTAATTTTCATTTTAAAGGAGATTTAAAATGTAGAGTTATCTGATTGAAACAAAGAGCTTTTACCTTTAACAAGTAATTCTATTATTTTGAACTTGAAACCACAGCCTCTTGGCAACAGCTATGCAGCAGAGGGAATTCGTTCTTTACAACATTTCCTGCTATTTTCTGAGATCGATCTAAGAAATCGAATGAACATGAAAGCGAGCAAAAGTTATAATGATATTTTCCACCGCGTGTTTCTGGGAATTTGGTGGATTAAAAGATTCTGGTTGGTGTAGAGAAGCCTGAATCAACCAAATTAAATGAGAGGGTGGATATGATACTGGTGCGTCGAAGCAAGTCTTTCTGTAGACTTGTAGCAAAATAAATAAGCCTCCTGCGGTTATTTACTTTTTCTGTTTTGGGTTGGGGTGGGCTTTGCTCCAACTGACAGAATTTTGTTGTTTAGTCGGCCGGAGGCTAACCCGCTTGATCTCTTGACGTAAATTGAAATCAACAAAGGTTGCAAGGAGAGTTTCGCGTGTTATCGGCTGGTTTGTTGCGTGGTACCTGCTGTGGTCGCTTCTTTTTTTTCTTTTGATCTTGGTTTTTGCTCCAGTTCAATTCATCTCGAATTCATGTTATCGGTTTCATATTGAGACAAGATTCAATGCATTAAAACTGTATACATTCATGTTTCAAAATCGAGTATGGATCGATTTGAAAAAATTTGAATTTTGTCCTAAGCTATGTGAAGAGGCAAATTTCTTCATACCCGCCGAAAAAGAAGAATATCTTAATACTGTAATTTTCGTTTTTTTTCCTAAATTTTCTTAATTCGATAGTCATTCTTTCTACCGTTTGTGGCAACTGTGGAATAAAAACTTTCATTTACCACAGCTTTTGTTTAAGAGAGAGAGTGATCTTTTTATTGAACATTTAATTACATCTCGCTTCAGTTATTGTGTTTACTCATCGCTTACATAAAAAATTTGTCTGAACATTGAACTCCATCAGTCATGGCACGAATAGGTTTTTGAAATGACTAACTATGGAGTAAACATTGGTCCTGTAATTTTATACAGCGGTTGTCCTCCAAGAACGTTGTTTTATTGTCCAAGACTATATTATCTCAAGTTTTCTACCCAAATCTTTCAGAATGTAAAACCAACCCAAAGAGGACAGTCATTGTTTCTGATGAAACTCATTTTTTTCCCTTTGAAAACGATGGAAGTCTAGTGCCAAAACCGTTTTAAACCAACATTTATCTTGAATTTTTTTATTTTCTATTAGACCTGACACCCACCACACCAAAAGATTCTTCCGCGATCGGTTAACATTTCGCCTAGGAAACAAAACTTCAGTCGCGGAAATATTGACTTTCATATATTCGCCTTCAATAAAAAGAACCCTATGGGTTCTTCTCAGCGTATTCTGTGATCTGTATTGAACTATTGTCCAAGTATTAAAAGGTCCTGTTGTTTCTTGTGTTCCATTTTTGCGGAGGGTGCATCGAGAAAACCCCAACTTAACTGTGCTGAACATGTTTAGGTCATTTGTTTACTTTTTTTTTCAATCTCCCTCTAAATGCTCACTCGAGGAACAATAATAACAAATCGGCTTTTTTTCCGATTATTTAGTGGGCAATTCTAGCCTGGTGGTGTCGTTAATATGTTCAGATAATGGGAAACCAGTTAAAGCCATTTCCCACCATGTGTCTCGAATGTTCAAATTGTATTACAGCACTCGTAATTTTCACAAGTAAAAATGGTTAATCAATACAACGTGTTTAGATCTTGTTGAAGAAAAGCTTTTCTTTTCATTTGCGTCTAAATGACCACATACTGAGAGGAGATCTTCAGTGGCCTCCCAGAGCTGAGCTAGTATCAATTCCAATTACCTGGCTGCCCAATGGCATCTTAGACATATAATAAAAAATATATAGCCTTATGAAGCAACACTACAATACAATGGCAACTTGGTTAAACAAAAATGGCTAAATTTTGAAAAGGTCCATTGTTCGGGAAAGACTTTTGCATCACAAAAGCGAACGTTTTATTTACTTTTTTGTGTGTGCTACTCCGAACGATACCAAGACCGAGCAAAGGACGTGAGAAAAACCCCTCAGACAGTGCTAATTGTTTAACACTTCCTTGAGCATGAATCACTGCAAACGTCTTTTCAATTCGGCTAAAGCTAACAAAATATTTCCAGGAAAAAGAATCATTCCATGTGTAGAGATTGAATGGTAACGAATCGACGAATGAAAGAGGCCATCCGTACCCTGCAGTCGTGTAATATCTTTAAGTTACCCTTTGTTTCGTTTCATATTCGCAAATGGTAGAACCCACTCAACAAACGCACTTGTAAATTACATTTCGTAATTGTAAATGGATTAGGTTTTTGGACGGTTTTGTTAATTTTAGCGGTATCCTCTAAATAATTATTTCGTTGCATGCTCATTTCATTTCGCGCTTGAATTTATCTGTTTTTTTAATTTTTTATTTCCTTACTGCAATTATTATCACGAAACCAAGTAAGCTTTTATGCAGCCCGAAAAAAATTCATTTAGGTAATCAATATCCATTTCATTTGCACTTCCACATGACATAAATTTATCTACGTTTTTAGACCTTTGCACCCTGTGCAAATTTTGAGCCAAGGAAAGCAAAAAATATCAGTATATTTATCGTAACGCTCAGCAAAATCTCTTTTTATCACTATAATATTTTTCTGCCCTTCGAATTGTAGTGAATAAAGAATAGAGGAGTGAAGGCTGAAAGAAAGCGGACATTTAAAACTTTCATCTCTATTTCCTTTAGAGGCGGATACATTTTTTGCTTCACTGACGTTGAAAGACTGTATTTTTTTAATTATTTCAATGAAGACAACATTCACGTAACGCCTGCAAGTTGGAGTTTGATGGCAAAATGTTGAAACATCTGAGTGTGGGAAGAAGCTGAAGACAATGATAGAAATTGTAATTCTTTTCTTAACACCTCGGCACAATTCCCTCTTATTTACCTTTTGGTTGCTGTAACAACAGCATGATGTTCTTCGCAAGAATTTTCCTGAATCTTTCGTGAATGATGAACAACTTTGTGGATACAAAACATTAGCGGTTTCTTTCACTACCGACTAAATTGAGCAATACTGAGTAAGCAAAGTACACCATGATAAATTGATAGTTTGGAGCAAAACACATTTTTCCTTAAGTCTGCAGGAAAAACCAGTAATCACCTTACTCGAATAACCATTTATGTTTCTGACTGAGTTTTAATCACCCTCTTAAGTTTAAACAGTTCTCGCGTACTGCTCAGTGTCGCCTGATTTCGAATCACTTCGAAAATGACTTATGATTTAAAAACCGATTAACGTTTTAATTTAAAACTCATTAAATAATCCATGGCGGGGTTCAGAAAAACAGTGCTTATTGAAGTTTCGATTGAGAGAGTATCGTCAACAAGTAAAGCAATAACACCATTTCCCTTTGCTTGAAATATCCATTCAGGGCTTTCATTTCTCAACTAGCCAAATCAAATAAGGTAGCGAGTCGTTCGGTAGGAGTTTTCTCTGAAACAATTTTAACGCATAGTAAAGAACAGCTTTTAGGTTATTCCTTTACAATTTGGATTTGAGAGGAGGAGATTTATTAAACATCAGCGAGGAAGGACTGTGTTTTCTTCAACACATAAAACCTTTCTGCGAATGGTGAAGGAGAGATTCGCACTGGATAGAAGATCAGCCCTCTTAGTGTTTCGTGTTTGTTCTTAATCATGATTCAGTTCAAATTAACAAAAGCTTCCATTTAGATTCACAAAGGTGGAGGCTAAAGAGAGAATTAGCGCAAACAAGCTATCTTAGAGTCAATGCGCGCAAACCGTAATTTTTTTTTTGACTTAGCACTGAGTCAAGTTTTCACCTGGGCACAAAAAGGAAGGAAAGGATTAAGGTTTATTTGAAATGCACAGGAATAGTAATGGTTCCAAACATTTCTTACGAGGAACGATGATTCTTGAAAGCGAACACAAAAAGGTGAGATTATGACTCATCTATTGGGAGTGACTAACGAAATAAACACATGCGTTCACAAAGGCTCGAACAAAAGCATTTCAATTTACTTTTTAACCAAACAAAACTACCACAGGGTACATTTTTACGCTAACAGTTCTTATTCGGTTACCGTCCGTAGCATGGACTCCATAAAAGACGAAGGAAGAAATAATTGTGGCAACTCGCCTCCGCGCGGTCTCACTCTATGTACAATAGTGGGTTTGCATGATGAACGACACTTAAAGGACTATTACTCTGAATGTTAATAGAATATAATATTTGTGTACCGACATATTTGTTGTATGCTGCGCTATTTGCAAAAGGGCTAATCGGAAAAAAAAGGGCATGTATACTCAACTCGTAAAATGTGCGATATGAAGAAGCCAAATTTAAAGCAGTGATCTGTTGCTGATAGTCTTTTGTAACACCTCTCAATAGAACATGACTTTGCTGCTCACTTTTAGAACTCTTTAGTTGCTTTTTAATTATCAACTCTGTGGGCCATAGTTACAAAGCCCTCGTACTGTGTTGTAACACGCAGTCCAAATTGTTTCTTGAGGATATTTTTCTAAGTGTTTGATTTTTCCCTCGTGTCTTAGAAATATCTAGAAAGTTCTCTTTTATTGCGCTATTCTTTTCGTAGTCCACCCCAAAAAACATGAACTTTTAACCCTGAGTTTTTCCTCTTTTTCACTGAAATTTTAATCAAGGGTGTGTAAACAATGTGAATGGACATAAATACTTCGTGATTTACATGACAATGACAGATATTTCAGTGAAGGTGACGCAATTTTCACACAAGGAATGGAGCCAATTGGTCGTGACAATACTCGAAGTGAACGTCTTGACTTTGCATATTTAATGAGTGCACCTGCAGAACAATTAATGTAGCTTTAATTTACAAACGTCTAACACACCGATACAGCGTCAGTAAATAGTCCCTTCAAACGGCATAAATAGCGTGTGACTTTGGCACAGAACTGAATATATCCGAACGCCTTTGTCGTCAGAGGACGAGTGCGCGGAGAACGTATTGCGAAATTATCAAAGTGAACATTTGGCACAGTTTTCCTCCGCCTTAGGGATTTTTCTTGCACATCTTTGCCGTTTACATTTATTTTTTCGAATTTCTAAATGTTGGATTCGGGAATGGCCGCGAAATCGAAGTTTAACGATCCACACCTGGTTAACTTATCGGATGATGGTCGTGCTGTCAGCCGAAAGGAAGATCAATCCACAGCTGGAAGTTCTCTTCTAAACTTTATGAACTTGGCGTCCGGGAACGTAAAGACCGCCTTAGAAAAACCGGCCAACTTTAAAAGGAACATTAACCACCGCAGGTATCTTCAAAAACAGCTGCGGAATTATTCAAAGCGGAAGAACGACATAACCACAAAGAAACCCAAAGACGTTCTTAAGCATAAAACTCACAGCTTACACGGTGACAAACATGGCACGTCGAGGAATTCTTCAAGGCAAGAAGGGAGTTCTAAAAGATCTGAACGGACTGTAGAAGCTGTCAACTTCGAGAAATCCTCACTTCGGGAAAGGAACCTTCCCCCTTCATTCTGGCAGGAACCTGTCATTCCAGACGGAACAGAGACGTACATGTATCCAATGTATCCCTTGCAAGCCAGGGCCGGAGAATCGGAAGACCCTTACAACCCCGTTTTCGAAAGTTACTTCGAAGGTTGGAACGAATGTTTAACAAGGGAAATCCCCGTTGAAGAACTGTCACAAAGTGGATCTGCACTTTCTGTTTCATCCGAAGAAACCAATTGTGATGATTTCATGACGGGAGAAGAACTTACTCGTAGTATTGACATTAAAGATCTGTATGTACCCGAACTTTATTTAACAGATAAAAGCCCGCTAGAGTCATCTCAAGGGGAGAGCCTTTACCTGGCACCTATCTCACCCACTCAGTATGTCCTGACTCCTACATCTTGCTCAGATCAGGCATATTTTAATTTTTCGTTTGATCACGACCCATCGGGTTTACCGCCATTTGCCATGGCTTTTCTTAGTCCGGGTACCCTAACGCAATACTAATCTTCGTTCGTCATAGATCTAATGTCACATAAAATAGGTGACAATTATGAAAAAAATTGTGGTCATAGTAGTAATGTCTACTCCACGGACAAGGATCACTGGGAAGGAAGTTTTCTTAAGACAACAGCTTCGTTTCGCAGGTTTTCCTGTAAATACTGCTTATTTAGATAGTTTTTAATAGAATATATTTTCATGAAACCGAGATGACTGTGCCTTTTGCAATATTTTGAAGAACGTGCAGTTTTACTGAAGAGAAGGAAAGTGACAATACTTTGGACTAACATGAGATCGAAGGTAATTAATTCGTTATTGAAATTATGCTTCCACGTCTACTCTGTGTTATAGTATTTAGAGAGGATAAATAAATCTTTGAGAAACAATCTTCAAAAGGTGGTCGGTTTATTTCTTGAAATTCTAACTGTGGTGACACGACTGGATAATTTAACCGACGAAAAAGATTATTCTTTCCCTTTTCACTTCGCCTCCGGAGTACTATACTACTAATGATTGTTGGGATGATTATTCAGTGAATAACAATTTGCGAATGAATGGTGGCACTGGCGACAAATTTTTTAGGAACTTTTGTTAGTTCTGAGAGAGGAACAGAAGATATAATATTGATAGATGAAAATTCATGTGACATGATCAGCGAGAACAGTCTTTTGTTTAACTCTTATTCAGACGTTTACATAAATATGTTTGGTATTCCGGAGTAGTGATTGCAATCGGTTCTTTTCTACCATGACAGCTGAGATGAAAATTTGAGATGTGGGTGCAAACGATTATTTTTTTATGACTAAATCTAAGGAAATATGATAAAAGGTAGGTTTCCGTTTGGTCTGCTAGACTGTCAAAGCTTGATAAGCTGAAACTCACACGGAATAATTAATTAAATGATTGATTGTTTGATTTTCTTCAAATTTTCCCTGGATGTTAAAATTGAATTTGAATTCTCAGTAAACAGGTTTTATTCCTGTTGAACAAAATGGTTCTGTGCGGTTCACCCACGTGCACGCAATATTCTGTGATATTTTGCTGTTCCGAATTTTCTTTGTCTTTATTTTGTCTGAACTGATACTCGTACCTTGCCATAACTATTGATCTTCGAAGTACATGTTATACACAAGATATTAAAAACGGTAATGGTACAATTTTTCCATATCCAACACATTTTATGGTTACCTTCGTCATTGTGAGAAGCTTAAAAAACATTTAGGTTTTAATTTTCAAAGGAACTGCCATAATCCCCCCCATTTTAGAGGATTGATTTTTATGTTCGCCGGCAGGTAATTCACTGAGATCACGGAACGTTCGCCGTAGGACAATGAAGAAAAATTCAAATGTGTCGTGCGTCCTGTTGTCTCAGCTATGTAGTTTACGCTTTTCACTAAGTAAAGCTGAGCAAACAAGCCATAGGATTATTAAATTGATTTTACAATGTGGGGAAAAAACCCGTATTAGGGATCGTTTTCAATAACGTGCACGCAAAAAGACATCGTAGTGATCCTTCACTTTAAGAAGTGCGATTATTAAACTAAGACAAATCGAGACGTGAAACCGAGAATTATCGAGTTTAAGTCGGATATCGTCTTCCAAATATAGCTAGAGAATATATGAATAAATGTCTTCCAGCTTTCTTTTAGTAAACAATAAGGGAAGACGTTACTTTTCTCAACGCGGATGTTTCACCTGTAAGCGCATGCGTTGTGAAAAGCTCTTCTCCAAATATCTATGTGATAGGACTGACTGCATGCAAGATCATGAATTAACACCTTAAGCAGCCTCCTAGCATTATATTTCCTTGGCATCGAAATCCAATGGCTGAAATAAAAATTTAATTTGAAGGAAAATGCGCCATAACAGGATAAGAAAACTAGAGGAAATAACAGTTAAGATGATAACCTTTTCCGAGCACTTCCAATTCATAAACTTAATAATTATTAGGAGA
The DNA here is from genome assembly GCF_036669915.1 of Pocillopora verrucosa. Lineage (NCBI taxonomy): Eukaryota > Metazoa > Cnidaria > Anthozoa > Scleractinia > Pocilloporidae > Pocillopora > Pocillopora verrucosa. The sequence goes on along the minus strand of NC_089319.1, from coordinate 21,560,702 downwards.
TTGGCATCCATTTTAAAAGTCGCTTTCAAAAACTGAATCTGTCTCAAAAATGAATCCTTGACTTGACAAATTTTTATATTCTCTTAACTAATGGCCTTGATAAGAACTTATGCCTTAAGGAGAAATGATAATATGACTATATGCAACGTTGATGTGATATATATCGTCTGCATGGTCTTATCTCAATCCGTCCATTACACGTGCAACTCGAAATGCAAATGAGAATGTTTCTTTTAACATGATCGTGCAGTCAGAGTGATTTAGATGCTTTTTAAACCAAGTACGGAAACAACGTGCTTCGGAAAAGGTGTCGACTTTCACTGAAATCTTGCTGTTGCCTCAGCACCGATCAGCAGAATTAACACTGGTTGTCTTTCAGGGATAATTTCTTGTGATGAAAAGACATCGCATTTGGGGACATCAAACATTGTAAGCTATTAGTTACTTTTATTGGATAGCTAACTGTCAAATCGCAGTCTACTTAAAGGTTCGCAGCTCAACTCGTTTTCAATTTTTGCCATGACAAGCTTTCCGTTTCCACATACTTGAACTAAGGACTTGCTATTCGCAATTAAATGTTAGAGACGAAAATGAGACAAGAAAGAACCGATTACAAGTTCCTTGACACTGTTGTTGTTTTTGTTGTTGTTTTGTTTTTGTTTTCTGGTCTTTTTGGCACAAATAGGCTTTCTTGGTATTCAATTCCCACATAAACCTCAATAGCATCTGATGACAGCTCAAACCAGTAGCGACACTGGCCTCTTTGTTCAATCTGTACCAAACCTTAGCATAGCAACGTAAGATGTCAAGATACTTTTCTTGTGGTCTGTTTTTCGAGTTTGCCTTTAACTGTAAATGTATAAGTTATCGTTCACTTTCTATTGTTGCTACGTTTAAAAGACAATGGGATGAGGAATGCGCTTTTTGGGTTTGTTCTAAAAACGCGATAAGAAAATTGTTTCCTTTCCCTTATTTTCAGCAAGGAGGGGATGCATGGTGGGTTTGGTATATGACTTCTTTCATATTAAGTCGGTACACCATGAATAAATCAGATCGAACTCTATTATGTCATTTAACCCACAGTCAACTCATACAGTCAGGGGATTAAATGATTATATCTAGTTTCATTATGGTTCTAGAGAAAGACAAGTTCTAAAGAGTTAAGTTGTTATGCACGGCTTCCTAACTACCCTACATCATATTGAATGGAGTAATTTTCTTGCGTTTTCAAATAAAAAGGAGCATGACATAGAAGTAGAAAAATTGGTGAAGACGGTCATTACCGTGCGCTATCTGAAAGAGCAACAAAAGAAAACGTGCTTTAGAATCTTTCCATACACAGTTGATGAATAATGCACAAAAGTACCTGTTACACAGAACACTGAAATGTGCTTTACTCAACGTGTCGTCTGCAAAATAAAATAAAATAAAAAACTAAATTAGAAACCTGCTTTTCTGAAGTTTATGTTTGATTACAGAAAGGAGACACTGCAAGAATGACGAGGCCACGTTGTATTTTGATAACACAAAAGAGCACAGTATAATTGTTGTTCAAACAATATATGTTTTGCTATGGAGTTGAACTAATGCTGGCGCGGTTCATTTGAGACTTGAGAAAATCCCTTGGACGTGTGTTAATTTTTAAATAATTAAATTGTAGGACTTAAATAATAGCGCAAAAAAAATAGACATGAGTTAAGACCGGTACCAAAAACACACGTGTTTTTGTCACCGTCTCCCCCTGAATGCCTTTTTGTTCTTTACATTAGGTTTGTGAGAGACGTAACAATCATTTTCAAGAGTGCAACAGCTCAACAGCATCTGATGCACTACTTCTTAACTGTTCACACTATTTTGAGTTTTTCCCTTAAAATATTCCCATCTTAATAAAAGAACGGTCCTTATAACTGATAATGAACTGGTACCCAAGTTATGAAACAATTCACACTCATAAGGCCAAGAGAGTGCTTTCTGTTTCGACAATACAAGAAAGTATGTTCCCCTGGGCTCGCCTTTTGGTATAGTTGGTTCTAAAAGTAACTGCTTATTAAAAATAGATTCTTAGACATTTCCCACCAGTTGTGTACATCTACAGCAGGATAGCTTTTAGGCAGTAGGGCTAAATTCGTGGTTTTGCGCAAAAGAAAGACGGAAGCTGTATATAAGTGTGGTAAAAGTGCAATTTAACAAGATTGTTTTGACTTGCAGATTTCTTCTGTTGCCAGACAGACGAAGTCACCTTACACTCATTGAAGAAGAACTGTGACTCATTTATTCAAAGTGCGACGTTAGCCATGTGCGAGAAGTGGCTACCATACAAAAGCAAGACAGTGAAAGTATAGTCTTGGTAGACAGCTCGGCAGGGGGTTTGAGGCTATTATTCTCAGTAAATATAGACTATTTCAGTCCAGCTTGCTTATTCAAGTGTGATACAACAGATTATAAAATAAATAACATTTTTTAAAAATGACATATTTAATCACTTGACTGTAATGTTATAAGTAATGTTATAAGCACTTTACAATCTATCCCGCATATGATAGATACTTTCAACAAAAAGAAAGATATCATTCTGATCACACAAAAAATAATTTAACTATTTTTTTGGACGCAGTATTCATTCGCACCCTCTCTCATGGCTTTTTTTAATGTGCACTGAGCACTTAAATGTGTTATTTTATGCTAAAAAAATACAGAACATAAATTTTTTGATAAACAGAGTAAGAATTTGAAATGCTCACAAAAGTTCTCCAGCTAATAAGAATTAGCGACCCATCTCAAGGGATGAATTTGGCCCACAAACACCATGCTCGTTTTTTTTTTCCTTTAGATCGAAGACATTTAAGTAACTTTTCAACGCGATAAGTAGAGGCTAAATGAGATTTGAACTAATAAACTGCTTGAGCTGAACTAAGCTTTGTGCTGATGTTATGATCTCTTAAGTTGGCCTTGTAGTTTGAAGAAATTTAAAAATAGAGCTCTTTCCTAATAGCATGTGTGTGTTCCTGCGTGAATTCAGCCAAATGACAATTTTCCCTGCAATTTGCAGTCATCAAAATTCTTCTCGGTAAGCGTATATTCTTGGCGACGTATTGAGAGCTTTCCTTCTTCCGACTAAGACGTACGAATCTGCAAGATGAGCCAAGAAAACTATCTTTTCCTCGGCTTCTTATTCTGAATAATGTTCCATTTGTTCCCAATAATTTCCTCCACTGAATTAAGAATGATTGTCATGAATAAGATCAGTCGAATCGCGTACCAGTGAAGCTTTACTCCAAAGATAACAGATGAAAAAGATCACTGAGCAAAAAAACCAAACCAACGAGCAAACAAATAAACACAAGTGGCATGGGTGTTCCTTCTGACCAAGTACCTTACTTAAGACATTGATACTCTTAAAAATTGTACTGGTTTTCAATTACAACTGTAAATTAGGGAACTGAACATAAATTTTAATTTATGCAGAAAACTTCTTTCATTAAGGGAAAATTTTGCCTTGGGCTCTCTGTTGTTACAATTCAATTATTAAGCTAGCAGAAGACAAAGGAACTTGTTAAAAAAAAAAACTTAGAACCAAAAAAACTTGCCAGCAGTAATTCACGTCACTTAGTGGGTGTGAACTTTTAAATGCTTTTGTCCGTTCGTTAATGTCGTTGAATCTTTTGTTTTTCTTTGTTTTAAGACATTTTCCCTTTCGCCAGTCTGACGTCAAATAAGGCACTTTTCCTTCCTTAGGACCGCGTGTCTTGATCAGTTACCATGTGCTAAGGATAAGAGATTGCTATATTGTCTTGTTTCATGTTTTTTTAATTCTCTCTCAAAACGATACACGATATACAACCAACAAACTCAAATCAATTTGGCGACGTTCATCAACAGTTAAGTGTTTTTCTTTGTTTTTTCTTTGTGTTTCATTTCGCATCGTGTTTATCTTGTGAGAGAGCCCTTATTAGGTTTTATTGTCACGTCTATCTTTGTGTTAGTTCAATTTCCATCTTCCTTCAGTTACCAAAAATTCCCTTTCTTGCTCACTGAAAAAGTTAGGTAGAGATTTATTGGGTGAAGGCGCCACCCTGACGGAGAGATTTTATAAAAGATTTAGTAGCATTTAATTGTATTCAAGAGGCCGGAATCAATCCGAACACATTAAATCCTTTCCGAATCATCGTTTTTCGTGTGAAAGTATTATAAAGGAAGTTTTAAAATATGGTTTTTAAGGGGAAAGACATTGAGTTACTTCGGATGTAATGGCAATTACATGATTCAGTTACTGTCAACAAAAATGACTTGTCAGAATATTTCTAGTTTCAAGTTCGTTCATCCGATCACGACAAGAACAACGTAAAGACATCGAGAGAGGAAGTAACACTTCACTTTCAGAATACCAATCTTTATAAGTGAGAAAAAAATGGTAACGAAAAGCCCAGATTACAGTTGTTATTCTGTCCTAAAAGATTGTTTTTCGTGCACGAATAGGATGGGTGAAAATAGCCAAAACATTTTTATTTCATGTTCTTTATCATTTTAGAAATTTGACAACTTTGATGTTCTTTGTTTATATTTTGGTCTCACACATTACCGACTTTATTGTCTACAACTTGTAAGGCTTCCACAGCCAATTGTTTCCAGCTACTTCCTAATTAACAGATCTGCACACATACACAGCAATTTACACTTCTTTCTTTAAACCAGGTCCGTAGATGAGAAAACCTCCTCGTTTTGTTTTTTGTCATTATTCAACATTTGTTTAAAAATGACCATAGAGGAAGGATCTAAGTAAAGCAGTAAAAAAAGAAGACAATGTCAACTCATTGTTAAATAAAGACAGGTGACGCCGTCTTTCTAGGGTTATTGTCATAACCTGACGTATTGCTCAAGGTCATAACTAGTATTCAGGACATATGGCAAGTAGTTCTAACGAGAGGCAATACAAAAAAGCTGAAAAAAAGAGAGGCGAGGCATTGAGACATCTAAAACAAAAACGTCTCAGTCTCTGTCTTTAGACGCATAACATGTTTGTTCAGTCTGAGAGACAGAAAAGCGATTAAATAAAATAAAACAAAAGTATTAAACTAAAGAGGAATTAACTGGTGACACTAATCCTGCTTTGATGATAGGAGAGCGTCAAATTGTCATGAAAATCGTGAATAAATACATTTCACATTGATAACATTCCCTCCTGCCCTCAACCCTATGCAAAGTTGAATTTCGTCAATTTCATCATATTTTATTCAATTATTATTTTTTTCGTTCAATTTTTTTCGGGGAGGAAAGGGGGGCGCTTAGCGTACCAAACTTACTGTAACCTTTGATTGCAGTTCTTGAACACTTCCTTTGAAGTGAGCCTGTGTATTGCTTTATATTTTGAAGTTATGTGAGTTTCCTACGCTGAAACGGAAAGGTTAATGTTGTGAAAGGAATGAAGTTTGATCATTTCTATTCTACGCATCAAAAAGCCTTTTAAGGAATGGTTAGCCCTTAGTAATTGTCTCTGAATCTGATACATAACCTGTATTCGTCTAGCGGAATAAAAACAAACAAACAAACTGGCCGGACCACTTTCTAGATTTTCACGGTTAACCGTAAGCTATACTGAGTAAATTTGAGTTGTTTTCCTTGATCGTTTGATCGTTTTTTCTTTTTCTTCCTGTAATTCGTAGAAATTAAACCAAAGCAAAATGATGAAGTAAGTCAGCCAGCAATGTATTATGTTATTGCAGTAGAAACTCGGTGTTTTAGGTAGTTGACGATTGAAATCAACTGGATGAAGTACGGTACAAGTTTAATGTGATTTTTATTCCCGGAATCAACCATTTCCTTTATTCATTATCATGAAAAAGCAATTTCGACACTGTTCAGTAAAGTCACCCTCAATGAAAAATCATCCCATCATCAGACGTATGAAAAGAATTCGCGCACTTTTTATTTACGCACGTCATGCCATGTTTTCATATCTATCGATATAACCTGTGATCTCCTTTACAGCCGATCTTCGAAATGTCACAATATCAGTCCCAAAGGAGACTTTCTGGCTGGTGAATGTTACCCACGTTTTTGTAACCGATGAATATTTTCCACTCTTTCGAAGGAAACCCGTTTTTCACGTAAGCAAAAGCTTACATGGCTACACGAGAAAAGTTTTGTCGACTACGCACCTCAGTGGGGAAAGTCACAAACAGTTCTCTGTAACCGCCTGTTAGTCTTATTAAGACATAATTCTAAAACTTTTTTGATTGTGTGATTGTCCTACCTATTTAGACATTGCCATTGGTTCCGTGATAAGTTTGTTACTGAACTAGCCGTACTATGTTCCCCAATGAAGGTCGACATAAATACAATTAGTCTCGCTTGAGCCACTCTTCTCCTAGTCAATAACAAATTCGTAGATTCCTTCACCATCCCTGCAAACTACCTCTCCTATGGTTAAACAATTGACGCACTGAGCTCAGAAATCCATTATTACCCGATGATCCCTGGCTCTTTTGCCGAGACTTTTTGGTGAATCTAACCTGGAACACCATATTGAAAAAAACGATTTGAACGTTCTTATTGGTTAGAGCAGAAGTCTCGTAATGCGAACAGGAGAACTCGCTTGCAGTCTCCCTGGCTTCTTCTTTGCTAACACTTCTTCCTCGGCGGAGATCTTTCTTGTTACCAACCAATATAACAGGGACCTGGCACTCCCCGTCAGGCTTTCTCACCTCTTTGATGAGTTTGACAAGCTGTCTTGCCACTTCAAAACTGTAATGATCAGTGATCGAGTATACCACTATGAATCCTTCGCCATTTCTTATGTAAGAAGCTTGAGCCTGAGTGAAACAAAAAATGAAAAAAAATATATATATGAACTTTTAAACGACTAGACAAATTTTCAGGTCATTTATCGTCCTATCAAATATCAAATAATTTTATGTTATGACTAGACGTTAGATGGACGCGGTGATAAGAGGTAATGTCGAGGAAACTGTCTTTACTTAATGGAAATTTAATGGAAATTTAAGGGCAGGCGTTTAATAGAGTTCTTGCTGGGGGAATACAATAGAATAACAACCCCCGCCGTTAATTTTGAGCTTAGCAAATCTAAAGGGACGATTCTTTTGGCGCTTACAGTATTTTCTACTTTACGAAGAAGCACGTTCGCTTTTAATTTCGGCCTTGAATATTTTAAACAAAGAACAGCGATCTCAGTTATACGGGGTTGGTGAAGAAATGAGCTGGTTTGGGAAGGAAGGGTGGCTATTCACAACTAGCTTATATCTCTTAACGCTTTAACCCTTAAGACTGACTAACATCTAACTTCTCCTTACAACATCACCACTGAATCAAACATTAAAGTCATGAGAATAAAGGAGATGATCACCAACTAAAGAAGCTCTTGATTGTTGAACAAATTCTCCTTGTCAGAATCTTAGGAAATGTCTAGAGAGTAGTATTAGGAATATGCATACTGATATTAAGGAGTAAAGGTTAAGGAAACTCGGGGTATGATTGGCTCCACATTCATCAACTAAAATCAGTCAAAACCAATTCCTTACAAAAGCTGATCGTCTTTTGGGTTATTAGAAAACAAGAAGCATTTAAAACAATGGTTCCATTCATCTCCGTAAGACCCCTACGATGCATCAAAACTGTGTACGTGCAAAATTAATGGAGGGTGATTACACAAATGGCTCCCCTAAGTTGTTGATTTATCGAAGGACAATGCCTTTAGCTGATAGACTTTGAGACCTCACAGTTACCCGGGAGCTTTGTCTTCTTGGCGAACCCGACGGGGCATCATCCTTTAATATAACACATACGGCAAAAGAAGCTTATCTACTCAATGTTAGCTGGAGCTTGGAGCTTCGGCTGAGTACGGCTAATCGTATAAATGAAGGTTTTATCTTAAAAGCCTATACTATACGCTAATTTCGCTAGTTATATAAGCCAAAATTATGCATGATTATAAATCCCTGCATAAAACTTTCAATTACCACTATTTATCTCTCCCTATGACGGTCGTCACAAACAAAAATTAAAACATGAGTAGAACGTTATTTATTAGATAATTACTATTTTCAGTATCTTCAGCAGAATACAGTTATGTAACAGTGACTTCCACAACCTCTCTCTCATCGGAGATCTCCTGGAATAGATAGATCAGTGTTCCATGTGCTGAAGGTCACTTACGTTGTCAATCTTATCTGACAACTTGAGTGTGGTCATAGGGGAGCTAACTGAAAGCAATGGTGTAACAGCACTTTGTGACTACAGTTAACGCAAGAGAAGCTTCGATTTTACTAGCTGCTGCTTTAATGCTTTTAAAATTCTTGTATTTTGTCGACGTTTTTGTAATACTTTCCTAGAATTTTAGCTGCCTAACACTGTCGTTGTGTACGACAGTTGTGTGGCCCTGGAAAATTCACTTTAGCATCAGTAAATCACGAGATGTTAGTCTGTTATCAGTTGAAAAGATAAATCAAACCATTAAGTAAACATCTGTTTAATTTGAAAAAAGTTGATGATAAGATTCATTTAGCAAGGAAGAATTAAACACGAGGCTACGTGATGCGATATTGACTGTCGGACAAAAGTCTTATGGTGTTACTCAGTACCCTATCTTAGTCAAAAGATCGCTAATTTGAGGCTTTAGCTATGGGTAGAATTACCTGTAAACCGAGCTCCGTGGTCGGTAAAACATCCTGTTTTTTTTTTCGAGCTAGCACTTAGAAAAAACATTTTAAAACAATCAGTAAATGATGAAAGAAGAAGCGACTAAACTGCTTACATTGCTAGCAGTGTCCAGAATGTCCAGTGATACATTGCTGTCACCAACCGGCAAGGATTTCTCATAAACCATCTCTAAAAGCCAAAAATACAATAGAACCATTAGCAGGTCTAAGTTTAGTAACAGGGCGGCATGGTGGGCTTCAAAATAAGTACTTCTATTGAACCAACAACAAAAAAGGCGGTATTATACAGATTAAAGCCATTTCCTCGTGTACGAAACCTGAAACCTCCGACTTTGAACGGAAATCATTTGAGATATACAAACGGGAAGACCAACGGCCTCCAGTCATCTACCGACTGTTTTTTTTTTAATTTTTAGTACCATTTCGTTGAATAAATTTGACATTTACTTACGCACACACAGAACTCAACCTGTGTTGAAATACTGCTGTGTACATCCAGAAAAGCTGTTCAAGTCCAGGTTAGTCTAGATCGCGTTTAAGAGTATTTTCGATTAACCAACATCCTGAGAAAATCAATCATGTGTTTATCCAAAGCTCTGGTTTTCGATCTGCGTGCGAGTAAGAAGGCGTGATCGTTATTAACCCTTAAGCGGTGCACGAGCGCAAGCGAAAAAAAATCTGCTAAAGAAATTAACACTTAGAAATTATTTTTTGTACACAAACCTGTCAGAAATCAAATCAGACCGCACGACAAACTTATCCCGCTTTTCCGGATAGAAAAATATGATACCGACGACTTGCCGCAAGTTTATATTTCTACGCTGTCAGACAAACTACTTTGGATAAACTTCTTCCTCACCTAATGTTGGATCATATTCATTTAAAAATCGGCCAGTCACGAAGCGAACTACCAAAGCTGAAAGACAAAAGGGAAAAAAATATGTCAATCTTACTAATCGCTATTCAAACAAAACGAGATATTAAGGTTTGAGTAAAGCCGACAATATAAACTCTGATAACAAATCTAGAGTGACGTCTGTTCCTATCCATGAGAGAAGGTGCGGGCGAGGAATAACTATATCAGCTTTCCAGAAGGAAAGACTCGAGTGGTTCCCTCAAGAAATTTAGGAAATAAGTCCATAATTGATGATCCGTGCCAGATTAAGGATGCAATTATATTCTGCCTTCACGCCGGTTCTTTGTTCAATACATACATTGTGAAAAGAAACGATCATTACTTCCATGGTCATGAAAGAAGTTGTTCCATGCTTTATTTTCAAAAGCTTTCACAGTCACGATACTCTTTTATCTGCTGTTAATCTAATCGGAGAGCGCATCTTGATCTGTCTCAAATGTTTCGTCAATTGAAATTTTCTTGCATACTGACTAGCTTAGCGATCCATGTGTCTTGCGAAATAGAACTGCATGTTTCCTTACATTAATTCTCTAATTTAAGTTACAATAGCTGTGAATCCGCACTATTAGACGCTATGTGTTATATAATGTAACCGCTATGCATGGCCAGTTTACCTGTCTTTCCTACTCCTCCTGCTCCCAGCATAACTATGGAGTGCTTCTCGCTACAGGCAACACCCTCGGGGTCTTTATTCCCGGACTTAAACTTGCCACCCAGTAAACTTGACCGTTTCTTGAGCGATTGAAAGTCCAGCTTGGTCGGACTAAAATCGTCATTAGCAAAACTGAAACTATTGCTCCGAGTTGTAAGTGGCTTTTTATCGGAGGAGTATAGATGTCCGAGGCTTCCTCTTCTTTGTGCGTGGCCTTGGGTACTCCGCCGCTGTTGTGGTGGCGTGAAGTTTCGTGGCTGACGCATCGTAGCCGCTCCATACAACGTTCGCGGAGGAACCGTGTTTTCTCGTCTTAGCGACATGAAGGATCTATGCCTGCTGCATGATTCAATAATCTGCGTCGAGGCTCAATTAAACCGTCCAGTTGAAGCTGTTTTACCAATTTTTACGTTTGATTCTCCACGGTCCTTGTCTGTTCGCTGTGCGAGCGTATATGAGGTTAGAGGTTTCTCAGGATAATGTCAGCCAATAAATAGATCATATTGTTCAATCTGACAGGCGTTCTATTGTCATGCTCCCTTAAAACAACAAAGGACACTTTTCGACGCATACCATTTTGCGTTTCAGTATGCAAAATTCAAATGTCAAAACACTGTTATCCACTGAGGGGGTTTTGAGGATCAAGGACAGGCCAGTCAATCTTTAAGGATGTACACAATGATGTTACTCTTATGAAAGGTTACCATGCGTGCCTTTAAATTCCTTAGAGGGGACCTCACAATCTACTGATGTTGTGCTCTCAGTTGGCAAATGAAGCTTATGCTTTGTAGTTTAGTAAAAGCGAGTGGTTTCCGCTCGCAAGCTAATTAATTTGCTTTGCGTTTGTGGCTAAGACAATGGACTTATCGGATGTGTGCTAATGGAGAGCAACACTCTTTAAAAAAGAAGAAACTCTAACCACACTAGAAGTAACTTTGAGACGTAAAATTAAAGTGTGCACAGTTCCCCTCTGAAGACCCAACAAAGTCTAATAACTTCACAACGAAAATTGCCTGAGGAGATCTTTAAAAATCCATTATCCTTTGAACTATAACGTAATTGCAACCGAAGTTAACAAACCTTCCACTCAACAGAAGACGCCTCAAAAAGCATCATTTGGAAAGTTACATTGTAGAACGTGTTGGATTACATATTTTTTGTACACTCTTGGGACTAATTAGCAAAAGCTATGTGTATCTTTGGTTTCCGTCGTTTCCATCGACCAATCGTCTCACTTCCGGTGTGTCGAAAGGCTTAAATGAAGTCATAATTGTTCATACAAAGTGTTGACATAATAGACCAATTGTGTTAGTTTGATGGCCATTTTGTCGTGGTGTAAATTGCCACTTTTGAACCACTGAAATAATACCCAAACGAAGTTATTTGCACGATACACAAATGAAATGTGTCTTCAGGAAAGCACGAAATGAAGAATAGGGTTTTAAGATTAAATTATTTTCCTTACATTTAATTGTGTACTGCCGAGGTAAGGTGATCTACAAGACGATGTATTATTTTCAAATACGAAAACAAAACTTGACAAATTACTGCGGGGCAAACAGCCAGGAAAATAACAATCTCCCGTCTGATATCACTGTGACAGATTTCTACAAACAGGTTACCTAGAAAAGAAAAAAATCAGCTGTCTCGCGCTTCACTTCTGACTCAGATTTCCAGGTTTACCCGTCAGTTGTCGTTGTTTCTCAAACGCGTTACCGGCAGTCTCTTCTGATCAGAAAGCTAAACCTTTACAGACCTTTGGTCTAATTACATAGGGTAAAACAGCAAGTCACTTTTAATATCAATGGCCTCATTAATCATCTTTGCGGGAGATATCTAATCGAAATGTGGTTCTAACGACGTAAAGTATACATACGTTCTTTGTGGATTATCTACTTTTCTGAACTGTAAAATGAGAATCAAGCGAATGGCTTCTCCATCTGGATTTTCAAAATATGCCCATAAGAGCAGAGAACTTGTGGGGATTATTGTGGATCCGTACATCTCTAGAAGCAGATTTTTCGTGAGAAGATTCAGCCTGAGGTTTGCATGGTTTCAAAATTGAAGGGTGTAACCGCCATGTAACACGGGGAAGGTAATTCAGACGCCAAAATACAAAGGATCACGGCACGGATACGGTGTAGAACATTCAGTACCTTTTAGATTCTAAATCACCATGGTTTGTGCCCTGCATACTACGATTCTCTGACCTATCGGCGATTAAATTTACTTCCTTTTCCTTTTTTAAACTAAACGCTGCGACTGGAAAGGAAGTAATCTACTATCCTTGGGAAACATATGCTTGTCTGAAGTAAGACGATGGAAACAATATATGAAGTGGAGCATTTCCAACTTCAGAATTAACATTTTGAGAAGCGGACTTGTTTCTTTCCGTTATGCGCTGATAGGTAAATGCATGTGCCTTGTGGTGAACCTCAAGTTGTTCGACTGAAGCCCTCATTACTACTATCAGGAAGATGATCTACAGTTACTTTTCTTGAATTTTTGTTTTGTTTCCTTGCCTTTTTTTTTCAGACAGAGAAAAAGTCTACTATTTTAAATAGCATGTTTACAATCTTACCTTAAGTTTTCGCGAATCAGTTGATCGAATTTATCGAGCGTGAAGAAGGTCTAAGTAATTCCAGTATTTACCAGTTCTGCCTTGTTAGCTTTTTAGCTCCAATCCTGTTGCAATTGACTTGGAATCTGAAGTGGCCTGCCTTGAATGTTGATAAAACGCTGTATAATGGGTCTAGGAATTGTGATACGTGTTAAATTAACAAACATAATTTGACAGCGAGTCGACCTTTGTAGACAAGGTATGTATTTCAGAAGTCATCGTCTGAGTTCAACAGCTATTAAAATTCTTTCAACTTGACCACGATAAGATGCTAAAATGTCTGCCAAATCAAATATTTATTTTTCCAGCGTTCTCCTGAACTCTGTCAGTACAGCATCTGCACTGAATCACGTACCAGACCAATACGCTTAAAACATTTTGGCGTCTGTACGATTGCATATCATGCTGGATTTCTTTTATAAGTCTAGACTACCACAACTTCAAAAAAATATATCAGTATAGCTATATAGGATCAGGTCTCATCGCGTTCATCCAAAGTATACAGCACTACTGAACCACGGGTAGCCTACCAAGGGGCTCCATAAAGTGGTATGATCATAATACAAGGACAAACGTGCAGGAAATAGGAGAACAGCGAGCTCTGCGAGTCAATACTGGTGGTCCGCACGAAATAAGTGCCACTTTCCTCATCTATTTCGCCCACCAAACCGCAATGGGGAACCCATACGTAGGCAGCAAGTATCAGAGGTTTTCATATAGACAGAATGTGCATATGATTATTAAATAAAATTTTGAAGCCGAAAATTTCCTGATTATGTAAACATGTATGAAGCACAGGACTGTACAGTAGGGTGGTCGCTTTGACAAGCTCACATTCCCAGTGCCTCATGATTGCGTCGCAATTTTCTCAGAATCTCTTGAAGTTAATCTCCCTACGGATAACTAGGGAGAGCATTTACTTCTGGTATTTAATAACTGGGAGCAGCTTTATCTAAGGTTAAAACACTGACCATCGAATGATTACCTTCTTCAGTTCACCTCTATGGTTTTGTTGAAAATATCTTGGTTATAATAACAACTCTGTGCGATGATCAAACCGACTGTTCTTTCTGTTCCAACGTTGATTGTTTTATTCAGTCACCAAATTGGCAGGTTTGTCTTACGGCGCCACTCCGACTGTAGCTTTTAAGCTGTCTATTTCCGTATTTAATGCTCTGTGTACACAACTTTGAACAGTTCCACTGTGTTACATTGTTGCCAACTTGACGCAGTTTATCGTTGGTGGACGATACTTGTGCGAGGTTTGTCCTCTAATACAATCATCGTGGTCTTGAAGTGATAATTTTTTTTCCCAATTTTCAAGTAAGTGTTTAAGAATGTATTATGTGCGAACTGATCTTGCAATAAAAAAAAATTACAAGTTTGGAATTCAAAGAATTTTCATCCTAAGTTTGAAGTGATATGACAGGTGATTTGAAGCTGCATCATTTATTCAATGTCAGAGATAAAAAGTACTTTGATGACATACATTTGTAAAGCGTGATAGCTCTCCACGTTTTTTTTTTAAATATAAGCGATTAGTAATTTTATTCGTTTCGCTTTGTCGTGATTGTGTCCTTCCGCATTTTTAATCAGATATTTATCTTTTATTGTCAATAAGACTGAATAAAAATTCAGCTCAGGATCTAAATGGTAACGATAAGGTGTAAGTAGGGGAAATAAAAAGCGACAGTTCTTGTCAAACCTGAATCACAAAAGGCAATGAATTATCTCTTTTAACTCCTAAAATGATCCTGAAAGTTGATCCCTATAAGCAGAGACTATACATTTCTTGGTTGGCCCTTTTATGAGAATTTAAGCTACGTGAAGACAATATCCCCAGTATGATAGTTCTTTAAAGCCTCACCAACTCTCTGCTGCCAGAATATTAGAATTGTAACGGGAATATAGTTGATTGATCACCCCTTGGACATGGTAGTAAAGGAGTTCAGTTGCTTCCATTCTATTCAGGGACCTGGTGATGACAGCTATTTCTCACCACGTGACTCGCTTTCAATCAGACGTTGTGGCCTCTAATAGGCTTAATAGCGATCCTTTAGAACACATCTTGTAAGATGCCAAGGCCTGAGTCGCCTGTCTCCTTACCTTACCTCAGCTTCAGCAGAAACCTATGTGGCTTCATAAAACTTATGCTCATTATTCACAAAGTAAATTTCAGTCCGGCTACTGTTCATATTGAAAAACTTCAGCTCGCTCACTGAAATAAACAAGGCGCGACATATCATGACTTTGTTCCCATGACCGTGCTGGAAAAATCATATGACAGACCGACTCACTTCCTTATATGTGAATATATCAAAATCTTTCAGGCAAAAGAAGGAGTGAAAGTACCGAATTTCCATAACCAGATCAATTCGGTTGACTGGCGTTAAATTAATGACCCCCAACATACAATATCTCCATCACGATATTTCGAACCACGAACTCTAAGTAAGCTGACTTCTAAGCTCTTAGCAGGTAAAAAAAAAAAACCCGAAAAATTGGGTTCAAAGGGCAAAGTTGTAGAAAAATAGCAAGATTTCCTAACGGCCTCGCCTGCTCAAAAGAATGAAATAGAAGTAATCCAGAGTCGGACAGGTACATTTCCTAAGTCTTCTAACTCCTCGTCTGGTGCAACAGACAAAGTAGAAGACAAATATGTAAAATAGAAGTAGCCCAAAATCGCGCAAACTTAGCCTGTGGTTTTATCGTGTGGTTCAAATGATACTTGTAAACACACTGAACACGACTGAAGCATGACGCAACTTACATTCCCATATTTAGAGTTCTATGGCATAATATCGTTATCTCATAGCTGACGAGACAACAACACACAGGCTGATCGGTATGGAAATATATTTATGAATTAATGTCCTATTAAAGAACATTAAGTACATGCTGGACGAACGTAATGATCAACTGAACAAGAAAGGACAAATTTCGCCTTTAAAAGTGAGGCCAGACAAAAAGGTTAAGCATGGGAGGGAAGTTGACTTAGTCAACGCGTCAAGTCGATAATTAATTTAGGTGTATTTTCATAGTCATTTTCTTCTCCTGTTAAAGAAGGCTGCATGATTCTACATCGTCGTCTCCTGCATTGTTGAAGCGAATATCTACACATTACCTCGGCGTGCATGAGGTCATGTAGATTTTTTCATATTCAGTTATCATGATTTTGATCTCCATCTCGAGCCACGCGAAATCCGCCTTCTATTGTACCCACAAAGAAGGGCAAAGGTCTAATTCCCGCCTTCGCGTCACATCGTGACGTCATTTTCGTATATCCGAGACAATCTCGATGTCGCGTCGTGAGATCTGTTTCGTTCTCGAATAACTATTTGTTTAGCGTGGACCGCGAAATAATCAGCGAACTAGATGTAATTCGGTGGATTTAAATTCCAACACTGTGTTGAGATGACAACTTTTTGAAACATGTGCTGAAAAAGAAGGTTTGGTCCCGCTTTGTTGGGGAAATGTGACGAAATGTGGAACCCTTTTGTGGAAAATAATGGAATGATTTGATCAAGACCGTGATACAGCTGCTCATTAAGGTGCTCGAAGTCAAGTTGTCTCTGGAAAGATTAACATCGAAGTTTAACCATGGCAAAAGATCAGGAATTACTTCAGGCGGTAAAAGCAAACGATCTTAACGCATTCAGGAAGATAGCAGCGAAAATAAAAGCGGCCAAATCAAGTAAGTGCTTTTCTTAACGCAAATATATCAAAGAAGTTTAATTCCGGTGTTTCCCTTTTGATAACGAATTCAAAATGTTCGGCATAATAACCCCATTCATTTATATTTAACGAGGGTCATTGCAGAAGTTTGCTGGTGGTGACTAAACGTCATTACAGCCTTCGTGCTCTTAAGTATCGTTGTCTTTTCACGTTAAATCTGGTTTGTTTCGCAACATTTCTCGCTCACGTTCGTGTGTCTGTGATGACGGATTCTTAGTCGCCTTCAACAACTCGAGCTGTTTATTTTGAGTAACCATTTGTACATTAGTCATGCTTTTAGAAACAGTAATTTAGCCTTTTTGTGAAACTACGAACCCTCCATTAGACAATCTTACTATCATGACTACAAATTTTGACCGATCGGAAATTTTATTAGTGATTCAACTCTTGTTTATTGTCGTAGAGAATTTGGGAAGGATATTGAGGCCGGATGTCAAATGCACGCCAAAAAGCGAAACAATCACATATTTAGCACGAATTTCCTCTTTCATTTTGATAACATTACAAAGGACTTGTTCAGAACCTTGTCAGGTGGTTGATTATAAATGTATCTACTTCTTATCTCGCTGAATGCAAGCCTAAGTGACCAAAGAGATACTTGTATCTTGAATTCACATGATTCGATATTCACCTAATGACAAAAAAAATTTTATGTAGGTTTTTAAGTGATCCAATTTGTTTTCCAGTCATCTGAATGCATCTTCGAATAATGTTTGTCTACAAATTTGCCCATTTGTTTATTTAATGGTTTGCAAATTATCAGTGAAATACTTTGCTTTGTATTGGGATTATTCCTTTCCAGACATTTCCAACTGTTTTGTTTGTCCTCGTAGCAGTAAATCTAGACAATATAGCACAGATTTTTAACATGTTGCCTGTTTTTTACTTTGCTTGTATGGGAGACTCACATGCTCAGACCCAAAAACAGATATAGATATTGTATTTATAAATTAATAAACACAGTGCTATGTATAACAACTTAATTAACAGGATAGTCTATAACCTAATTGAGAAAATCCTATTCGACAAAAGAATGATTCTTTAAAATATTTAATGATAAACTTATTCCTTTTTAAAAGAAATCTGGTAGATGTGTGTTAAGGCAAAATTGATATTAGTGATTATCTTCATTTGTGACACCTTGCTGCCCTTTTAGAAAAATTATGTTCTAATGTGGTAAATTAAATTCAGTGAGGTCATTTAAGCTGGTACAGACATAATTTTTTTTTTATAAATATTCTTATTCAAATATGAAAAAAAAACTGTGATGAAAAAAAAGTAAGGTATGAAGCAGTTCCCACATCTCTTGGATGAAAATATTGAGCAAATTTAATCTTCTCTCCTGTTGGACTTTCTAAGATGGGTTTAAGGATATATAACAACTGCGCATTTACATTTACTTACAAATTCATGTATCATATTATACCAATGGAAAGATTTCTTCAAAAGTATAAGAATGTGATTTTCATTTACAGTGCACTGTAGAAATGATCCAGCTATTGATATTTTAATTAGTGCATGAGTAGAAACACCATGAGGTTGTCAGAAACTTCAGTGAGGTTGTGTTATAGTATAGCTCAGAGGTACTTGGCCCTAAATTCACGCAAGAAGTGCATTTAAAAAAAAACACGCACATATGGTGTATTAGATTTATAACAAGGGAGAGATTCCGATGTTGGTGACATTACATGGTTTTGTCCTGAAGTTTATGGCTCTACAGTATATCTGTGGTTTGTGAATAAAAAGTGCTATCATTGTTAATGAAATATTACTATTTAAATTACCACGAACATATGTTTTTCTTCAGAAAAAGGTGGCAAGAAATACAGTATAAATATTCAAGATGAAGAAGGGTAAATACTTTTGTTTTATAATTTGAAAAATACAGTTTTATGTGGTCTTAAATTCTAATAATACTTCTAATTCTAGTTGAAGTATATGCTGAACCACTTTGATTACAACAAGCTTCTCAGTTTTCAAAGCTTCTTTGTCCTTTAATTTGTTAGAAGTGGTTAATATGTCTGTCAAATTACTTGTGTCGTTAATTGTTTTTATATATTGGCTCTATGCAATATTACCTGAGCTGTTGACTTGTCACTTTTTCAAACCCAAAAGTTCTTTGTCACTGAATTACAAATTTAGGCATTGAAGTCTCCCTTTTTTTCATCAGTACATGTATAAAAATTGTATATGCATCTTGTACTTCCCTGCGTCTGAGCATATGAGATGTGCCTGCACAATCAACTTATACATGAGGGGTACTGTAAGTTGTGTTTCATTTTCTTTTACCAGATTCACACCCACTCACCACGCATGTCTTATAGGCAGCAGTGAAATTGTCATAGCACTCATTGAGTTGGAATGTGATGTCAATGCCAAAGATAAGAAAGGTAACAATTATATTAAAATACTGATGTTTTAGCAAAATATTATGAATGTAAACAAGGTTGTTAGTTTCTAAAGAAACTGCTGCGCTGCTTTGGCTGGTAGATGAAACAATTGATATGTTATAAACTCTAGGTTGACCATTTGACCTCTATGAATGACTAGCATCTAATTTATCTTTACGTTATCACCCCTAAATCATACATTTAAGCCACAAGAATAAAGGAAATGACTACCAACTAAAGAAGCTTTTGATTGTTAAACAAATTCTCCTTATCAGCACCTTAGGAAATGTAACAAGAACAGTGTGGAGAATATGCATACTGATGTTAGGGTGCAAGGGGTTGATAAAGGAGGGTATACTGCCTAATTAACCAAAAGAGTAGCACCATCAATCTCTTTTTGTACATGAAGTCTCCCCTTTGTTCCTTTTTAACTCTGTCCTACAATTATAATATTCTATAGTTTAAAGGCAATTGGAAATAGTTACTTATTTTTTTCCTCTATTGAACTGTTATTTTGTCTTTCTCGTTTTGTAGGAATGACTCCCTTGCATTTAGCTGCCTGGTCAGGAAAAGTGGAAGTAGCAAGGTTGTTGTTAGAGGCTGGAGCAGAAGTCAACAGTTGTTCACAAAATGGAGACACACCTCTTATTTTAGCCTGTCAGCATGGAAACTCTGATGTGGTAAGTGCACAGATTTATCTTTCTGTAGCTTGGAGGAGAAGTAATAATCTACAGCTTGAAAGACTAATCAAAAGTGGTCCATGAAGACTGTTCATAGCAAGGTTTTGCAAAACCTAGAATGATCTAGAAAATTCTATTTTAAATATTTTGCTTTCACAAGTGGCTGCAGCTATAAATTGAAAAACCAATTTGATCTGGAAAAATTTCTGTAATATCTCACTGAAACATTGAGATATTTGATCATCAATACATGTACATGTATTATTCCAACGAAACCTTTGCTCAGTTGGCTCTTGGAAGTCAACTTATGCACTGTAGAAACAATTTATGTCAATCAACCAGAAATTATGTTTTAACCAAAATTAATCTTTCTTTTGTAATCTTTAATATATTCCAGTGAGAGCCTTAGCTCGACTAGTTTTGGGCAGTCCTCTTATGCACTGTAGAAATTATAATATTTGGTTTCTGTAGTTGCATAGAAAATGTGACTGTATAACTTTGCATATTTTTTTTGAGGAGCCAGTCTCAGTAATGTTAATGTCTTGCATACATTTTCTGCTTCTGTAGCATCTGAGCTCCCTAGACCCAAACAATCTTTGTAATGAATTTCTTTTGTAGGCTGATGTGCTTTTAGACAGGAACTGTAGTACAATGACAGTTAATAACAATGGAGAGGCAGCTTTGGACCTTGCCTGCAGATTTGGACATGTTCATGTGGGTACCACATTTCTAACCTGTTTTTGTCTTCACCTCAAAATTCCAGGAGCAGTGGAAACACATTCTCCCTTCTCCTTGTAAAACCAGTACATTTTCTAGCAAATTGGATCTATGTATTAGTGAGAGGGTGGTGTACTTGGTATACATGTAACCTTGTTACAGTAATGTTGTTTAAGTAAAGAGAATTAGCAAAAATTATAAAAAAAATGGAGAAAGTCAATGCAGGATGCTAACTCTTCATCACTATCTGACTGCATTAAAAAAAACAAACAAAAACAAACAAGCAAACAAAACAAGGGGGATGAGACATTTGTAAATTGTTAATCAAGTTAAATTAATTTAAGTCAGTTCTTAAGGCATATGGAACTATTTTGATCTTTTCATCATGAGGGCTTCATAATGCAGAGGGAAGGGAATTCTGTGGAGAAACAAATTTAAAAGAGTTTCTCACCTTGATAGTTATGCAGTTCTTGTAGACAGGCTCTCTTTGTGATAAAGTGTTCTTTGGTATGGTTACACTTAGGTTGTTGAACTGTTGCTTAACACCAAAGAGGTGAGGAGTGCATTGGCCACTGGTGCAGTGCGTAAAACTGATCCACCATTGCATGCAGCTTCAAAGACAGGTCACGTAGAAATAGTCAGGTAAGATTTCAGGAAGCTGTTGTAAGTTTTGTAAACTTTTTCATGATGTCTTAGGGTTTTTGCCATGGCTACATTCAATTATTATCACTGTTATTATTATTTCTATTATTGTTAGTGTTTTTAACACTAGTCAATTATGAAAAAGTTCAGCTTCTTTTTTTAAAAATTCCACTCTGGCCATCAAGAGATGATAGAAGTTCCTGGTTTTTGGGTGCTCCTTTCAAATAGTACTAGTCATCTATAAGATTTTTTCATAATCCTCTTCACAGAATGTTATTAGAAGCTGATGCAGATATCAATCAAGTTACCAGTAATGGTTCATGCTTACATGAAGCAGCTCTCTATGGTAAAACAGATGTGGTCAACATGCTCCTTGATGTAAGTAAATCAGTCATTGCAATTTGTTTAAACATGTTTCCTGGCCACAGAGGGAGAGAATAAAGCTGTCACAAACCATATGGAAGTAGCTGTAATCTGTTTGGGCTTAACCAGGTTTTAAGCAGAAAATGATAGAGTTTGGTAGAGTGTTCATCAACATTATTTAGATCAGCTGCTTAAGAGTTTGAGAAGTTTCTTATTGGTAAAGAAGAGATTCGTTTTGCCCCACCCATCTTACTGTTAGTAAATCAAAAAGTTGTGAAAAGAAGTTGTGGAATAAATATCGTAAATGATACCCTGATACATGTAAATCCATTACCCTGGAACACAATTCAGTGACATGCAATACATGTTAAACGTATTATTTGTTTTGTGTCATTCCGTTTTAGTGGGGTATCAATGCAGATATACGAAATGATGAAGGACACACGGCACTTGATATGGTTAATCTTTTCACGAGTTCAAAAGCATCAACAGCAATTAAAAAACTGTTAAAAGGTAACTTGTTTCACCAACACTTAAGGCGTGGTTTGCAAGCAAAGATTCCAATTTCTCCAAAACTATAGGGTTTGATTTATTCAGCGTTTTGAAAAGATCTAAAAGTTAGAGGAGTTTTGGAACAACTACTCTCTCTTTTAATGACCAGGGTTTTTTAGAAAAAATTTATAGAGGACATCGGGACGGACGGGAGCATTGTCCTTTATAAGGTTTCAACATTTACTTAACTGTGATATGACGTTCTTTGGATGATAACCCGTTCGGACAAAATATTCGGCAGTTCTATTCAAAACAATTATCGTCTGTTTACCTGTTTTAAACGCAGCTTCTGCAGATAGCACTGTGTATGCCAAAGCCGTCAGGGATCATTTCAACGTGATGGACTCAACAGCCCTTCCGTTCAAGACTGGAGAAACAATCATCGTAAGGCACTGAAATATAGCACTTTTCATTTGCGTTCTCTCTTTTTCTTTTGCACAGTCCACTTGGGTCTTTCAGTGTTAGAATGTTTTGTATTCTAGTCTAATAAGTCATACACCCACCTTCTCGTCAGAAAAGGAGTGGAACCATGACGAGCCGAGTTCATGAAAAATGTTTTAGATCACTAAGTGCTATTGTGCGATATTTTAAGCAGGAAAAATGAGTTAGCCAAGTGCGACGGCGATAATATGTAGTTTCATCAATAATGAAATTCAATGACCGGCTTGAGCGTGTAACCTCTCCCTCCTTCTACATCGAGTTCTTTAACCCTCCCCCCCCTCCTCCTCTTAAAGAAATCTCCCCCCTCCTCTTAAAGAAATCTCCACGTATGCAAACCTTGGGAATGGATAAGCCTTGCTTGAGGGTGGGGGTGGGTACTTGGGCTTATCAGCGCGTTTGCAGTGTACGTGCTGTAATACTGCGCTAAGAACTCAAGTTCAGTCCGAGGTTATTATATCAGAATATAATGTTGATCTGATCTTTCTTGTTAGTGTTGATCGTGGAAATTATATTTTATCTTCATATGAATGAAAAGTTGTTATATTTAGAAGGATGTGGATAACTTGCTGCGTATCTGTGTGTTTTTATTCTGTTGAATGTTTATTTTAGGTGCTTGAACAAAACCAGAATGACCGATGGAAAGGGAAAATAAAGAGTGGAGATGTAAGGTTTTTTCAGTTTTATGACGTTCAGTGAATTTACTTTTTACTTGATTACGGGGCTCTTATTGTGGCGTTTTATTCCAGCATTAATCTCATGTGCGTATATTACGTATAAATGTTAAATGTACTTGTACAAGTATTTGTCGTGGATGCTCTCAGGATCGTTTGGAAAAGGTCAACATTGTTAGCGACAAAGTAATTGAAATATAGTTAGTTTACATAATTTCCATTTGAAATTTCAGAGGGAAAATATTGGATACTTCCCTGCTAACTTTGTGAGGATTACTGCCCTAAGAAGAGGCTCCAATGGTTAGTACAGTAAAGTAATTCTATATGCAAAAAGCAGGTGGGCCTTTAGATACATCATGCCTGATTTTCTCTCGTATACCTAAAATCCAAACTTCTCATGTAGTCAAATAAAGTTAACCTGATTCATTCAATTGAAAGATCGACGTTTGAATCAATTACGTTCGTCTTAACTGGTTTGACTTTTCCCAAGAATTCAGTTCCGCTCAAAATTGATTTCAAGTGACGTTTTTGTCTATTTGTGTTCTTACTTTCAGCCAAGAAGTCACCGAATCGTAAAGAAGCTGGTGTAGTACCGACGGGATCTTACGACATGATCGCACTACCATCAGGTATTTATTAAACAGTGGCTCTAAGGACTGAGGTTAAATAGAGAAAGACATGTCTGATTATATAAACTCTAGTTATCCTCCTTCTTTTTGCCCACTGGCTACTCGCTCCAACCAACCCTGCCCCCTTCCCACCCCACCACACGCTTCTCCTGCATTCGTTCTCATTTTTGTCGTAGCTGTACTTGCAGAAGTTCAACACACGCTATTTTTAGCCTGATCAAACCCGATCTTTTTTATGCCAGCAATGGGTTCATTAATGAGCTTATCGATTCTACCAATAACAGCCGCACATTTTATAAAAAAGCAAACAATTTAAGAGAACTATGTCAATAATCAGCTAGCCGATATATCTTGATGAGCTAGGTACAGCCGTAATTTTAGGTTAGTTTTCCTCATCTTACGTCACAAAGTATGACGGGCAGGCAGCAGAGATAATCGATCATTGGAGCTTCGAGTCAATTGTAGTTTTACTTTTCTTTCTAGTTCCACCCTCTCCTGGTTTTCAGAGAAACTCTCCTCGACTAAAAAGTTTTGGTAAAAAAGATCACCGCTCTCGAGGTAATCAAGACGTGGAATCTGACAAGGTGCTGGTGGAACCAGTTTTATTTGTCAAAGGAGTCAAAGCTCAAAAAGGATCAGTTAAAATGGCAGCTGATCCAGGCCTGCAGTATGTGGAGGTTGCGGTTGACAAACCTCCCTCGTCTCCTCCTCAGGCCTTTATAGCGGGTAACAAATTGAACAACAAAACGAATTACGCTGAGGTTCGTTTACCATCATCAAGTGGATTAGTGGAAGAAGTCAATGAAAGCGATGAGGCGCCACAGCTACCAGATAAAGAAAATAAAACAGCAAGTACCGCAAACGAGATGGAAGATATCTGGGTTCGAAACACGTCTACTCCCCCGCCTTCTTTGCCACCTAAAATAAGGGAACTTGCAAAAGGCGCAGCTCCTATTACTGCATGCGATTCGATCGAGCCAGGTGCTAAATCAGGAAGGCCTCCTGCGTCTCTGCCACATCCCGCGGGACAATCACGTGCAGAGGGTCCGCATCATGCGAGCGGTACGGGTCTTGATACTGGTCAGCCTGCGCGGCGGGTCGCAACTCCCGAATTGTCGCGGAAAGGATACGAGGACATGAGTTTAACTCCAGCGTCTGGGGGTCGAGCGACACCACCTAGTGAAGACATATGGAAACTTCAACCCCATGATATAAGAGAACATCCTCCGAAGCAAGGGCTTGCTTACGAGAACGTGCAACTGACGCACAGAGCGAAGCCGCCTTGTGATATGCAAAGCATGTTGATCTGTGATGTCGACCAACCAGTGGGAGTAGGTGTGGGGGCGGACGGTTATGTAGTTGTTAATGGACCTTCTTCACAAACAGCAAATTCCAAAGGCTACGAAAATGTTGCGTCAAATGCGCCCAAACCAGTTGGACCCGAGTACGCGAACATTTCGAATAAAGTAGCTTACCTGGCTATGACGGGCGGTATGTCTGCTGACTCGACATCAAACAGAACAAGTAAACAGGCTCCAGATGACGACAATGAAGACTCAGATAATGGTAAAGATAACATTCTCAGAGAAGTTGATCCTATTCGGGTTTACTTTGATGTTAGTTTATTCCGCTTTGTGATTGTGTAAAAACACGCGCTTCGCTTCCATCCAATCAGATGCAGAAGTAAAACCAATCGCAACTTGATCCTTCGCATTTCCCCGCTCTTGGTACCGTTTCTAGTTTTTATTTTAGGTTATTATAAGCTCTCTGTAATTTTTCTCCTCGCGAGCTGGCGCTAGCTACCTTGGCTTTAGGGGAGAGAAGATTGGGACGAGATGGAGTTTGTCGCGCCTTTCCTGCGTTTTGTTTCCAGTGTATGCTCAAAGGGACGCACAAGTGAAAGATAGAGGAAAAACCGAGTATTACTTTTTCAATGGTGTTAAAAATATAAACCGGAAATATTTTATCACCTACCAAACCAAGTAAAAACAACCAGGGATTTAAGCAGGAATCTAAGCCTATACTAGCCATCTTTTTGTGTGTCTTGAAGTGTGTTCTTTTTAAGAAATAGGCATGTGAATCGTAACCTTTTTGGTGACATCTCTCTGTAGATGAGGGTAAAGATGGAATGGATTATGAGCTGATGAACAGCCGCCCTGTTCCAGTGAACCATCAGTACGTTAATATCGACCGACAGGGTATGTACATTAAAATTAGGTATCCCTTGCAAACGATTTAACGATTGGATATCCATTCATTTTTAAGCTCCCTGCACACCGTCTCCTCCAAATTTGTCAGTCCAGATCTGTTTCGAGTCACTGAATTATGGTGCGATCCATTCCCCGACTTTGTATTCGAAGAGGCTCAGTGAATCCTCTTATGACCAAGATCAGATTTATAAATCTCCCTTCTCGCTGTAACACATTTCTTTGTGAATTACTGACGAAAAATGGGGATTTTATTATCATAACACCATCAAGTCGATCTTTTCTCATTACCTGTGTACCGAAAAGTTAAACACTGATGCTAAAGACTGGTCACCTTTGTGAAGAGTTAAAGTCGTAAAGGGTGAAAGAAGCTATGTCATGATACTTTGAGTCATTCTTTGTGCTGTGTTATGCTACTGTAAGTTCGTTGAAATTGAAAAAAAAAAATCAACATGGTTCATTTGAAACTAAGAGGGATCAAGGATAGCGAATTATGGAGAACTTCGAGAGAAATTACAACGGGTGAAAATGAAAAATTCAGCCAAAGTTTTCCGTCAGGGCATAGAAAGAGTGACAGAGTTCCACGTGTCAATGCCATATTTAGTTCGTTACTGTACTCCTTTCTGGCATTTCTGTTTATTGATTATGAATTGCCTGTTTTCCTCAGGAGACGTAGGCAGTCCCGCGGAAGCTACGGGTCATCTCCAACTCAAGGTGAGGTTACCAAGTTTCACCCAGCGCAACCTTGCGGTATTATTAATTCGGCCGATGGCAATATGGCCGACAGGCGCATAAGCCGTAAGAGAATGCAGGGACTGCACACTGAGCTACCAAGGCTACTGAATATGAGGATTAAATGGGTTTTTTTATTGGACGTGTAAATTAATTCTCAACTCGACACCTCGGATTAATTTGGCTGGGAAAAAAAAAGACACGGAAAGGATAAAACCAAAAAGGAAAGGTGTTAATTAAGATGGAGTAGATTAAAACGGATTACGACTGACGAACTTGTAAACTTCCGGAAAAATTCTTCAGGATGAACAAACCGTGATCCGCCCTACAATTTCGTGTCTGTGACTCTCCGAGGAAACAGTCGGAAAAGCGAACGGTCTTCTTTGAGCTGTGTAGCAATATATATATATATATTTTTTTTTTTTAATTGATTTGAATGATTTGAATATTACCCAAAATTGATGAAAAGTTTAGAATGATAGTTTCCTAACATAAAAAAGAACTAAAGAGGCAGTGTGAGACTAAGAGGGAAGGAGGGTGGTCTTGAATGTAGAAGATTAACTTGGATTACAATTTTAGCAATATAGTGATGTTCTTTTTTCTAACTCCGCAAACTGGGCGGGCCTTAGCTCATATGGTCCACGTGATAAAAAGGAGCATGATAGTGGGTGGGTTGAAAATGACAAAAACCTGTATCTCTGCTGGAGTTGGGTGTAAACTCTGTAAATGAGAATTGTATAATCGAATGACAGATGTACTGAGTCATACCGGAAATATATAGGTCAAGCTTGTTTGAAGCAGTAACAAAATCATTGATTTCAGTGTTGAAATGGCTTGTTCTTCCCATTCTAACACGATCACAGTGTTAAATTCACTCGGGTATTTTTATGACAAAAACTGTACCCTTTGTCTCATGCATGTATTTTGGGGGTAAACAGCGCGATTTTTTGGAGCAAATGCTCTCCTGCGTGGGTGTCTTCCCTGCCGTTGAGTTTAGGAAATGTGGGCACACAGGAAATATAGGAAGGAAAGAGATTAGTCAACGAACTTTAAATAGAATTTTAGATTCTGACTGTAACCTTATTTAGTAGTATCAGGCGTGAAAAGGCCATTTGAGAGCTCGGAAACTGTGGAATTTCTCCCTTTGAGCGCCTGCCGTTTGCGGTTATATAGAAATGTCTCGGTGAATTTACAAACAAATTGACTTGACACGTTATTTGGGTAAATCCTCACTGCATCCTTCGATACCGTTAGTGTCCACCTCATTGCTTAGTGTGGGACCTCAGGTAAGACTTCTGGAGAATTACCTTTCTGTCTCTCAATTGCCGTGTCTCTACTCAACAAAGCTAAGCTGAAGTCTTTTTTACCCAATTTCTTAAAAATGATTTTTATCTAATACTTACCGTGTGTATTATTTTTGAGTAGTCATCTAAATATCTTTTTTACCCTTCGGATAACGCACTTTGCCTATTTTGGCTTTTAGTTGTGACCTTCGTTCATCTATCTTCCTAACACGATATTATTTACTGTGATTTGATTGAGAGGGCTCGTGCAAAGTTCAAATCATTTGTTCATGTTTTACTCTATGTACGGGAGGAATTTCTTGATGATCTGTCGGATAGCATAACTTTTGCTCAGGACAATTTTTTTTTCTTCCCAGATGCGAGACTATAACGCGTTATTTGACTGGCTAGAGAAGTTTAAATTAACGATCTACATCGATAATTTTGTAAAAGGTGGATTCGATATGACAAGTGTTCATGGAATCACAGCGGAGGTAAGAAACTTGAGAGCTTATCGTTCCTGCGGAGTCATCATTACTCATTCAATTGTTATGAAAAAGAGAAGTCATTTATTTATCACCTGATAAAGTGTCGTCACGCAAACAAATTATGTTAATCAGTTTTTCGACTGACTTTTTGTATGTCAAAATTTTAGTGCTGAGGCGCGGCTTTTCTTCATTTTTTTGTCGTGCGAAAGCGAATCAGAAATTTGTACGATCGAGTAAAAGCTCCATTAACCAGTAGTGTTTACTATTACAACCACCTCTCACCCCTCCCTGCGTAGTAATAGTCCGTCTCTCACCCATCCCCGAGTAATAACACTCTGCCTCCCACCCCTCGCTCAATACTGATAGATTTTATCCCACCCCTCCCTCAGTAGTAACGATGTGCTTTCCCCCCCTTTAAAATGGTGCCAAAAAAATTATCCAAAAAAAGGTCCAAATAATAATCCAGTCCATATCTTACCCTATGCTTTTCTGCACGTTTTGATAATTTGAGCTTTTTTTTTTCGAAACGTGTCACAAATCAAGCCTTTGAAACTGAGAGAGGTTTTTTTTCTTTTTAACACTGTACACCGTAACATCAGTGTGTATATTCTCCATACTGCTCGCCGTACATTTCTTATGGTATTGACAGGGAGAATTTATTTATTACTAGCTAGTCACTCTTAGGGCTGAAGGGTTCAGGAACCAACGGGTTGGTTGTTCGTGTCTTAGTGTACCCTCGGTGCTTTTTTAGGTTTCTTTTTCACACATTTTCTTTTCCTCTTTATTTGTCCAGGATTTGACGGCCATAAATGTGAATAAAACTGGGCACAGGAAAAGAATTATGTCGGAGTCCGCAAAACTAGAGGAGACAACGGTGTTCCCGAAGGAAAAACCGGTGAGTATCTTTCGTTCTGAGAAGATTACTGATAATTTCAACTCAATCAACGAGACAATTTGAGGTTTTAAGTTTCTCTGTCATAATTTCAAGCTATTATTATATCACGCCATCTTGAAGACATAAACAAAGTGTGAGACAGATGTTGAGGATGATTGGAGAGCCTAGAGCCATTGTGCATTCGTATATAAAAACACTAGCGACTGTATGCGTTACTTCTTACATAGGAGGATATTATGACGTGGCTACGTCTGATTGGTTTAGAGCAGTACATACCTGAGTTCATGGACGGTGGTTTCGACGACATGGATTTTCTTCAGGACATGACGGTAGAGGACCTTGTGGCCATCGGAGTCAAGAGACCAGGCCATCAGAGGAAGATTTGGATGGCTGTTAACGCTCTGAAACATGGAGATGAAAATGAAAACATGCTGGAAAGCGTAGAAGAGGAATTAAGACCGCAGGATAGAAAAGGTTATTTAGAGACCTGTTTAGATGGAGAGGACTCGGGCGTGTCAACAGATGACGTGGAGGCGTCTGAAATGAGTACAGAGGAAAACCCAGGGAATTCTTCTCCTTCTTCTCTTGCAACTAGAGAAAATACTATCGAGGAACCGTTTGTGAAGGATTCTTTGTCAGCAGAGTCTGAAATTCCTGCAATATCAGCAGTACAGCCTGTGGTAAAGGAGGAAAAAGAAATTGTTGATGCAGAACGAGATCAACAAAGAACTCCTGTTCCGGACGAACCTTGTTCTAATGCCGATTTGTCACAATTGAAAGGAAAGGACAGCGTGGAAAACGAAGTGGACTCATTGAGTTTACATGTACAAAATGTAATTTCATTTCCTGACAGTGACGATGACGAGCCACCTCCCCGTCCTCCCCCTCCAATGGAGGACATTGACTTGTGTCTACCTACCGCTGATCTGAATCAACATGAATTTGAATTAAATGGCCCTAGTAGGTCCGTTAAAGACTTGGTGTCTAAAGGGAATAGTAGAGCACGTTCCTTTCCGTTAGACCCCATTTTCCAGAGACCCAAGAAACCTGCGCCACCTCCTGTCAAACCTAAAATTGCGAAGAAGCCGCCGCCTCCGAAAGTGCTACCCAAACCTCGAAAGGCTGCATCCTTCACGGCAGGATATGGGGACAAGAGCTCGGGCGAGGAAAGCATGGGAGACAGATCACCAACAAAACCCACATCACCTGAGCCCCGTAAGTACCTTGTGTTAATCATTTAATTCCCAGAAGTGATAAACATTTAACTTCTCCCTATACCCATGCGTTATTCAGTAAAGAGTTAATGAGAATACTCAAACTTATAAGGAAGAGGTTTTATCTTGATCAAACACTGAATTCTCTAACAGCTAGAGGGGACAATTAACAATCAGATCTTGGGAGTTAAAGGGTTAATGCAACTTTTATTGTGTGACAAGTTCTTTGTTCTATGCAGCCTACCCTTCCCGTACGGGTCGTGTCTTTTGGTGATTGTGTGCTCCTGTTTTTATTTGCTAATTTTATAATAATTTGGTGTCATTTCTTTGTTTTTTTGATGACGTAATCTGTAACCGTGTGAACAAAAAACGCCTTTACAAGTGTGTGAAACATTTAAAGGCAGTAAAATGCAATGTAGTAGTTTCTTAAATACCTCTCTTTTTCTAGCTAACATTTGAAGTGAGCAAACTGTTTTAACAAACTGCAAGTCGTCAACCAAGTTGACTTAACAGTAAATAAGTACTGTAAACGTGCATGTTAAGTTCTTATGTGCTATTGTCGATTTCCGGCCATTGCTTCTCGGTAAACCATAAACATTCCGTTTCTGTAGATTCTCTCGATTTCAAGAAATGTTTCGTTCAACCACATTCGTTCTTTGTATCCGTTTCGTTACATCACATCTCGCTTTATCCAGATTTCATTTTGCCGACTACTTCTGTTTTCTCGTCAGAAGTGGCTGAATTCAAGTAATTCATCATACGCTTGGACAACAGCCTCGCTTTTATGGACACAGGACTTAATCTCAGCGAAAGGCCCTATTCCAGATTAGCTGACACTTATTTCGGTCTTAATGACTGTTTTCTTACTAGCGACAGAGTCTTACTAAGGGTCACAAGAACGTTAACATCTAAGTTAAAATAAAAACTTGTAGCCTAAGGGAAGTAGTAGCAGCATCGGTTTATTTTGCCTTCGATGAAATCGGTTTGATTTTCACTTTAAGCATGCTAATCCTCTGCGACCCCACGTCATAAAAGGTCAACTCTGAGGTTTGATTCTCCTTATATGAGGTCAATCAATGGTCGACCACTTTGAACATCAGTAATTCTGCGATATTATCTTTTTGTCCATGCATAGATAATACCTCGTCTCTTATCCGTGGAATTCTTGTATTTTGCCTTTTTTGACCATGAATTACCTAACCATGTTTCTCTACATGTTTTCAGTGATAAACTTTTTAAAACCTAAAAAATTTTGTTAAAAAAATTATATAAAGAAACTAAGAAATAACAATCGATTAGAATAACAAAAGAACAAACGAAGTTTCTCTTCGTGCTATTTGCAATGGCAAAAATGATACAAGTTTTTGAAGCAGAGTTGAAAATGAAATTTTTATTGAATTGCGAATGGCTCCAGTAAAAAAATTCTCGTGCGCTGGTGATGCAATTGATGTCAATTAAATTAATTTATTGAATTTTTGTAATAGAATCAGTAATACTTCTATCAATTTTTGAAGGACCTGAAGTCCCGTCTTGTTATCATAAATAGTTTTGAATAAAAGTATTTGAATGTTGAATATGTGAGCTCAAGAACTTTGAATATATTGTCTTTATAATTTGAAGAATGTCAATTTTCATGTCCAAACTTCGAGCAGAGCTCTGCTTTGAAGGATTTCAAAATAAAGGTACTTCACACAGTTTGTGGTATTCTGTAAGCTCGAATTCTTTTGACGCAAAAGGAAAACAGGAAAAAAAGTGTAAGACAACTACTAAGTTCAAGAATTAAATTAATTTGTTGTAAAGTACGGTAACACCTAGAAACTGACGCCAAAATCATCTTAGAAAAGTCACGTTACCAGTTTTACCACATCCTGTCACATGACCATTCAAGTCACGTGTATAGTTACTGTCAATCACGTTACAATCAGGACGCAGCAGCACTGGTTCCAGTCCCTACAACTGGCCAACGCCTCCCTGCACTCGACAGACCGGAGGCGGAAATGGAAGCAACAGCAGCCATAGCTCAGTGGACTCTTTGATCGAAGAGATTGAAGAAAGAAAAAAGGGCTTTGAAAAACCAGGCAGGAAAATCAGCGCTGCTGAGCGATTGAACACATCACATGAGTGTACGGATGGAGCTCGAGAGAGCCAAGCGGATGCAGCGAGAGGTAAACAACAGCTGCCCAAGAGATGGGAACCCTGTGTCTCTCTTCCATACTGGCTGGATGTAACATTTAACATCACTTCACTTCATCCTCACTCATAATAACACAACACAATAATTTTTTTTCTAACAGCTAATCTGCGATCAAGAATAGAATGCAATTTCGCTATGCAGGAAATATGTTTTGTGCCCTTGACTTAGGTCATAAGACAACTCTTAAATAACTTTTCAAGGCTGTTCTTTACTCCGTTGGTAACGTTGTAACTAATCAATTGTCAAACTACACCGGCTAAACCGTGTCTGATTAACCCTAATAAATAATTTGCTCTCTGTTCTCAAAAACTCTAAGGAACTCATTCGGTCTTCTATGCACTAATGACGTTTCTGTATTTCGTTTATGTTTTCTCTTCTCAACTTTGCGAATTAAGAACAACTGAGAATGAAGTTTATGTTCTTAGTTTATTCTTATTTGACAAGTTTTCATTTTCCTTCGTCAAATTACAAGGTTATGACTATTAGGTCTCACCTCCGACAAAAGTTCTCTTTTTACTTTGTTATTCGAAAACCAAGTTAGAACTGTACGATGCTTGACTTGTGGGATGCTTGGTTCGTTAAAATCTTCGTTATAGTTTTTTCTTTAGACGGTCAAGTAAAAGGAACAAACAAATTTAATACTTTGTGAGAGCTTTTCCGTAAATTTAGTTGTCACGGTTGTCACGGTAAGTCTCGTTTCCATAGACCATAAAACCTGAATAGTGAAATGTGACCAAGCATAGTAGTGTTGCTTAATCATAAAATCATATCAGTCACACAATCTGCAACTATTGGTTTCTTAGTTCTCAATCGCTGTGATGAATTTCTTGTATCTTTGCATCCATTTGATTTTCGTTTATTATTTTTCCAGTAGATAGTAACCTTAATGAACAAATCAAACAGATCCTAAGAAATCGTTCTGGGGAAGATCTCTCAAAACCACCAATCTCAGGTACTTATCTTAGTCACTTCAACTCTTTTTTTTGTTTTTTTGTTTTTTTGTTTTGTTTTTGTTTTGGTTTTGTTTTTTTATCAGTTACATCCGCCTTTTATCTAAACTAGTGACCTCTTAACCACTTAGAAAAAAAATCGTATCCTTGACTGCAAAATCGTTTCATTAAGTTTCGTTTAACTAAGGAGAAGGCTGATGCAGATATTCCATTCTCTTTATCCAAGATAGTCACTTTTCTTTTAAACTCTCTAACTTTGTTTTCTTTACGTTGATTATTGATTTATGTGTTTTCGTTTGTTTTGTCCTATCACAGAATCATCTGGATCATCTTTAACTATGCAACATGTTGACATAAAAACTGAATCTTCGAACACGAACACGAAGGAGCAGGAGTATGTCTTTTACTTTTTCGTTATCCCGTGTACCTCTTTAATCGTTGAAGGCTTCATACGAGTCCAGCGAGAGTGGACAGTGAGTGTACGACACGCGTGTTTCCCACTAGAGATCTTGCGATGCAAGTTTTTTAGTTTGTCCTTGTTCCAGTGTTCCGTAGTTGTCTTATTTATCAGGTACTGTGTTTCTCTCCCCGTCCATGACTCGCGCGTCCCCTCGAGAGATCTTCCGACTTCCTGTTGTTCATTTGCGTGTTGTGCGTTCCACAGCTGTCCTATTTATCGGGTTCTCTCCTCTCTTCCTGCAGATTGGCTGAAGATCTTATGAAGGACATCAACAGTATGCTGAGTGATTTCTCTTCTGAGCTGGATTCCATGTTCGATTGAGCATCAACTGTATTTTATCAACAACATGATGAAAAGGATTGTTAAGATTTCCTAGCTACAATGACTGAGAAGCCGTTTAACATATCTGATAGTGATGAAGATAACAGCTTTCGATTGGCAGTATGTTCCACAATGGAACACACAATGTAATGATACTAAAACACTGATCAAAGCAAAGGAAGACGACGACAAAGTTTCTGATGTGTTCTGGTGTCAAGTCAATTCATCTCATTACTTTACTTTTGGTATTTTGGTAGCTTGTCCCATGCGAAATTGATTATACTGTAAAGTAGTTTTGTTATTTTTCCTATGTTTCAAAGAATAGATTTTTTATATCATTTAATTCTGTTCTTGAGAGCTGCAGCTTCTTGATAGTGCTTATTTATTTTTGATAGTCTTTAATATAAAATCGGTTTTTTTCTGGGTATTTTTATGGGCCACATGTTTTAATTGCCATCTTTAGCAGTTTTTTTTTTAAATCATCAAAATATTATTAAGCCAGAAAATTGGTTTATTAATCTTGAGATTCACGTTTCATTAGTTTGTAGCATGTTTGGAGCAATTTTCAAGGGAATGCCAAATTAGTTATTTTCTCTTGCTGCCATTGATCAGAACCACAAAACTGAAACGAGGTATTTATATTATAGGAATGTTATCTTATTAAATTTTGAGCTTCAACGTTTAGTCCCTGATTGAAATCGAATCCTAAGAATCTTTGGGTGGAGCCTTTGACTTGGTCTTAGAAATGATTTTTTTTTCCGAAATTTCAATCAAAAGGATCTTAATGTGCTAAAAATATACCCCAAGGAAACATGTTGTAACTGACTTTATGTGTTATGTTATCGCTAGTATTGACATTGACTGTGACCTTATACAAGCTCTGATAGTCGTTCATGATAGGATATTAAAATAGACAACAATTTAGTACATATTATATAAACAAATTTGAATTGGAAGTATTTTTATTGTGCTTAGAGGCTCGATAGGCGAATAAGTCTTTTTTGATAGAAGTTATCTATGGTAACACAGAGGTGGTGTAATTATTTTGAAAGAAGTGCACCCTTCTAGATTTCAGTACGCCATTTACATGCTACGAATTCAAGCAGTAAGTTGTAAGATGACTTCAAAAAAGTCAAATTTTTACTCTTCTATGTATAAAGTTATTTTTTTAGCTCGATCTGTGAAATAAACAAATATATATGTAAAGTGCGGGTGTCTTTGCGATGATTTCAAGCGGGAAGAGGGCGAGCACAAGGGTGGAGAGAAAACAGTCAATCGGTGAGACATTTTATGTATCAATAAACGACATACTTATTGTTATGCGCGCTTTCCCGCACCGGAGGTTAATGCGGCCGCCGCGACAGGAAGTCTGGATGATGTTGGTCGGCAAATTTGCAAGGTTTTCCAACACCCTATACCGTCTTGGAACCGGTAAGTCTTTGTTTGCAATTAGTAGTAAGATTTAAGTGGTCAACCTGAACTGCTAACATTGACAAATTGATTTAATTTTAGGTCCGTAATGTTAAGGCTATCCCGAATTGATGGTGCGTGACACAGCCAAATTACACTGATCAAACCATTATCGAGTTGTTTTTCATGAATCGAGGAACACGCTCCGACAGCGTAGGGCATTTATTCAGATGGTAAACGAAGACATTTTAATTATAGGCAAAATATTAGTTTGTAGCCCCGTGGTTAAAAAGTAATTCTAGGAATACAGCCGAACCTGAATTAAGCGGTCACCCCGTATTAAGCGGTCGGTTGTCAAACTTTCTTCCCCTTAATCACTGGTCACCTCTGAATGATGTATTGTCCTTCACCCATATTTAGCGGTCATTTGAAGCGGACACTCCACAGATAAAACTGAGAATAACCTCTTGAGTCAAGTGTAATCCACATTTCTCTCCCGAAATCAATGTAAGTGGTATTTTTTAGCGAGTTTTTTTTATATTGAAAGATCAATTATAGCGTAACATGGCGTTTTTCATCGTTTCTTATTTCACCCCTATTCTGTGAAACTTGTCTTAAGCGGTAAACCTGAATTAAGCGGTCACCCCGCCGTACCCCGTAGTTGACTGCTCATACAGCTTGAATGTGACTACAGCTGTTTTCAACAGTTAATTGCAAGTAAACACATATCAACAAAATGTCTATCAATGGCCTTACTAAACTATACTAACGACACTTGATAGTTGTACAATTTACGTTTTATTTTAGGAACATGTATAAATGTAAGTATCGTCGAGCCTGAGTTAAGAGGCACCGTATTAAGCGGTCACTTTACACTAAGCGGTCGGTTGTCAAAGTCCCGAATTTGTTTCCCCTTAATCAATTTTCACCTCTATTAAGCGTTCGCCTTGGAGTAAGTACTGACGGCTTCTTTCTATTGTCTTACACCTGTGTTGAACGGTCACTTAAAGCGGAAGTATTCAAATAAATACTATTTAAGTAAAATAGTGAATCTATGTTTCTCTCCCGAAATCAATTTTTGTAATATTTTTGAGGGAGTTTGTGTACATTAAGTGGTCAATTATGACTAAAATGGCCTTTTTATATGATGCCCTTATTCTGTGGAACCCCTTGGGTGGCCGCTTGATACAAGATTGACTGTAGTTGGCTAAATGTAAAGACGCGTAGAAACCATTAATGCAGACCTTCAAACGGACAAAAATGTTGTTATTTACGTTATTGTAGGATTGAAACTTCTCTACCGCTTCAATTGTTACACGATTTGCTTCTATTAATGCAGTATATAAGCAATAAAATATAATTCGTACGAGTTAAACGGGCAAAAAAGGAATATTCCTTCGAAATTGTTAGTGTCTTTGACCCTGTAATGCTAGTGCGCATCTTAAACAGGCTCCAGGATATTCCTATCTACGTTAAGTCCCTTTTGTCTGAGGTATTTCTATAATTCTGATAGAATTTATCTTGTTAGTTGACGATTAATTGAAAAAATTTATAGCAAGTTTACGAATTAAAATATTACAACCAAAACGAGGCAAGCTAACACTGACTTGACAATTTTTAATTTGATCGGAAGTCGGGGCAGCTAGGTACCGCTGTATCAATTCACTCCTTCCCGTCCCGTCCTTGTTAGCTCGAGGTTTACTTTCACTTTGAGGACAGACACCGTGGGCTGAAAGTACAGACTCTTGCTTTTCGTCCATCGACCGAGCGGGAGGCTGGAAACTGTTGGGCAGAGAAGGGTGAAGCTTATGGGTAGAACTTCTGCAGAATTGACATCTATGGAATATTTGAAGGAAGGCAGTGGCGTTTGGCAGTTTATTTCTCTCTTTCTTTGAGCACCTGTCGAATTGTAAGAAGCCGCAGATGCTGTTTCTTGAGCTCAGAGAGGTTGACGGTGCTGTCGACGTTCCCATTTTTGGTACTAGTACCCTTAGTTCCTTGATGCACGGAATTGTCACTTCTGGATTCCGGCTGCAATTTCTTCTGCAAGGAAACGGTTTATAATTTGTCTTTGACTGAGAAATGGATTTTGTGGAAGTAAGCTGAAATCATTCTTCAAGAACTTTAAGAACAAGTCAAGAAACAATACTGTTAACTTTCTTGATACCGTGTTTTTAAACATTAAAATGTAAACTTACACGCGGGAACAAGGAGAGTTTAAATTAAACTATAGGGGAAATTCATCATTCTACCTCTTTGCTCCGGGTCGGCAGTGATTCCTGTATAAAGCTTGCGATACCGAGAAAGGCTGCTTGGAGTTAGAATCAAGGATTCTACCGGGAAACCTGGATGAGAAAGGCAAACTATCAGTTTCAACCTGTTTTCTACGCCATCGCATTTCATCAGGGAACCGATAACACGAATGAAGCTTGTATACAATACCTGGCAAATAATAGCGTTCATAAAAAGAGATCCCTAGGTTGCGATTACAGGCATTTCCTCCGAAAACTTAACAAGATGCAGTATCTTGATGTCAGGTGTCACTTCAGTTATCTGGAAAGTAAGTACATAATTGGTACCCTTTTAATACAAAATGTAAATAAAACAGAAAAAAAACGTGATGAAGAAGAGGACACGTGTGTACGTTACACTAGAAAACGGTTGCCATGTGTTAAGGTATGGGTGCAGTGGCCATTTCGAATTCTTCATCAGTCAAAAAGTATTTAAAGAAATAAAGAGCGAAAAGTAGGGTTAAAGAAGGATCACAGGTAATCGAAAAAACGACCAAGAGCATGAGGGCCATCAAATATAATATGTTCGCCTGGACCTTAATCAGTTGGACCAGGGGTAAACTCGTCGTAATTCGAGCGAACATGATAAGGTGCGAGCTTGCAGGTCACGCGGGCGAAACCTCCTTAACCTTTTACGCCCACACTTTTTTCATGTTACCACCCCCTTCCCCTCCCCCCCCCCCCCCCCCACTCATGCATTTAACATCATTAACAACACTCCTACGGGCCTTCTTTATCTGATTGGAAAGTGTACCTCTCGCCAATTCCCTCTTGAGGTGATGGCACCAGGTTGTCCATTGAAAATCTTGCGGATTGCAAAGGTGTCATCAACGGGCTCCTCCAAAACACGTTTAGATGGATGGCATCTCTCAAAAAACAACACTGCCGACTGAGAAAAGCCTGTGCGCCCGCTCGCACATCAAAGGCTTCCCCATCGCAATTTTCGAAATATTCTTTCCAAAGAACCGTCCTCTAGTTTAACACAACTGCAGAGTTATTAAGCGCGAAGGATGGTTGGGCTCCAATTTTGGTGTAAGCGTTTATGGCCAGAAAACGAAGTGACGCTGCAACAACTAACTTTAACCTACCCGTCGGCCCATGACTTGATGTTGGTTGTGGTTTTGAGTCAAGCGCGTCCAACAACAATCGCATA
Source organism: Pocillopora verrucosa (assembly GCF_036669915.1). Classification (NCBI taxonomy): domain Eukaryota; kingdom Metazoa; phylum Cnidaria; class Anthozoa; order Scleractinia; family Pocilloporidae; genus Pocillopora; species Pocillopora verrucosa. The sequence continues at coordinate 21,521,424 of NC_089319.1, read as the reverse complement.
ACTTATTATCCGGACTAAGGCTTCGTATCTCACCTCAACGTGGTACGTTTTCAACCATCGGTGGGTGAGAGTACTTCTAAGACCTCGACCTGATGACCCACTCTGTCCCATTCTTGAACAATCGTTCTTCTCCCGCCCTCCGTCAATGGGAAGCACTGGTCAAAAATTCCATAGAGTATGCTCTCAGAGACTGGGAACAGCGATTTGCCGACGTTCTTTCTTCCATATTTTTACTTGAAATCTAAGCCTGACGTTTCCCTGACAGCCAGACCTGCTCATGCAAACTGGTGGAAAACCTTCCATCGCGGAACCTGCCGCAAAACACACTCTTCCATTTCTTGGTTGTTTTGAATTTTAAGAGAGCTTGAAGATATACATTGCGTTCAAAATCATCCCACCAAATGCTTTTCTGTGATCGTGTATTCTTGGAGGGAAATCTCGGCAGCTCGTTTTAATTCATTATTACTTACCTGTCCTGAGGAACAACGTCGTATTGCAAATTCAATCGCCTCTTTTTCTGTGATGTCAGGTTGCTCTTTTTGAAGAAGTCATTTCGCAATGGCTCGGAACTTTTCTTCGTTTTTTACTTATAGAAGGTGCCCTGCCGCCGCAAATTCTCATGGAGAATGGCTCTAGTTAGCTCCAAGTTTACGTAATCATTTCCCACCAGGGAGGCAAATAGAGGAAGCAATTCTGAGTGAATTCCAAAATACTCTGCCAATTGTTTTGCGATAGAAAAATGCGGGCTGTTGCAGGGACAGCTCTGCCACTTGGAAAGAGGAGAGTGGAATAAAAACCACCTTCAACATCGAAGATAAAGAAGTCGCTGTCGTTGCTTAGAACAGGGCATTTCAAAAGCATTAGCTTAAAGACGCGATTTCAGAATCCGCTTCACTAGAAAAGAAAGAAGGAGACCTGAATGTGACTTTTAAATATTGATTATGTTACACTGTTATATAATTCATTTAAAAACACGTGGTCATTAAATAAGCTAATTATCGTAAGCTGTTCGTCGAGGAGTAGTAGCGTCGCCTCCTTTTCACATTCACCCAACCCGCACACGCAACGCACACACGAATGACCGTTTTTATCAGTAAAAATAATTGCCTTCTTCGAATTAGAATATAGGCAGCTTGCCGCCCATCTTTTTTCTCCGACCCGTATGAGCGCCATTGAATTTTTAAATACAGACAAAAGCGAATATGAAACGAAGATTGTTTTTATAATTTCCAAATAGCCTTGAAAAAAAGTTCCAGCTCGAATCAGTTTTCGCGTAAGGAATACTCTTCAAAACGTCGTCGGGGGGTGATCCCTTCGGCCAAAATCGGAGGCAAAATGAAATCTCTCGACTATCTCCCTTTCGTAGTTATAACTTCCCGGGCTTCACGCTGTCTTTTTTTTTTACAAGTGGTTTCATAGGATGAACCATAGCAGGTAAACTGAATATAACCAACATTAACGGATGCTTTGGACGAGATCCATTCCATGCCGTGTCTTCTAAATTAAAAGTGTTCAAAGTAGAATAACTCTGATTATATGTTATCTATTTCATGTTTTTTCTCAACCTACCAGTCAGAGACAGCGCCTTTTACGCCAAGATCCCTGAGTGCTCGCGCTTAAACAACAAAATTCAACAAAAGAGGGTACAACGAAGGACCATCCTTATTTGCTGCTGGTGGGTTCTTTGCTAGCGTATCAGCTGTCTGGATTCTCTCTTTTGACCTCTTTTTGTAGGTGTCCAATTTCTAATCGCTGATATTTGCGCCATCGATGGACTTACGAATGATTCTACAACCCACAGAATGTTAGAGATTCAAGAAGAAAGACATTATTATTTTATAGAATTCGTTATATTGCCCACCCACATCGTTCGATCGAGGCCATTGTCCTGAGTAGAGACGAGTTGCATAAAAAGCCGATCCCATGTCTATGACGAGCTTTTTGCTCTCGTATGTTCGAATCGTTGTCCAAATCTTCTTCCGATTGGTTTTGGAGGAAACTAAAGAAGAGTCCACTAACGCCCATTACCTTGATGAAAAAAACTTAAGGCGCGTCGTTAACAAAAAGTGGCATCCCTTCGAAGGGCCTGAAACGAGGTTGAGCGTGGCGTCTGAACGTTTTGACAGGTATATCAACAATAATAACGTCATAACTTGAGTTTGTATTCATTTTGTTTTGCTTGGGAGACGTAATTCAGGAGACTCGAGTTTCGCAATTTGTTAGGAAATCGTGCGAAGAGGCAGTAATTTTTAGATAAAAGTCCAGATGATGGAATATTCGCGAATATTAGGCCATTTTCGAATTACCTTTGGCCTCATTTTCAAAGCGAGTCCTGGTGCTCATTCTACCATATGATTATAAGTTTTCATTCACGTGCAAATAAATTCATATTCATACGAATGGTTGAGCATCAGGCCTCGTCTTAAAAAAGAGGCTAAAGGTGATTCGGAAATGAATTTTTATACTGTAAACGTGAGATAAGAAAGGAACTGTAGAATCCTGAGCTACGTAGGCACTCTAATTCATCAAGGAACTTCAGCGGTGTTCGTGCTGGTGAGAAAATCATTTAATGATTGGCTAACATATAACAGCATAAACTGAAAAGAAAATTCCTAGTCCCTCACTAACTCGAGATATTTAACAACGCTAATGTGGGTATCCATTCAACATATAATGTATTTAAAAGTAAACTGACGCAGGCACTGCAGCGAGTAAAAGTGGAATTATAACTCCTTACTTTTAATTTATCCGACCTAAGCTTCAGGGAATGAAATTATTATGCTAAAAATTCTCCAAATAATGTTTATGTAAATTAAATGTTATGATTGAAAAAGAATAAAAAGAAAACAAACTTTTTAAAAAGGTAATGGTATGTCAAACATTTAAAACTAACGTTCACAAAAGTCAGAAAATCGTTATCTAATCTTAGTCGGTGCGCGTTAGCATTTGGCACTTTCCGCTGACCCTTCGTTTCTTCTTCTTTACTAGAGGAAAAGAGAATAGGTCGAAGATGTAAATTCTTTCCTTTCGTTTTTTTGAGCGAGAGGCAGAACGGGAACATTGAAGAATATTCCCCTGTGATTTTTGGAGGGCATCTGACTGTAATTTTAGTTTGGTTTCCCTTTGTCAATCACCATCGGATCGTAAGACGGCAGTGGCGCTGTGCTAAGTTCCAAGAAGCTGTCGGCGCTGCCCTCTTGGGTGGTGATACCTCTCTTGTTGGCCGGAAGGTCACGTCTTAGGGATTTTTCTCTTTGCCGTTTTTTCTTCTGTGGTTCATAAACGTAAGCTTTGCATCCTGACGGCAACATCGCCTGCAAACAGAACCATTTGTACACTCGCAATGAGCTGGTAATTATTTTATATGTTGCGGTTTTTTCAATTAATGATGCGTTTGTAAACTGAATTTATGCACCTTTGAAGGAGAGAGGGTTACTCCCTACCGATGAGACTAACATGAAGTTTATTCTCAACTTACCGGTCAGAGACAGCGAATTTTACGCCAAGATCCCTGAGCGCTCGCGTGAATACGATATTCAACAAAACAGGGTACACGAAGACATCCTTATTTGCTGCTGCTGGGTTCTTTGCTAGCATATCAGCTGTCTGGATTCTCTCTTCCGACCTCTTTTTGTAGGTGTCCAATTTATTATCACTGATATTTGCGCCATCGAGGACTACGAATGATTCTACACCCACAGAACGTAGAGATTGAAAGAAAGACACTATTATGTTATAGAATTCGTTATATTACCCCCCACATCGTCGATCGAGGCCATTGTCTGCGTAGAGAGAGTTGCATAAAGCTGATCCATCTATGACGAGCTGTTTCTCTCGTAGTTCGATCGTTGTCCAAATCTCTTCGATTGGTTTGAGGAAACTAAAGAGTCCACGAACGCCCATTACCTTACACTTAAATCATTTGCTCAGTGTTATCGATCATCCTCATTAGTGCTCATTCCGCTGTATGACTTTCGCGTTTAGGAGGGACTTGGTTGTACTGGGAACAAAACTGAATATGGCAATTAAGACCAGGAATATGTAGGGTTTGGCTTCCGTGCAGCGTCTTAGTCAGTGTTCTAAGTCTAAATTTTGCTGATGTAAAATTTACATGAAATGGAATCCAAGGATCAGGAGATCTAAAGAGGACCTTGACTTTCAGTAGCGCCTCTCGAGGACAACATTCTTTTAAAAAAAGGGGCCAATTTGGCTTCGTGGGTTTTCAACATAAAGATAGAAAACGAAAGAATCGAAATCGAGGGTTAGCTGTTTTGTTAGCTGACAAATACTAACCTCTATTAAGTTTTGGTTGATTTTCAGACTTACCTTGTTGCAAACTTTCAAGCAGTTTTTGTGCCATTTTTCCATTGAACGTCTTATGAATACATGGTACAGGTACAGGCTCAAACAAATTAAAGTTTAGATGAATTGCATCTCTTAGAACACACTGCCACTGAGCAAAGCTTTGCGCCGCTCGTATGTCAAACGGCCATGAGGAGCGGTGGGGGCTTACAGTGGTTTCTTTACTATTGTATAACTCGCCATTCTCCAAGTTGACATAGCAACACAGCAAAGCAATCAGACGGTTTGTCTCCAAGGGTGGATGCGCGTTTTTTATGAGGTAACGAAGTGATGAGGCAATCAAAATAAACCTTTTACCTAAGGACCTGACAGCTGTGGTGTCCGAATCGAGTGCAAACAACAAAAATTTTACACGCTCTCCGAGATAGAGGTACGGGATTAGGCTCAAAGAAGGGACCACGCCTTCTTGGTAGGGTTTTACAATTGATTGTTGGACAATTAAGCCCTCTCTGTCCCATTCTTGGATCACCTTTATATTTCCTTCTGCTTTTGTTTCAGCATCGTTCAAAATTCCATACACGTATCTCCTTAGCCGCTTAGAGCAACAGTTCGCCGATATTTCTCTACAATTTTCAACGGGAATTTCCAGGAACAGTTTCCCCGATGTCAAACTGCTGATGCATTTGGAGGAAAACTTTCCATTTCGGAACCTGCGCAAGACCCACTGATTGATCTCGCGATTACTCTGCGTTCTAAGGGAGCTAGAGACTATGTCGTCTTGGAAATAGCGCGATAGATTCGACTCTGAAAGTGTGTATTCCTGGAGAGAAAGTTCAACAGCTTGTCTAAGTTGTTCTCTGTTTTCAGCTGACTTCATCATTTTCAAGGCACATTTCAAAGCCTCTTCCTCGTTTGAGTCGCGAAGTTTGGATAGCATGTTCGCAATGCTTTCAAATCTAATATGGTTGAAAGTCTGAAAACCATTCAACGCACGATTAAACGTAGATGATAAATCACGACTCACGTAGTCATTTCCTGCCAACGAAGCCCATAAGGGAATTAATTCTGCACGAATTCGGTGGTGCGACGCCAGTTTTTGCCGATAGAAAACACTCGCTGTCAAAGAACTGGAATTCCATTCCAAGAATTCAAAAGGAATGTACCCAGCTTTGATGTCAAAGATAAAGAAGTCACTGTCATTGCTAAGAACTGGACAACTCCACCCATAAGCCAACGAGGCAATTTCTGTGTCGGCTTCGCTGTTGTGAAAAAAAAGGAAGTGAGGTTAGATGTATATCTTTTAGGGCGAGCCAAGAGCTGGAGAAGTAATATCTACCAAGCCTCTTCTAGCGTCCCTTCCACATGTGCGTGATTTTTCATTTGAAAAGAAATCTCATCCAAAAATAAGAAAAAGGCCTACATAGGAGGCTTTAGTCTCCTAACGTAACAGTATATTTAACTTGTTATGTGACTTGAAAAATTGTGCAGCCCAATTAAGTTTCTACAAAATTGTTACTGTAGTTTCCTTCATAACAATGACCGTGTTTTGTCCAGTCGAAGGTTATATTTTGCTGTTGTTTCGATATGATCAAAAGCCTCTATGGTGGAGTCATTAAGAGACGCTATACGGGCTACTTCTCTTCATATCATTTTGAATGCACATTATTACAAATAAACCACTCCTACCAGTCACTGAAAACGAATTTTACGCCGCGATTCCTGAGTGCGTCCACGAACACGTGCATCGCCAAAAGCGGAAGTAAAAAATCATCAGCGGACATCGACAGAGCATTTGATTTTCTAACCCTCTCGTTGGTTCGTGCTATACGTGTCTCTAATTTCTTGTCGCTGGGATCATGTGCTCCATCGAATACAACATAGGCCTCCACGCCGTTCGAAACCAGAGCATCGAAAAACGAAACTACAGCATCATAATATTCTTGGTACTGACCACCACATCGGCAGTTTAAGCCATTGCTATAGTAAAGATAATGGCACAGACAAGATCCATCGATGATAAGTTTTGTATTTTTAAGATCGATCTGTGTCCAAAGCGTTCCGATTGAGTTGATATAACTTGTAAGTCCTCGAACCCCCATTGCTAGATGCAAAGCCCCTCTTCCTCTATCAAATCATGATGTTCCAGGCGCATGAAATGCGAGTGATTTCTTGGGAGGGTGGGAGCCCAACTGTTGTAGCCCTTGTGTAAATCAATAGAGCTGAATAGTCCTTGGACATTTTTATATGGATTTGAGAAAAAACCACAAAGATAATCTGTCTAAAATAGGTAATTTAAAAGTTTTCTTCTTTCATCTGTCTTCTTGGTATTATCCACATTTTGCCCCTCCCTGGAAAGAAAGTAAAATCACCTTGAGCCAGTGACATAGAATCAGCGGCTAAATAGACCGCGACTTTCTCTAAACCAGCTCTTTTGCACGAAATTTCTTCCTCGTCCACGCCAAGAAGATGACGGCCGAAACAGAAGGTTAAAGTGAACCGGTTGTTTTAGCCACAGTAGGATATGATCATGCCATTAAGTTCTGGCAAGCACATAGTGGAATATGCCTCCGCACTGTACAGCATCCAGACTCCGTATCCTTTGCATTTGTAAAATCTAGTTCATTGCAAACGACACAAAACGTTACACTTGCACGGTGTTTATCGAAGGAGAAAAAACCTGACGACCTGAAAAACTTGAGTGTACGAACGACCTAGAGCAGATAGGTTGAGAGGCCCGCAATGTATCTTGAAATTGTCTTCACTGCAACACCAACGCAATTCCATGGGACACAACCTCAAGCTCTAATTAGAGAACAGAAGGTGTAACCAATCAACTCCCAAGAAGGGATCGTTAGTATTCTACTTCAGCTGCTACACATTTCCTTGTAAACTAGCAACGAGAATCTGGCGTGAAATCAAGATAGCAACTTTCACATGTACCTGATAACATTGATCCCCATAACACTTTTTGCTGGATAATGAATGGATGGTAAAGAGATTATAAGTTACTTGTTACATACAATCACTTTTGGGAGTTAAAGGTTAACTCATGTGGTAGTAAAGGTAACAAGATAATGTTTGTATCCTAAGCAAGTCTCATGTTTTTCGGGCTGCAAAAAAAGCCATGAATTCCCTCTTAATCTAGGATTATTCCGAGTATAAACCGTGCAATTAGTTGTAACAAAATTTGTTTTAAATTTGGTTACAATATACATTCTCGTTGACTAAATACAACCCACCTAGGAGCAAATTTCAAGATTCTATCTTTACTACCTCTAGTTTTATCCCTTCTCCCACAGAGAAATGTGATATTTTTGTTTTCTTTTCTTTTTGTTCTTGTACTGTGAGCACTGATATTTTGAGGGCATTGAGAGGAATTTTGGTTTATTTTCAAATTATTTCATTTCCTATTACTTCTTACAAAGTGGCTGTGTGAGGGTTTTATGGTGATTAATTTTTGTCACAGGTTGTAACTGTATACCCTTAATTGTTATAAATGTAGATGTTGTGATCTTAAACTCTATTGTATTAGCAAGTCAATGCAAGGCAGATCACACCAGACAGACAGTTGTTAGCTGCTGCAGGTAACTTGATCTTGACTTCTGAGTTGAGAAAGGAATTTGTCTAGAGTGATCAACCATTACTTTGAAGGCTGAGCTGACTGTGTATCATTAAATTATTTCATTCTCCTAGTTCTATTCAAAAGAAAGAGTATAGTAACCGAGTATTAGTAACCGCAGAACTGATTTAAATTTACACCAACATCTCTTTTTATTTTTTATTTCCCTCAGGATATCAACACATATGCTTGTATGATATCAATTGAAGCAATCCTAATGCTGTAAGTCATTTAGCACAAGTTTGCTATTATTTTAGATTTAAAAGCCATTAAAATTGCAGGAAAATTGGGTACAATTTTTGGGGCCATTAGAGATTTTTAACCCCTAAAACCTTACAAAAAATGGTTTCAAACCCACCTCCCTCCCAATAACATGGTGGGCATCATTATTTTACACCAGCAAAAATTTGGGTTCTGTACTCCTTTCTTGATGGGTCTGTACCTGATTTTCTCCGCCATGTTAGTGGTATTTTATTAATTAAACAGTTATGATTGATTTGTACTCAACATTCAGTCAGCTGTTGTCTCTAGAAATCTCATCATTCAATACTAATTAAGGAATGCTAGCAGATAATAATTGAAATTGAGTCTGTGTTTGTGTCTTGCTCCAAACTTGGTATTAAAGTGTGAAGGACTCATTGCTTCTTCTGAATTTTTCACCTTTTGTAATATTTTGAGGGTTAGACTCTACATCAAGTTGCCTTTTCAAGGGACATTCCTAATGATTATTTCCTACCTCAAGTTAGCTGGTTTACAATTTTTTTCCAATCATTAAGATTTTTTAAATCCTAACCCTGGGAATTTTAAGTGCCCTTCTTTAGGATGGGAAAGAAGTTTGACTTGAGTTTCCCAATTCATTTTTATACTTAATTCTGTTTAAGGTTATGAGTTATGATGGTGTATCCAAGAATGTGACTGCTGTGGGATTTCATGAGGATGATAAATAGATGTTCACTGGTGGGGAGGACTGTTCAGCCAGAATATGGGAGTTGAGGTATGTCTGAACATGAGTGCAGTTATGTTATATAGACTATGCATAATACAGCTGGATATTGGCCAAATGAATGAAGTTCATCTTTTGCAACTGTGTTAAGATTATTAAGAATTACATAAAAACTACTGCAAGTTAAGGTATAACCTTTCATTTGTTTGTTTGTTTTTTTATCCCAAGTCTCATAATTTACAATGTCAAAGAGTACAGCTTCGATTTAAAATATTTGAATGTTAAACATAAGAGCTCAAGAACTTTGAATATATTGTCTTTCTAATTTGAAGAATGTCAGTTTCCATGTCCAAACTTCGAGTAGAGCTCTGCTTTGAAGGATTTCAAAATAAAGGTGCTTCACACAATTTGTGATATTCTGTAAGCTTAAATTTTTTTTACATAGAAGGAAAACAGGAAAAAAGTGTAAGACAACTACTAAGTTCAAAAACTAAATTAATTTGGTGTAAAATATCGTAACACCCAGAAAGTGACACCAAAATCATCTCAGAAAAGTCACGTCACCAGTTTTACCACATCTTGTCACATGAGCATGCAAATGAATTGTGTTGTTACTGTCAATCACGTTACCATTTGCAGTAATCTAAAATTAAAAACTCAAGAAGGCAGGGTGGGTTCGATTTACTACCCATATCGTGTTGCATGACAAAAGGTGCCGTAACAGACTCCTGTAGTACTATGTTGAAATAAACTTCATGGTGTTTGGCTTATCGATATTCCACGTGGTTATTGGTGGCTCGCATAGCCACGAAATTAGTTACTGGTTTGGCCAAGCAGCTAGCGGTTATGGAAAACATTATAGCTGAGGTCACAATAGGACTTGCATGAAATAAATCGCGTTCGATCGATAACTCTTCCAAGATCATACTCTAGTGTGTTGTCTGACGAGCCACATTCTCTTATCTCATGGCCATTGGTAAAAGGACCAACGAAAATCCACAGAAATGTTTCCAATTACAAAAAAGCCGATTTTGCTGGTCTACGTCATGCTCTGAATCCGGTCAACCTCTCTCTACAGTTAGTAAATGATAATATCGATGATGTCTGGCAACATTGAAAGGACACCTTTCTAGCCGCGGTCTCTGACTTCGTCCCTACTTAAAGAGTTAGGGGTCATAACCCACCTCCTTGGATAAACAGCTCTATTCTACATAAAATTAAACGAAAAGAAAGAGTTCGGAGGAAACTCGAAACATCTCCAACCACGTACCTCAGAGAGAAATGTAAAGCTCTGCAATCAGAGGTTAAACAACTCCTACGCGATAGCCACGAGAGATTTTTAGACGACCTCGAGAAAGAAGTAAAGGATAAACCAAAACGGCTCTGGACAGTCTTAAGACATAAAGATGAATCTCGATCGGTTCCAACACAGATGTCAATGACTGATGTAGGTACTTCATCCAGTCCTTCGGGGGTTACTAACTTATTTAATCGTTACTTTGCATCAGTATTCAACGAAAGTTCAACCCCCCAATATCGCACCTGTACCAGTGACCCACCAATCTTAACAGATCTGAGTTTAACGGTGGAGGAAGTAAAATATTGTCTATGTTCCTTAGATTGTTTAAAGGCCAATGGTACTGATGGAATACCAGCAAAACTACTCAAAGAAGCCACTGATGTCATTGCACCTTCACTTTGCTTGTTGTTCAATTGATCACTCAGCTCTGGTACCATACCAAAAGACTGGCCAACATAGTCCCTGTTCTCAGGTTATTTCCAACAAGTAGAGAACTATCCACTAATATCTCTATTACCCACAGTTTCTAAAGTACTGGAAAGATGTATTCTGAATATAATTAAAACTCATCTATGTAACCGAGTGACTAAACATCAAAATGGCTTTTTAAAAGGAAAATCCTGTACCATCAACCTTATCGAAACACTGGATTGTATTGGTCGCCTGCTTGATAGAGGAAGTCAGATTGAAGTCATTTATCTGGCCATGTCAAAAGCCTTTGACAAAGTGAACCACGCCCAACTCTTGTTCAAGCTTCATATCTTTGGTATTGGAGGGAAACTATTCAACCTAGACTTAAATAATGTCAGATCGTGGTCCACCACGCATAAAACCAAGCCACTGAACACTGCCTACGATATGAATGAAGCTATGTTGGAGAAAACAAGTCACGAACGTGATCTTGGTGTCGGAGTTTCCACTCACCCAATATGGAATCAGAGCAATGCTCGGTGCATGCAAACAAGTTGCATGGGTTTGTTAAACGATTTACGTGTCATATACAAAGTACCGATGTAAGAAGATCAATCTATTTAACCATCGTTAGACCACATCTGGGCTAAGCGAAACAAGTTTGGGCACCACAATCTATTTATTCATCTCAAATCTAGAAAAAATACAGAGATGGGCTACAAAATATACCTTGACACTACCACTCTCATGCTGTCAGAGTTATGAACAACGGCTAGAAGCCCTTTCCTTACTACCTATCAGCTACTGGCATAAGTACTTACCGGTAGATATGTTACTGGATATAGACCCTACAATTGTTCCTATTGCTCGTTCTACAAGACATAGAGGATTGTCTGCCAATACGGCTGTTACCAAATACTCTGTACCTAAATGCAAGACTTCAACTTTTTAACGGTCATTTATTGTATGAAAAATAAGAATCTGGAACACACTGCTAGACTAGCTTAACCTAAGTGTGAACAATGTAAATGACTTCAAACGTGCTTTGATGTGTTATTATTCAACTGCACTCCAAGAGATCTTTGACATTGACTATCCTAGGACTTATAAAACTATCTATGCAAAATGTAATTCATATCGCAGTCTGAAAACAACACCAACTCCATGCTGTTCTTAATTATTAATTACTGATGTAATCTTTTTACTACTTTAATTTTCCTGAGACCACAGTAATTAGTTATCGCTGTTGTGGTTGCCTACCCATTACTGTTATGTAATTTACCCATTTCTTACATTATATGTATTGTTGGCAAAGCCAGTAAAATAAACTTCTAATGATATCACAGATTGCAAAAAGGAGTACACTGGGATGGATAGATGATTAGTATCAGTGTTTCTCTGGATTTTATCTCATTCTCCTCTAAACAGTATCTTTCCTCAGATGATTGTTTAAGTGTTACTGAATGCTTGGATTTTCCTTGTGACCTGAAAGAGGAAGAACAAGTAACTTGTCAAAAGTTGTGTCTCAGCAGCATCTCAAACATCATCACCTCTTGGCAAAGCAACAGATCGCGATCAGTAGGCATTAGGACACGAGCGGCAAAGCCTCCGGGATCCGATTGGGTGGGCAATGTGCGAGGGGGGCTGCAAGAATTCTGGCATGAGACCACACCCCTCAAGAACCTTTTGCACACTCGCCAGCTTGAAATTCGCGGGCTTAGCTGCAAATACCGCAGCACAATACATGAGAGCTTGCAGCGTCGCTTTTTGAGTGAATACCATTTTTCTTTGACAGTGTCTAGACCATTGTCACTTTAACTATTTGCTCTCAGCTCTATCTCATAAAACTTTCCTCTTATCACGTTATTTTACAAAACAGCATTGTAGAAAGTGGTTGTTGCCCTCTTTTCTTAGTTCTGAGTGTTCTGTGACGAGTGTTATTTTGGCCATAAAACATTCATATTATTGGGTGGTAACCAAAAGGGTGGATAAGAGGAGGGGGGGGGCAGGTAGCCTATAGCTGGAGTTTATTAACATGCTTGTAGAGAATGAGGGACCAGTCTTACCTCCTCAAACTTGTGAATCTGTTTAATAAAGAAATCTTCATACCGCCGTTCAACTTTCGTATCTGCGATGTGTATCATATCCTGAAAGTAGGAGAAAAGTATTTATCAAGGAAAAATAACCATTTTTGAGAGGAGGAAAACTGTTTTGTTCTAGAGAACATATTTGAGATGACCTTATCTACTTAAAATTGAGTATGTTTTTCAAAAAAACAAACAAATTCATCATCCATTACCTAATGCAATTAGAGCCATCTTCAATTGCATGTACTACTTTGGTTTTGCCCATTGTAATGATTGGTCTGAAAAAACCTTTTGCACCCTTCTCAACCAATCCAAATCGACAGCAAACCCAGTCACGACTTGACTCCCCATATTTTTCTCAAGTTTTACATGTAAGTGATTTGCTTTTTTTAAGTTTAAGAGTTCTCATTGGCTCTGTAAGGTATTACCCAGCAATCTGATAGGTTGTCAGGGTTACTTTACATTTTTCTACATCTTAATTTCAGGGTTGGTGTTACTCTCACGAAAGGATGTTTTTTTTCACCTGGTCAATGTAAAAGTCCACTTCAGAAGAAGACTGGAGGTCTCCCTCAAGAGCATTTGTTCCTTTCGTCCACACAAGATTTCTCTGTTTATGCTGTGAAGGGGAAGCAATGAGGGTTACCAAGACAAGTAAAGGATAGTTTTTCACCAAATGCTGTGAACTGCACTTTACCATACTAACCCTGTGAAAATTTTGTTTCGAGGCTTACCTTGAAGCAGAGCAGTTGGGTCCTCAACTGACTCTCATCCTACAGAAGGAACACAAGCAATAACTTAACAAGATTAAAACCCATTCTGTGCAGAGAATGAAGTTTTTGTTTTCACTTCTCTCAGCACCCCCCCCCCCCCAAAAAAAAAGAAAAGAAGAAGAACAAAGGGTTTTATTCATTGTGGAAAAGAGGTTCTTTCAACTCACCATGTTTAAAAATGCAGCAAGCTTTGCAATGGGCATTGTGGGGTACAACTTCAAATAGCTGAAAATAACAAAAGGCAAACAAACTTTCCATGATGAAAGTGGAGGTTTACTTGCATCTTTGACAAAACTTATCGATCAAAGTTGCAGAATGGGGCATTTAATTGCAAAGAATAGGTGAACTGATACGAATTGCACTGTTTTTGATTTCATTTGCACTGCGATTGGTCTAAAAATCTCACGCCATTCACCCAGCTAATCAGATACAAAACTAAAGCAATCGCAATTTTGTTACACACATTTTTCCCACATTTAACACTGGTTACTGTTGTGCCTGGTTTTCATTGGCTATTAGTAATGTTTACCTAGTCCTGATTGGCTATGATTATTTTGAATTTGGTTTCATGATGCTTAATCAAAAAGCAGTCTAAAGAATATAACAATGTTATTTGGGCAATGTAAGTTTGATTGTTGAAAGCAAGTCAAGTGATGGCCACACTGATTCTAAATTAAAACTGGCAAAAACTTTTGTTTTAAACCTTACCTTCTAATTACTGGTATCAGAGACTGCTGCAACACTTCATTCATGAAAACCTTCAGCTGAAGATGAAACGGTTCCTGGAAAAGACAAGAAAAGGATGCAATTGAAAGAACTGTAAAATTAAAAAAATCACTAAGGATTTAACCCTTTACACCCCAACATCAGTATTCATATTCTCCATACTGTTCTTCATACATTTACAAAGCTGCTGACAAGGAGAATTTGTCTAACAATATAGGGTTTCTTTAGTTGGTGATCACCTCCTTTATTCTCATGACATTAATGTTTGATTTGGTGGTGATACTGTAGGGAGAAGTTAGATGCTAGTCACTCTTAGGGGCTAAAGGGTAAAACAATTGTGATGAAGAATTCAAGAGCTCACATTTCAAAGTCTCATTTGATCCATTTATCTTCAGACGAATTCAAAATTCATATAAGTAGATCATGTGTCTCTGTAACTTGACTGAAAGTGTGCAGAAATCACATCAACTAATCAGAGCAAATAAATAAGAATCCAATGAAAACTCTACATCAAGCCAACATGCCCTTGGCACATGAAGACCCAAGGGACTAATTCACAATTGGTTTTAGTTTGGAATCTCAGGTTAACAAAGTGGCGCCAGTTTTCTGAACCAATCCCACAGGGAAGTTAAGCAAAACTATTTGAAGTTTGCCCTAAAATGTCCTTACCCCGTTAAAATTAGCTGGAGGGGCATCAAAGTTTGGAGGGACTGGAAAGATAAACTTAGGACAAGCATACGAGAACGACTCTTCAAATGTCTGCAAATCTCTGTAGGAAGAAAATGGAAGAAACAATTGAAAAAATTAATTAATACACACAGTTATGCTCATGTACGCTTAAACTTTCGGGAAGGTCAAAGCCACAGCTTGAACCTTATTCCAGTGTGCAAATAAAGAATTTTTAACAAAGAGGCACAGATCCAGAAAACAAAAAAACAAAAACACACTCAACATACCCATCCTGAAGTTGTTGCAACCTATCTGCATTTTTCTCCCTCAGTTGTGAGTGAACATACTCATCAATTCGCTGCAACAAAGACACAGTTTTGTAAACTCTCATCATGTGCTTTTTTGAGTTTGATAAGAAAAACTGAAAAAAACAAAACAACATCAACTACACCTAAGGTTGAAAAAGGATCTGATCATTCTTTATCAAGAAGTGGGGGGGGGGTGTTTAAGGAGGATATTGTTTGCATCACAATAAATTTTACCTGATTCCCTATGAGGCTCTGTACTCTTATGATACCCTTTCATTGGCAGTTAGTTGGCTCTCAATTTTGTCTAGTCCCCCCCCATCTGTTGGGGACCGATTCCCTTCCTTTCCCCCTGAAAACCATGTGATCACCCCAAAATCCTCCGAACCCCCTCCCCCTGGAAAGAAAATAATGACTGATCCATGAGAATGAGAACTAAATACCTGTGGATATAATGACAGACAGATGGCCAGCAGTACATACATCTGATCATTCTTCTTCATTATCTATGGGTAAGAAACATTACTAAGGTAATGTCCATTGATAAAAATACCAAACTTCTACCATCTATCTATCATGGGACAGATAGCTTCTTGCTATCTATTCCATGATAGATGGTGTGAAAAGTGGGCAGCCTAAAAAGCAAAACAAACTTGTTGTGAAGTTTTTAATGACTAGTAAATTTATTCTCAAAAACAATTAATTTCTTTGTGTGATATTTGATAAGGGTAGAAAAAATCTTGACCTTAATGTTTAATTAGTAAACATCAATGCTCTCAGTCTCCTATCTGATGTCTGACAGAAAGAGATCAGTGTCTGTGCAAACCTTCTTTGAAAATAATAAGTAAAATAAATAAAGACTCCATTTACGCTGATGACCCCTTGTGGGACTTCTCACCTGTTCATACTGATAGGATTTAGTTTGGAACATATTTTTGGTGCTCTGAATGTAAAGGAGAATATTGGAGAAACTGCGAATAGCATCCTAGAATAGAAACAGATCATGTTCTATAATTCTGGTTAAACACAGAGATATCCTGCCCTACTTCAGGAGGGAGGATTCCTGGATGTTGTTCTTTCTTTATTTTTTTTTCTCTTCAAGCCAAATTCATAACTTGACAACTTCAAATGAGGATAAAATATGCAATCTGCTGATCCAAAACAAGGGGGGAAGGTAAGGGTTCATTCATCTTCTGGTAACAATCATAAAGTCCTTGGTTGAGAAAATTAGAATTTCTGTTACACTGTATAGTGTAAATCCTGAGTTCTAAGCCCAAATTTAAATGGTCACAAGCAAGTGGTCTGCAATCAGCAATGAAACTTATGTAGTCAAAGAACTAATTTTGGTTGGGCTGGACCCAAAAATATTTGGCTTTAGTATGCCTTGAACTCAAGCCCAGTATTATCCTGTCTGACAGTCTATAACTATATATTCACTCCTGCTTCATGCTGCTAGACCTTCCTTACCTGGTACCTCTTCATCATGAGGTATGCAAACCCAACATAGTAGTAGGTAGTGATCTGGCAGGCTGAAACGTTTGAGTACAGACTCTGTTGGGAGACAACATACATATCACTGTTGTACAGTGTATTGGTATAGTGTGAATCTCCAAAAAATTTTATATATCATTCAGTGAGTGATTTAATTTGAAAGAGATGTACATTTAAATTATCCTTACAATATCACTTGACATTATCCAAAAATTGGTGATGAGAAATGGCAAAATTTGTATCAGCTAGTGGATGCTACCTATTCCCTGTACTATATGTATAGGTTACATAGAGATGCAATGCAAAAATTCCTGTACAAAGCTAGGAAAAAACAGAAAAATATGAAAATGAAAAAACCTCTTTGCATTTGAGTAAGAGAAATTTTCACTTCAATTTCAAGTAATGAAGGATTGGTTTGATTGCATGTGCTTAACACCCTGTGATTGGTGAACAAAACTTGCTACAGCCCCTCGACCAAACCAATGCAAGACTGAAACTGACTGCGACTAAGTCACTCTTATTTTTCTAAACCTTTTTTCAGTTATGGTTTTTATTTTGAGTTCTCATTTTCTCCTTCATATAATGTCAACCTTTGTTTCAACTGACCAATGTGACTATTATCTCATCACTCCAGTATTTCTAACTGTTATTTTACTCCTCAGTTTACCTTCTTGTTTAGCTCGACATTCTCCAGAACTTTGAAGGCCTGAACATAATCGCCAAGCTGTGAGTGCAGTCGTAGCAAACCTATCAGACTGAAGTAACCCAGCATCTTGTAGAGCAGATGAATCCCAAACTCACCAGCCACTGAGTCTGGGTCACCCCCTTGGTTATACCTTGCAAGCTGTGAAAAAAAACACAGTCATATCAACATAAACTAAATCTTCAATCTTGTGTTAACCCTTTAAAACTTAAGAGAGACTAGCATCTAATTTCTCCTTATAGAATCACCCCTGAATCAAACATTAAGGTCATGAGAATAATGGAAATGATCAACAAGTACAGGAGCTCTTGATTGTTAAGAAAAATCTCCTTGTCAGCACCTTGGTAAATGTATAGAAAACAGTATGGAGAATATGCATACTGATATTAGGATGTTAAGCATTAATAAATTGGTCACAATTTATATAGGAGATAGGATGACCCAATAGTCAGTGTGTTGGACTTTGGGTCCAGAGGTCTGGGTTTGACACCTGACCAGGTCAGTGTGTTCTGTTTTTGGGCAAAACACTTTATTCTCTCAGTGCTCTTCTCCACACAGGAGTAGAAATGAGTACTGAAAAAATACCAGGGAAGCCTGATAAATTGGTAGGAGGGGAAGGGGGAGCTTCATGTTAAGGACACTGGGATAAGCTTCAACTAGGAGAGCCATTTGGCTCAAGTACAGAGTTAGATATAAATAACAAAAGCTAGCATGGAAGTACATGTCAGTCATTTTGTAGGATGCATGCCACAAAGAAAAAAGAACCTCCATACAAATAAGGAAACTAACCCCAAAGCTGTGGAGTTTGTACTTGAACAGAAATATCTTGATTTGCACAGTGGTGATCAACATTTATGGGAATCAGTTTGCAAGATTTTTTGATATCAAATAACTGAGAAAAAGTTACAGTGGAAATGCCCCAGTGCTAAAGAGCATTTTTGCATGTAGTTTGCCAGAATAATTTGTGATCCAGATTTGAACAACTTAATTATGTCCAATGTTGAAACCTGAGTTAGTAAATGGAAGGGCAAATTCACGTCTAATAAAACAAGGATCTTATGATGGTCATATTGTTTTTTTTTTTAACCGTATCCCAAAATAAGAAACCACGTAGAGAAACATTCTCATTCATCTCCATTGCATGTCCAAACTACATGTATTCGTCTTGTCTAAAGTAAAACAAAAGGAACTCCAAAAATGTTTATGTGGAGATCACTGCAATTGGATTGCTCAGAAATTTATTATAAATATTTTGTAGCTACCAACCTGGTGATTAATCTTGGATTTCTCCACCAAAGAATACAGCACATTGAGCACACTGTGAACATTCCAAATCTGAAAGATAAGATCCTCCTAAAGAACAGGATAAATGACATGATTGAATGGCAATCCAGCATAGTAACAGTATTTTTCATCATCATTGTACTATCTTCTCCCTAGTGGAGAAAATCATTTCAATCTTCAAAGCCCCTCCTATGTTAATTAATCAGCTAATCAAAACTATGATAAATTCTCAAACATGATTGGTTATCACCAGCCCAATTTGAGTGCTTATAGGACACTTTACAATTATGCTTGTATGTTGGACAGTGTACGCATCATGCCTGTGAAATTGGATAGTATGCGTCATGTGCATGCACTCATCATGCATTTTGCTGACTTAACTTTTGCTCATTTAATAAAAACTTAAAACCAATTTGTCTCTCAAATTCTGTCATAGATTTGATTAAACAGACTCTTCTCAGTTCTATTGCCATTGCAAATAATCTCTTCAAAACGATACAATTACCCTAATCAAGCTTTAGTCACACATCAAAAAGTACTTGTGGATCAAAATTTCTATGCCCTTGTTTCTCTAGATTTCCACCCTTCCCAAAACAAGCACACCAACTTCTAGTTTGATCAAAAAAAAAGTCTGGGATGAAACAACATCTTATCAAAATGCCTCTACTGAATCCTATAGCATTTACATGACTGTATTTAACTGTAGTATACCTACATTTCTCTATACATTCTTTTACCTTGCATACCTTTGTATTTGCTCTTAGAGTTTCCACTTCATCTTCTCCCTTTTTCAACAACTTTGATCGGTACTGGCTAAATGCTTGGAACTGAAATTTTTTACATGCAATAATCAAATCAAATTCCTAATTGGATTTAGTGTACTCAAATTAACCAATGATTAATTATACATTTATTAAGTAAATTAAGTCCAGTATACTGAATGTTTCAAAAGCAACCGATTCCTGTAGATATCTGCCACAAAAGTAAGCACTGTTTGTTTAACTTCCAGAGGTGATGAACATGTAACTTCTCCTCTTTCTTTGATTACATTATGGAGAAAAAAGGTGATGAGAATACAGAAACTCTTGTGCTTTGTGCTTGGGCCATAAAACCCGAGCAGAAAAAATTTGGCCTCCCTAAGTTACACTATGGACCTCACACTTGATCAGTAAGAGAAATTTCCTCTCTGGAGGAAAGCTTCTAACCTGGTAAATAAACTCATCAATAATATCCCACAACCACTGATTAGGCAAGCTGAGAGGTACTGGTTCATCTGTGTCTAAAAGATATTGCATATTTGATGAATGTTTCTATTTTTGTATCGAAAAATAAGTTGTAATATTTTTTTACTCAAAATTGGAAATTTAGACAGTACAAAAAACAAAATTCTAAAATTCTAAACTTACTCAAAATGTAGTTGAAAAGATCACAGTAGTTGAAATAAGATTCAAAGCGATGTTCCAGTGTTGGCTGAACACATACAAAGATTGAAAATACTGTTTAGTAAAATATTTCAGGATGGTGTTAACTCTTAACATTCCTACGTAGCTAACTAATGTTTGATTTTGATGAGTGATACGCAAGGTGAGGGGAGTCTTTCAAAGGAGTTTTGTTGGAAAAAAGTCATTTTCATGGTCAGGTACCTTCAACCCAATGATAACACTTCACAATCAACTGTTATTTACAGGGTTAATTTATTACCTTGATATTCACTTGCACCTTTACCTTTTTGCATTTACCATAATCAAATTAGTTTCACAGTTAAATAATTTTTAAAGGAAAGAAGAATATCAACAAATCCCTAATTTATATGCTTAGTTAAAAATATCACTCCTGTTTTAACCCTTAAACTCCCAGAAGTGATCAACATAAAACTTCTCCTTATAATATCCTTACATAAACCAGCAAGGTAATAGGAATACTCAAACTTACCAAGTAGTTGTTATCTTGATCTAGCATTACATTGTCACAACTAATTTACAAGGAAACTTTGCTAGAAGGGAGAAATAAGAATCAGATCCTGGGAGTAAATGGGTTAATAGCCTTACCTTGAGCTTGTTGTAGATGTGTCTGTAGTACAGCTCTTTGTAAAGGATCAAAAACACTTTGTCTACAAGAAAGGAAACATCATTATTTAATTTTTAAATCACTTCAAATCAAGTGGTAGATTGTCAAGGAGGGGAGGGTGTTAGGGTGTAAAGGGTTAAAACACACCTCCATCCACAAGGCTTGCAACATATTCAGGTTCAGGCCAAGGAGATTTTTCAAAATATCTCTCAGTCAATTTGTTGAAACTGGATCAAAAAAGGCAAAAGATATGTTTAGAAAACTCAAAGACTTCTTATCACAAAAAGTAGAGTCTAGAGTACAACACTAATTCACTTGAAGATATATTCTACACTGTAATGAACTTACTTTGTTTCATAGATGTACTGAATGTCATTGAGATTCTGGAAGATATGATAAAGAAATATAATAATTTTAACACTTTTGAACCCCAGAGTGACCACAAAAGAGATTTCTTCTTCAGATACCAACACCATTTTAAGTAACAAGGTAATAAAAAGAAAGAAATATATGAACAAGAGAATATGGTACTACAATTACCAACTTGCCCTGGTTGATCCTTTTGACCACCGAAAAAAGGCGATGGGATTATTTCACTGAAGTGAACCCTTAGGTGCTTTCAAATTCTGTTTTAAATCCTTGTTTTTTTGTTGATAACAATCTGTTCCAATTGTTTTGATTACTCGTATCAAGATAAGCAGCCAGTTTCCACTAGAATTTAACAGGTTTATTTAAATCAATCAGCAAAAACGTCATTTTTTTCCGGCCTTTTAAAAAGCGTTGCACCAAGCTTAGTACGAGTTTGTTGTATTCTCTTTTGCTCTATCACGTTTATCACTTCCTGACAAATAATGACAAAATATAAGGTAACCAAATTTGAAATACTATAATCATCTTATACCAGGTGATTATAGCGAGATATGATGCAATCCTTGACTAATTACAGCGTGTGCATCTCTTTAATCATTGTAGCGATAATACTAAGGAAAAATTGTTGGTCACTTAAAGGAGTTGAAGGGTTGAGTGAATTCAGTTAAGTGGAACTGTAATTTGTATGGTTTTATTACCAAACAAGCAGTTAACCATACCAGTATAAAATCATCAAGAAATACATGCTAACCTGGTCAGTGACATACTGATGGAAAAGGCGAATAAATATTCGTACAAGTATTTCCTTTGGCAAATGAGGATAGGACTGAGGATCTATACCTGACTCATAAAAAAATAGAAATATAGCAAGTTTTTTTATGAAATTTTAGATATGGTTTTAGCTCTTATTTTATTCTTGTTTCTAGTGAACACAAAATGTGATGATGAAAATAAAAGAAATCTGAATAAAAATGGAACAAAAATATTTATCGTCATTCAGATTGTGTTTATGGAACATTGGCTATTTTTAAGAATGTCTAAGGTATATCAGTGAGAGGCTGAGCAGTTTGGTGGCTCATCACTCGACTTTAAATTTTTTAAATTTTTTTTTTATTTCAAACTAGCAAGCAAATTGGCCCATCGTCTGCAAAGGGAACGGTTGATGTACTTTCTTAGAGTGGAAAGTAGAGACTGAATTCATTCAAGAACATCAAGAAAAGGATGAAAAAATCTTACAAATGGCTATTTAACTAACGACGAAAGAATTGGACAATATCTACAAACCGAACGATCGGAATCCGGACCAAAAATTACAGCCAATCCGATTGCTTCAAGATTGCGAGAGCACATGAAAAAAATTGAACTAATTTTTTTTTAAGAGAACTGTGAGAATAAGAATATACTATTGATCCTTCCAGAAAACTATATTGAAAAATTGTGTATACTACCTTTTTCCTTCGAGTCGGCAGTAATTGCAGTGTAAAGCTCGTGATACCGAATAAGAGAGCTTGGACTTGACATCAAAGATTCTGGCTTACGGCCTGAAAGAGAGGGACAAAATAATCATTTTAACCTTTTTTTCTGCGTTAACAGTTTTCAAAATAAACTTTATTACAACACCACGATAAGCTCAACGTTAATGAAACGATATAGGCTTTCCTGTCGAAAAGTTTTTCAAAACATAAAATCCCTGCAGTAACTTTCGCCCCAATCACCTAGAGGGATGAATTCATATGTCCTCTTTCCACATGAAATAAATGCGACGGAAAGGCAAAACTACTCAACGGAGGATACGTTTATTTTGCATGTTTGTGTTGTGCTAGAAACGTTTGCCATATGTTATCGTTTCTTCTGGAGCTTTAGCCGTTTCGTCATACGAAATAAAAAATTTAAAAAAAGAAGAAAATTTAGAGGATGTGTGTTAAACTTGTTATTACCTTTTTTCAATTCCCTCTGGAGGCGATGCACCAGTTTTCCATTGAAAGTTTTGCGGATACACGGTGTCTGTACTGGCTTATGCAAAACAAAGTTGAGGTGAATGGCATCTCTCAAAACACACTGCCACTGACAGAAACTTTGCGCTGCTCTCTCATCAAAGGGTTGGTTTACAGCTCTTGTGGAATGTCCTTGATCTTGTTTCCACGAACCATCCTCTAGTTTGACCCAACTGCAAACTAAAGCACGCAGATGACTAGTCTCCAGTGACGGTAGCGAGTTACGATGAAGGAAACGAAGAGAGGATGCGACTAACGCGAGCTCTTCTGGTAATGATTTTATATAAGCTGAGTCTGAATCTAGCGCATCCAAGAACACCCTTAATCTCACGTGAGGATCAAGCTTTGGTATAGAACTGAACGAAGGAACCTTATCATTGAAAGGCTTGATATCTGCAAAGCCCTCTCTGTCCCATTCTTCGATTATTTCCATGTTTCTTCCTCCATCGCTCAAAATGCCATACATCAACTGTCTCAGTGACATTGAACACTGATTTGGTGATCTGCTCTCCCGGTCCTCGACCTGAACTCTGAGAAATACTTTTCCCGCCGTTAAGCTGCTCATACAATCGGTAGAAATCTCTCCTTCGCGAAATCTGTGCAATAGCTCTTCGTCAAGTTCGTGATCATTTTGGGTTCTTAGAAGACTACAAACTACTCCATCTCGGAAGTAATCCAATAAATTGGACTGCGTAATTTCGTATTCTTTAAGGGAATACTCGACAGCTTTCTTAAGCCGCTCCCTACTTTCACCCGGTTCTACCCTTCCCATAGCGGACTCAAACGCTTCTTTTTCTGTGATTGAATTAGAGAACTGGGAGAGGAATTTTTTGACATCTGAAAATCTATCTACCTTTCTTTTGCGACCATTACTAGCAGAAGTGTAAATTTCGAAGTGGAAGGGTTCTAACGCTTCCCAACTCACGTAATCATTGCTCACTAAGGAAGCAAACAAAGGGAGCAATTCCTCTCGTATTCCAAGATTGCTTGCCACGTCACTGCGGTAGAAAATACGCGCTGTTAACTGACCAACATCGAAAGAGGAAAGTGGGATGAAGCCGCCCTTGACATCAAAGATAAAGAAATCGCTGTCGTCACTCAGAACAGGACATTCCCAATCCTTGGCTAAAGATGCGATGTCACGATCCGCTTCACTGTAGAATTTAAAAGAGAAAAGAAATTGCTTTTTAAACCCCACAAGACTTGCACGCTTAGCATCATGAAACATGTAATAATTCGAATCAATTTTTTTCCTTTTTGCTGTTGAAGAGATCGGCAAATTTGGAATCAGAATTGGATGACTATCTAACCCCTTCTCTTCAATCACGCTTGCCTTTGATTTTCTTCACAGGTAGTGCCTGATTGAACCAAATCGCTGCGCTTGATTTGTACTTCCACAACCACAACCACCAATGCAGTTCTCCCGACCGGTGAACAAGAAGCTAATAATACAGGGTTTTCTTCAAGGTTTTAAGTAGCCGGAGCTTTTTTAAAGGTAAACGGTATTCATATCTCGAAATCCAATATGGCGGACAAAACGTCACCTTCGTACTTTCCTGCCACCGCAGCAAGATTTGTCCAAAAGACAGTCCCCATCAGAACGTTTTTAAACTAACCTTGGTCCAGAAGTCTTTTTATGTTTTCAGAAAAGATAGGCAGAGCAAATTAATATTTTTATTGAGCCCAAGTTTAGACCAGATAAACATCATCTCTGTACGGGCTCCCGAAGGTAGTAGCCGGCAAAACCTTGCAGAGAAGCCGGCGTACTTCGCCGGCTGCCGGCTCTTATCTACAACCCTGAAAATATCCGTAATTTATTTTGTTTTAATTTCGGTTACGGTCGAAAATGAAAACAAAACATAACCGGAACACTTATTAGTACAAACTGTTAGTGAGTAAAATACCCAAATTGACCAGAACTGCCGTCTTTTGTGCGAAAGTAGATGATTTTTGTTGCGTTAAAAGAAGGGGAAAGCCTCCAGAAATAGAACCAAAAATAAATTTCTCCATCCGTTTCGTTTCATATTCTAAGCATTTGAACAAGACCACATTTCTTAGTCAGTGTTATATCATTAGTGCAAGCTAATTTATTATTTAGCGGGTAATTTAATGTTAACAACTAAGTTGAGAACATAAATTGGTCACCGTAAAGGGTAAAAAAGCTGACGTTTCGAGCGTTAGCCCTTCGTCAATCGCTCTGACGAAGGGCTAACGCTCGAAACGTCGGCTTTTTTACCCTTTACGGTGACCAATTTATGTTTTCAACTTAGTTGTTAGCACCAAATTACCTCATATACTCTCCCACCGACGCAGCACCACAGTTTCTTTAGAAATTTACCCCCTTTATTCATTTTTAATTTATTATTTGATGAAATCTTACCAGTCAGAAACAGCGAATTTTATCACGTGATCCCTCAGGACTTCTACGAATACAAACTTCGCCAAAAGCGGAAGTAGAAAGTTGTCATTGCGGTTAGGCGATGTTTTATTCTTGAACAACCGGTCGGCCATTTTGATCCTCTTTCGTATTTGTTTTTTCTTTGTTTCTAACTTCTTATCACTTCTATCATATGCACCATCCAAAACTACGAACGATTCGACATCTTTAGATTTTAGGGCGTCGAAAAACAGCCATACTTTCCAGTAAAACTCCTCATACTGCCCTCCGCATCGGCAATCGAAGCCGTTACCTTCGTAAAGGTAGTAACACAAGTTATGTCCGTCTATGATAAGCTTTGTGCCTCGCAGCTCTCTCTGTATCCCATGAAATTTAACTGACTCTTTAAGATGTGTCGTAAGTCCGCAAACGCCCATTTCTTAACCTGCGACAACAAGCGGAGAGAAGACGCGAACCCAGTTTCCCTCGCAGGCCGATAGAAGCTATACTGAGGACGTTATATAAGAGAAACAACGTTAGAGTGATTTAGCAAGAAGACGGGAACGTCATTTCAGAACGGCGCGCGCAGCAAAAATGCCAATAAGAAACTGGGTCGAGAGCGCCGTCGACTTAGCAGTCGTCGCAACGAACTGTCAACGTTACATTTTTTCCTGAATATCCTAACCTCGGCTCTTTAAGATCACTATCAGCTTTGAATTTTCGGTTTCATAGACCACTTGAAGGACAACGAAATTATCTTCTTTATGAGTATGTAACAAGCGCGAACAGAAGATAGTTAGAAATACGGCAAGTAAGTTGTTAACATGAATCCACATGGGCGATTAAACTTTGAAATGATTCAATTCCAGTTAAGTCTCTAGTCTGCTGATATATCAGTCAAATTTGGAAGCCCAAATAATCTTTTTGTGTGTCGCAGTCATTTCGATTTGTGCTACTAGATTTCAGCACTACTCGTTTTTCTTCATAATTTTGTAAAGTATAATTTGGAATTGAAATCGTCGTCGTTTTTCCCCTTGTTTACTGAATATTCTTCTCAATCATAACAGTACATCTCTTTTGAGCACCACCTTCATAGAGTTTTAATGCATTTTGAACGGAATTATCAGGAGTTATGGCGAAAACATGTAGAAACCGAGCAACCCAACGATGGAGTTGTTTACGATGAGTTCCTGTTTAACCATGAAAGAATAAACTGAACTCAAGCTAGTCACCAACGAAACGGTTAGACTTAAGAATAAGACTTCGTTCCTGTTTTTTTTTTTGTTGTTGTTGTTGTTTTTTTTTTTTCAATTGTTATTAGTATTATTTTTTTAACGAATGAAGTCGTTCAAGACTGAATCAAATTAATACTGAGATTTAGAAAGCCGTGCCGAAATCAAATTGATTGATATTTCTTTTGTAGCGAAAGCATGAATTTCTTGTCTTATGCCCCATTCACACCAAAGCTTAAACATGTTTAAAAGTTGTTTTGTTAAACACAGTTTAATTTTTTTTTCTTCATAGAAACTATTTAGCCGAATATTTTTGACTTGAATGTAGCACATTGGAAATGCAAGTTAGCAAGTACTTGAATCCAATGGAAAATCAAGTTTTTCAGTTCTCTGTTTATAATTTTCATTCAATGAAAACCAGTTTAACAAAACATGTTTTGCTGGTGTGAATGGGGTATTAGTTTTCAGCGGCGCGGATCAAAATTTAAGACAAAAAAAGTGCAAACCTGAATTCTTCTCAAATTTTTTATCTCTGACTTAAATTAGTTGAACCTTTTTTATCACGATTACGACGACAATGACAACAAATATCACTGAATAGTACAGAAGGTAAGCTGTGATATTTCAATTTGATAAACTTCATCACGAAGCAAGTTTATTGATGAATTAATTCACGATGAAATCAACAGCATCCCGTTCTCAGAGTTTTCATACAGGATTAAAGAATTGTATCAAAGAAAAGCCCTTGCGTTGTTTTAAGCCTTGCTCGATTAAAAGTGAACTGAGCCCTAAAATCCTGGATCCGGCGCTTGCTAACGATCGTGTTTCCTTAAATTAAAAAATTTTCACAAATATACCAAATAAAACAAAGAAAGGGACCAGGTTATCCTAGAAATGAGTTCTGAAATAATTTCAAACAGCATTATCTCGTTTATAAGTGTACAATTTACGTAAATCCTAGGCGTTTTGATCGCGACGGCAAAGCCAGCGTAATGACGTCCTGAACTTGTTGGGAAGAACGGCAACGCTAACACCGGAAGTCGAAATAGAGTCATGTCCAGACTATCCGCGCGCTTTCCCGTTCTGAAATGACGTTCCCCTCCTCTACAATCTTGCTAAATCACTCTATCGTGATAGAAGAGAAGCAACATGATCTAACTTCAATGCTTGAGTGAGACCTTCGGAACTTGAAGCCTAGGAACAAGTATACAGGAAAAAGATAACATGGCGGCTTACAGCGGCGAAGGAAATTTTAGTAGTTAAGTATTTTAGCGTGAAAAGGCTTGGGTGTTATGTTCTGGTTCTCACGTAAAAAAGATCACTATCTGCAATGGCTCTACCACCTTTTGAACTGTGGTCAGAAAGCAGCAAGTTTCTAAGTCTAAACGGAAGATGGGTAAGCTGAGGTTCAGTCAAATATCGTGACGTTTGGGATGTAACTTCGACACCAAATAAATAGTTTTACATGGCTATACACGCAGAGGATTCTATTGTTTTCACATGAAGGCCATCTTAGCCATTTCAGCAATTTCTGCCTCTTATAAGTAGTAGAAAATAAAAATATGCATACTTGTGTCATATTGAAGCCCTGTGAGATCACAAGTATTATTTATTTCTTCTTTGTTTTAGGTGGTCATTACCCATTATTTTTGGAAATCGTTGCTGATGAGAAAGAAAAAATGATTACGGTTATTTCTTCACTCGAACATTTTAATATCTAGCTACCAAATAATCTTGATACTGAAGATCGTTGCATCCTATTATAAAAAAAATTGCCCCTGATTGCTCGGTCAACTTAAATGTATGATGCAATAAAACTTGTGATTTGTGGGATTTTCATAGGTGAACTAGAAATACCTGAAGAGGGTAATGATGTATTTAATGCAAAGCATTTTTGTGCAAAGTCTGCTTTGCCATAATCTACGTGAAGGTGCTTTTAATATGCTAGTAAGACTTGCACAGCCCAGTCAAAATGTTTTTGAGTAGTAGGCAACCTGGCTGTAGTAATTATAGGCAGCAGAAGCCTAACCTCTTCCTGAAAAGCAGTCTGGAAAATGTGAAGTCAGCGGAAGATACTTCATTGTAGGCGGCCAAATCACAGGCTGTCGGCCCATTTTGAGTGAGCAGTAAAAATCCAGATTTGATATTTATTGAGAGCCAAACCCTGCAAGGCTTATATTGTGTTTTAGTTTGAAGTGTTTCTTTCATGTTTCTTATTTTGCTGTGAGTTGGCTTGTTGTGGCCATTTTGCTCTCAAACAATTTTTTTCAGCCCAGTCAAAATGTTTTTGAGAAGTAGGCAAGCTGGCTATGGTAATAGAAAGTGGAGGCCAAACCTCGTCCAGACTAGAAGTCTAACAAGTGGGAAGTAAGCAGCAGATATTTTGTTGTAAGCGGCCAAATCGCTGGCTGTCAGCACATTTTGATTGGGCTATTTGTTATTTAGCTACTAAGTAACCTTTTTAGTTAAGATTACTGCATTCCTTTCTAATGATATTGCCGCTGGAAATAGTAAAAGGTTGCAGAGGCCGAACCTCGTCCTGAAGTCTGACAAGTGTGAAGTAAGTGGCAGATATTTTGTTGTAGGCGGCCAAATCGTCGGCTGCAGCACATTTTGACTGCGCTGATTGTTTGTAGTTTGTATGTGCACTTCTTTTTGGGTGTTAAACAGGTCAAAGTACCAAAAAAGCTTTGTGATAACTTGGTAAAAAAATTTTAATAATAAGATAACGCTTGATCATTCTCTAGAGTTTGCATCTGTTCTAAAAACATCATACTTGCCGGTCTCAAGCCCAAAACGCTGCAAACTAACTGAAACTACATGTATTTCGCAAAATTGCAATGAAATCTGTCTACAAACACCGAAATCCGGCAGAAACGCACGAATTTTTGCCAAATTTTACGCAACAGTTGACAAAAAGGCTCAATTTTAACTGAAAAACGCGTTTTTATTATATTTTATTTTTTGCAAAAGTTAGCTTATTTCACGTTCAAAAACGCTACAAACAAGTTAGAACACGATGTTTTCAGCAAAATGTTAGTCCAATCAGCAGAAAATTCATACCTTTCTTTGAAAAGTGTCATTCCAAACCTACAAGCATCTTTTGTGCTCTTTGGAATTGAGATATTGCACCTGGAAACTCAGCTTGACATTACGTCAATGTACGTAGCTATCCTCCAACGTTCGCCGGAATTATGCGGCATATTTATGAATGAGCAGGCCTACAGGTTATCAATCGACGTGAAGCATGGTTCCTGAACTATTTTTCTCCTGAACATTTAACAATGAGATCAACAATTGGTTACCTTATACACAATCTAAAAGGTAAAAGACAGCATGGGTAATTATTATTAAAAGTGCAAAGCGATCCTTACAGTATATCAAGCAATTCTAAAAAGTAGTCACATCAACTAGAAGTAGCGTCAGCAGATTACTCGCGTTGCCCAGCAACATGTTTCCTAAAAACCGTCTACATTGTTCTCGCTCATTAATGGAACTTCCCCTTCTCACTGTGGAACTTCAACATTGCACAGAACAGATAAATTGCGGCTCTCAGAACACACTGCCATTGAGCAAAGCTTTGTGCCCCTCGTATATCTAAGGGCCACGAGGATCGTTTAGGGCTTACAATGGTTTCTTATCCATTGTGGAACTCGCCATTCTCCAATTTAACACAACAACACAGTAAAGCGATCAGATGGTTTGTATCCAAGGATGGTTTCGCGTGTTTTATGAGGTAACGAAGTGAAGCAACAATCAAAATAAACCTTTTACCTAAGGATCTAACGTCTGTGGTATCCGAATCTAGTGCAAACAACAAAAAATTTACACGCTCTCCGAGATCGAGGTACGGGATTAGGCTCAAAGAAGGGACCACACCCTCTTGGTAGCGTTTTACAATTGATTGTTGGACACTTAAGCCCTCTCTGTCCCATTCTTTATATTTCCTTCTTCTGCTTTTGTTTTAGCATGCTCAAGAGATGGGAACCACGTGTCTCTCTTCCATACTGGCTGGATGTAACATTTAACTTCACTTCAATTCATCCTCACTCATAATAACACAAGAATCTTTTATCTAACAGCTAATCTGCAATCAAGATTATAATACAATTTCGCTGTGTAGGAAATATGTTTTTTGTTTTTGTTTTGTTTTGGTTGTTTTTTTTTATCAGTTACATTCGCCCTTTATCTTGACTAGCGACCTCTTAGAAAAAAATTGCATCCTTGAAGTTGCAAAATCATCTCATCAAGTCTCGTGTTCCATAACTGTCCCAATTATCGGGTTCTCTCCTCCCTTCTTTGCAGATTGGCAGAAGATCCTATGCAGGACATCAACAGTATGCTGAGTGTTTTCTCTTCTGAGCTGAAATCCATGTTCGATTGAGCATCAACTTGTATTTTATCAACAACATGATAAAAGGATTGTAAAGATTTCCTAGATACGATAACTGAGAGTTTTAGATTGGCAGTATGTGCTACAATGGAAACTCTAGTGTAATGATACTAAAACACTGATCAAAGCAAAGAAAGACGACGACAACGTTTCGGATTTGTCTTGGTGTCAAGTTAATTGATCTCATTACATTTTTGGTATTTTGGTAGCTTGTCCCATGCGAAATTGATAGTCTTATTTAGCAGTTTTGTCATTTTTCCTATATTTGAAAGAATAGATTTTTTATATCGTATAGTACTGTTCTTGAGGGCCGCAGCTTTTTGATAGTGCATAGTTATTTTGATAGTCTTTAATTTAAAATCGGTTTTTCCAGGTATTTTTATGGGCCACATGTCTCAATTGCTATCTTTGGCAATTTCTTTTAAGATCATCGAAATATTATTAAGCCAGAAAAATTGGTTTCGTAATCTTGAAATTCACGTGTTATTAATATTTAATTAATATTAAGCATGTTTGAAGCAATTTCCAAGGGAATGCTAAATTAATTATTTTCTCTTGCTGCCATTGATTTTTTATGATCATCAGAACCACAAAACGAGGTATTCATATTATAAGAGCTGCAACGTTTAGTCCCTGATTTAAATCAAATCCCAAGAATCTTAAAAAAGGGGGGAGCCTTTGACTGGTCTTAGGAAGGATTTTTTTTCGAAATTTCAATTAGAAGGATCTTTATGTCCTAGAAAGAGCATAGCTTTACTGCTCAGCTGTAGCTGTTAGTTCTGAGGTGATTTTATTTCCATGTCCCCCAAGGAAACTTGTTTCAACTGAGTTTATGTGTTATGTTATCGTTAGTATTGACATTGACTGTGACTGCGTACTTGCACTGGTAGTCGTTCATGATAGTATTTCATAATAGACGACAATTTAGTACACATTATATAAACAAATTTGAATTGGAAATATTATTTTTGTACTTAGAGGCTCGACAGGCGAATAAGGATTTTTTTAACAGAAATTGTCTATAGTAATACGAGGGAGGTGTAATTATTTTGAAAGAAGTGCGCCCTTCTAAATATCAGTATACCAGTTACATGCTACGAATTCACACACTAAGTTCTTCAAACAAATGAAATGAAACAAATGACTTCCAAAAAAATGAAATTTTTACTCTCCTGTGTATAAAGTTATTTCTTCCAACCCTATCCCTAAAATAAACTTATATTTCTGAAAAGTACTGTATTTTTTCCTATGATTTTGAGCACAGATTTTCAGGTACAACTGCTAAATCGGTGGAGGTTAGCTCTGGGGGAAGTGCAAACAGTCAATCAGTAAGGCACTTCATTAGTCTCGTACCCGGACCCTCCACGGCCGAGCGGTTGCATTCCGGTTACATGGTAGGTACTGGGTACGAGATAAGCATTTCAAACGATAATTAAGCTACTCATTGCCATGTGCGCTGTCCCGCACCAGAGGATGGATGATGTTGGAAGAAAAATTTGCATGGATTTCCAGTACTCTATACAGTTTTGGAACTGTTGATTTCTTATATTTATTAGTAAGAAGTTAGTGGCCAACCTAAACTGCTAACATTGGCAAATATATGTTTAATTTCTAAGCGCGTAACACAGCTAATTACGATATTTTTTAAGTAACCGAGGATAATAGTTGTTTCGTCATGCCATTTTGGATTTTTTTTCTTACAAATTATATCGAGGAACACGCTCCGAGAACGTGGGGAAATGATCTCCCGCTTCTTGTTTGACATTTTGTTTTCTCTCTTTCTTCGTCGAATGTTAGAAGCTGTTGTTTCTGTTCACGTTGCGCTCGCAGAGGTGGAGGGTGCCGAGAAATGATGTCCCAGCTGGTTACCATAGGGGTCGTCACTGAGTGATATTGCCGGTTATGGTGCTTTCATTCAGGTTCATACCTGATGTGTGTAACCGTAACTTTTGCATCCTGGTTACAACATCTTCTGCAACAGAAACGGTTGATGTACTTACTTAGAGTGGAAAGTGGAGTCTGAATTCATTCAAGAACGTCAAGAAAAGGATGACAAAATCGTACAAATGACTATTTAACTAACGCCAAAGAATTTGACAGTATCTTCAAACCGAACGTTCGGAATCCGGAACAAAAATTGTAGCCGATCCGATTGTTTCAGGATTACGAGTGCGCATAAAAAAAATGAATCATTTTTTTTCAAAAGCACCGTGAGAACAAGAATATACTAACGATCCTTTCAGAAAACTATATTGAAAAGTTTTGTATACTAGTATACTACCTATTTCCTCCTGGCCGGCAGTAATTGCAGTGTAAAGCTCTTGATACCGAACAAGAGAGCTTGGAGTTGACATCAAGGATTCTGGCTTACTGCCTGAAAGAGAGGGGCAAAATAATCATTTTAACCTTTTTTCTGCGTTAACAGTTTTCAAAATAAACTTTATTACCACACGCCGATAAACTCAACGTTGATGAAAAGATACAGGCTTTCCTGTTGAAAATTTTTTCAAAGCACAAAATCCCTGCAGTGACTTTCACCCCAATTATCCAGAGGGGTAAATTCACATGTCCCCTTTCCACAAGAAATAAATGCGACGGAAAGGCAAAACTACTCAACGGAGGACACGTTCATTTTACATGTTGTGCTGGAAACGTTTACTACAAGTTATTGTTTATTCTGGTGCTTTAACCGTTTCGTCAAACGAAACAAAAGATTTAAAAAGGAAGAAATATGTGTTAAACTTGTTATTACCTGTTTTCAATTCCCTCTGGAGGCAATGCACCAGTTTTCCATTGAAAACTTTGCGGATACATGGTGTCTGCACTGGCTCAAGCAAAACAAAGTTGAGGTGAATGGCATCTCTCAAGACACACTGCCACTGACAGAAGCTTTGCACTGCTCTCTCATCAAATGATTGGGATAAAGCTCTTGTGGGATGTTCTAGGTATTGTTTCCACGAACCATCCTCTAGTTTGACACAACTGCAAAGTAAAGCGCACAGATGACTATTCTCCAGTGGCGGTTGCGAGTTACGATGAAGAAAACGGAGTGATGACGCGACTAACGCGAATTCTTTTGGTAATGACTTTATATAAGCTGAGTCTGAATCTAGCGTATCCAAGAACATCGTTAATCTGCTGTAAAGATCAATATTTGGTATCGAACTGAACGAAGGGACCTTATCATTGTAAGGCTTAATGTCTGTGTGCTTGACTGCAAAACCCTCTCGGTCCCATTCTTCGATCCTCTTCATTTTTCTTCCTCCATCGCTCAAAATGCCATAAATTAGCTGTCTCAGTGCCATTGAACACTGATTTGATGATCTGCTCTCAAGGTTCTCGACCTGAACTCTGAGAAATACTTTTCCCGCCGTTAAGCTGCTCATACAATCAGTAGAGAACTTTCCTTCGCGAAACCTGCGCAATACCTCTTCGTCAAGCTCGAGTTTATTTTGGGTTCTCAGAAGACTACAGACTACTCCATCTCGGAGGTAATCCAATAAATTTGACTTCGTAATTGCATATTCTTGAAGGGAATACTCGACAGCTTTCTCAAGCCGCTCCCTACTTTCACCTGGCTCTATCAATCCCAAAGCAAACTCAAATGCTTGTGTTTCTGTGATTGAATTAGAGAGCTGGGAGAGCAAACTTGCGACACCTGAAAACCTCACCGCCTTTCCTCTGCGACCATCACTGAAAAGAGTCCAAATTGTGTGGTTGAAGGGTTTTAACGCTTCCCAACTCACGTAATCATTGCCAAGTAAGGAAGCAAGTAAAGGAAGAAATTCCTCGCGTATTCCAAAATATCTTGCCAAGTCACTGCGGTAGAAAATACGCGCTGTTAACTGATCAACATCGAAAGAGGAAAGTGGGATGAAGCCGCCCTTGACATCAAAGATGAAGAAATCGCTGTCGTTGCTCAAAACAGGACATGCCCAATCCTTGGCTAAAGATGCGATGTCAGGATCCGCTTCACTGTAGAATTAAAAAGAGAAAGGAAATTTCTTTTTAAACCCCACGAGAATAGCCCGCTTAGCATTATGAAACATGTTATAAATCAAATAAATTTTCTCCTATTAGCTGTTCAAGAGATCCGAAAACGTTTAATGACACTTTGGTGACTATTACACCCTGTTCTCTTCAATCACGCTTGCCTTTGATTTTCTTCACAGGTAGTACCTGATCAGTCAATCAAATCGCTGCGCTTGATTCGCACTTCCGCAGCCTCTGGGCTTCCCCAGTGCAGTTCTCCCGCTCGATGAATAAGAAGCTAACAATATCTGAAATTTATGTTGTCTTAATTTCGCTTACGTGCGAAAGTGAAAACAAAAATAAACCGGAACACTTATTAGTACAAGCTGTAAGAGAAAAAAAAATACCCAAACGGACCTGAGCGGCCGTCTTTTGGGCGAAAAAACATATTTTTGAATAATTTTTTTTTATAATTAAAAAAATAACATCTATGTTAGCCTATAGAGAGTGTTATGTTGCTAGCACCAATCAGATCGTTTAGGGAATATATTTCGCACCAATCAGATCGCCGCATTAGGGTATGTATCTCGCATTTATCAGAGCGTCGATTTTGTTCTTTGGTTTGAGAGGTGTTCAAAATGAGAAATGTTGGCTTTTCTGTGTTTTTAACATGTATTTTACCGCGCGTTATGAGAAGTGCGATGCTTCTGGGCAGATGGAAGATATCAGATTACCTATAGTAAACGAGTTACTCATGCTGTGAAAATGGTGGATAGTTGTTCGAGAGAAAATGGAGTCCTGTGCACTGTAGCACGATCATGGTTATTGTTCCTTCCAAACGAGAGCGAGTGGAAAAATTTTGAATCAAATATTGCTTGAGGTGTTGATGAATTGCACCAAACATTTTGATTTGAGCAGTTCTTTAACGGCAAGCTGTGTTGCAAGATTCATGATTTGTTGAGTGTGCCGATTATATTTTTCTGGATTGGTTTGCTCGGTGCTATCTTAAGATGAATGTCTGATTAAAATTGACTGTGGACGATTTTGTGTATGTTTCCGATGCCTGGAGAAAGTGATCTTGTGGAGTCGTTTGTGCTTGATCATGGACGAATTCAGGTACCATCGTAAGCGTGTTTGTTTGATTTTCTTATCTGGAATGAATGATTTACGGAGGTAAGTTAATATGATGTGATTTACTAACGTCGAAAATATATCAAGTCGAAGGAACAGTTTTGGTCTCGGTCCGCATTTTTGTCAACAAAATAAACACATACCGCTTAAAAAAAGAATTATGATACGGACTACCAGCAAGGCTGTCGAATATTGCGCGTGTTAAATATTCAATAGTGACATCTAATCTACATCTACGTCTACTTTTATTACGTTGGTAAAATCTGTACAGATATCACACCAACCAACTCGCGCGCAAAGTGACAAGACTACATGAAGGCTAGAAGTTATATTTAGATCGATTTTGATCAAGAAACGGGCCAGGAATATTCCGCAATAGTGCAAATAATCGTGAAAGCTGATCGCGGAAACGCGATTGTGTGACGCTCGCTAAGTTGCAAGATGACATGTTACCACATACCAGACGAAAAAACTCTTTAGATTCCCAGTCTGCCTTTTGTACCCACTCTGCAGTCTGCATTCTACATTTTGTACCTAGTCTACATTTTGTACTAATAGGTATCCATGGCACCAATACAGTTTATTTTTGGTTACAGTTATTCGCGCAACACGCAAACTACCACAAAAAGTACCTGTGTGTGAGTCAATTCGACATTTTCGTTCTTTTTCGCGTTTCTACTCTTCTTTCCTTTTTTAAAAATGTAGACATCACTTACAATGTTTCAAGTAATCCACCCACCCCAAAGAAAAAAAACTCTTGCAGGCATAGCATGTTTTTTTTGCGTTTAAAGAAGGGGTAAGCTTACAGAAACGGAACCAAAAATAAATTTCTCCATCTTTCGTTTCATATCCTAAGCATTTGAACACGACCACATTTCTTAGCCAGTGTTATAGCATAAGTGCAAGCTAATTAACTATTTGATGATATCTTACCAGTCAGAAACAGCAAATTTTATCAAGTGATCCCTCAGGACTTCTACGAAAACAAACTTCGCCAAAAGCGGAAGTAGAAAATATTCATCGCCATTAGCCGATGTTTCATTCTTGAACAACCGGTCAGCCGTGTCGATCCTGTCTTGTGTTCTTTTTATCTGTGTTTCTAACTTCTTATCACTTCTATCATATGCGCCATCAAAAACTACGAACGATTCGACACCTTTAGATTTTAGGGCGTCGAAAAACAGTAGTACTTTCTTATAAAACTCCTCATACTGCCCTCCGCATCGGCAATCGAAGCCGTTTTCTTTGTAAAGGTAGTTACACAAGTTATCTCCGTCTATGATAAGCTTTGTGTCTCGCAGCTCGATCAGTCTCCCAAGGAATGGAGCTGACTCTTCGAGATAAGACGTAAGTCCGCGAACACCCATCTCTTAAACTGCGACAACAAGCCAAGAGGAGACACTAACCAGTTTCCCTCGCTGGCCGATAGAAGCTATGGGAAGGAGGCCGTAGAAGAGGAAACACTACCACGACGAGATTACTGTTGCCAAGGACATGATTCAAAGTTTCATTGACCACAAGTACCCGCTTGGATTTTTTAAGCTTCCTCACACGGTAATGAAGTCTGCAACTGTGGTTAATTTCCTTTTAATTTAATCTTGGTCAGCGGCACATAAATACCACGATACTAAATAAAGACTTAGATTTTCTATTCCCCGTTTCATAATTTTTTTGTTAGTCACGCGAAAATGAAATTCCCCTCCTAGGAAAGTCTAAATCGGAAAGTATGATGTACTAGTAAAAGGTAGTCGCGAACCTAGTTTCCCTTGCGGGCCAATGGAAGCTTTGAAAAGGAGATTAATGAAGAAAACACTCAACTGCCATGCGAGTGTTGCTGCTAATAATATTATTCAAAGTTAATAACCACAGATACCCTCTTTGTTTCTTCTCAGCTTCCTCACCCATCAGTGGAGTGGGCGACTGAAGTTTTCCCCTAAATTAAACAAAAGCAATCGGTAAAGCAAACAGAGCAGTAAGTCCAATAATGCTAATTTTCTTTCGCTTTTCATATTATATGAAACTGAACTTAACGGTCATTAGCTTATAATAGAAAAGTTGACTTGAAAGTAAAGCAAATGATGTAGAAATGAAGATGTTAATTATGAATAATTCAAGGTAGAATTACGTGTTCAGTTTGTTGGGTGAAAAGATAAGTAATGTGCGTGTACTTTTAAAATCTTCCTGAATTATACCAAGAATCGGTTGACCAGTATACGACGTGAAAAGTAAAACTGAGCAGGCGTTACTATCATTTGAGAAGAAGCGGATCGTAAGAGATTTCTCCTTAAAGATACTGAAGAGTTTCAAGTTGTTAGCTTGGTAATAGCTGTAGTATTTGGCAAGGAGTCACGTCACCAATATTACTTTTCGCCTTGCAAGAAATTTTCTCAAACTTAGGTACTTCTAAAACTTTATTTAAGCTAGAGGTATTCGTGAAAGGGTTTACTTAACAAATATTCGCCGAAGGTGAAATGAATATTGTTAAATAATCCTCAAGACGAATTCGAGCCGGGAGATTATTTAACAATATTCACTGAGTCTGAAGAATCATTGCTCAGTCAGGAGATTTCGAATTCTGCCGGAAGTTCGTTTGATGTTTTGCCGGATTACTTGTAGGAAGATAAGCAGCCAGTCTCCACTAGAATTTAACAGGTTTGTTTAGTTCAATAAGCAAAAAATTAATATCTTTCTTTCGAAAATTGTTATTCCAAACTTAGAAGCATCTTTTGCGCTCTTTGGAGTTGAGATATTTCACCTGGAAACTTAG
The DNA here is from genome assembly GCF_036669915.1 of Pocillopora verrucosa. Classification (NCBI taxonomy): domain Eukaryota; kingdom Metazoa; phylum Cnidaria; class Anthozoa; order Scleractinia; family Pocilloporidae; genus Pocillopora; species Pocillopora verrucosa. Next base: position 21,482,512 of record NC_089319.1, on the reverse strand, counting down.
CTTGACGTTACGTAACTAGCTTCCGCCGGAATTCTGCGGCATATTTATGAATGAGAATTGCCTACAAGTTATCATTCGACGTGAAGCATGATTCATATACTATTTTCTTCCTGAACATTAAAAAATGAGATCAACAATTGGTTTCCTTGTACACAATCTAAAAAGTAGAAGACAGCATGGGTAATTTTCATTGAAAGAGTGAAGCGATCTTTGCAGTATATCAAGCAATTCTGACATGTAATCACATCAACTAGAAGTAACGTCAGTAAATTACTCGCGTTGCCTGGCAACATGTTTCCCAGAAACCGTCTACACTGTTCTCGCTCGTTAATGGAACTTCCCCTTTTCACCGTTGAACTTCAACATTGCACAGAACAGAAAAACGATTTCCTGGCATTTCGTCAGCAGATGATGTTTCTCTCGACGCGGCATTTTGCTTAGAAGTCTTCCTCACTCTCTTCTTGTCTCCGTGGTTCTTTACACTCACCATCTTTTCTAAAAGGCCACTGGTTACCGCAAGACGAAGCCTATGAAACAAGCGAAACAGCTTGAAACCTGGAAGAAGCTGCTCTGGTTGTCGACCTAGAAAAAGAGGACACTTCCATCAGTTTTCCACACATCTCTACTTGAACTCGCGAGAGTTAAAAAAAAATCAATGGATGTTACTTGCAATGTTGGCATGTGCCACAGTTAACAAGAGTCATCAGTTAGTGCTGTTGTATGTTTGAGAACCTTTTAGTACCAATAACAATGCCCCCCTCTCCTGTTCCATGAGAACTATTATCGGTCTCATCTTCCAAGTCAAACACAGCAATTACGTTTATTTGCTTCACTATTAGTTCTGACTTGAAAACAGGGAACTCAGGCGCACTAAACAAATATTCACATCATATTCATATTTTCTAAAGTATTGGATTGCAAGGGTTAATTTTCAGACTTACCATGTTGCAAACTTTCAAGCAGTTTTTGTGCCATTTTTCCATTGAACGTCTTATGAATAAATGGTACAGGTACAGGCTCAAGCAAATTAAAGTTTAGATGAATTGCGTCTCTCAGAACACACTGCCATTGAGCAAAGCTTTGCGCCGCTCGTATGTCAAATGGCCATGAGAAGCGTTTTGGACTGACAGTGTTTTCTTCACCATTGTGGAACTCGTCATTCTCCAATTTAACACAACAACACAGTAAAGCGATCAGATGGTTTGTATCCAAGGGCGGTTGCGCGTTTTTTATGAGGTAACGAAGTGATGCAGCAATCAAAATAAACCTTTTACCTAAGGATCTAACATCTGTGGTGTCCGAATCGAGTCCAAACAACAAAAAATTTACACGCTCTCCGAGATCGAGGTACGGGATTAGGCTCAAAGAAGGGACTACGCCCTCTTGGTAGGGTTTTACAATTGATTGTTGGACACTTAAGCCCACTCTGTCCCATTCTTGGATCACCTTTATATTTCCTTCCTCTGCTTTTGTTTCAGCATCGTTCAAAATTCCATACACGAATCTCCTTAGCCACTTAGAGCAACAGTTCGCCGATATTTCTCTACAATTTTCAACGGGAATTCCCATGAACAGTTTCCCCGATGTCAAGCTGCTGATGCATTTGGAGGAAAACTTTCCATCTCGGAACCTGTGCAAGACCCACTGGTTGATCTCGCGATTACTCTGCGTTCTTAGGGAGCTAGAGACTAAGTCGTCTTGGAAATAGCCCAATAGATTCGACTCTGAAAGTGTGTATTCCTGGAGAGAAAGTTCAACAGCTTGTCTAAGTTGTTCTCTGCTTTCAGCTGACTTCACCATTTTCAGGGCACATTTCAAAGCCTCTTCCTCGTTTGAGTCAGGAAGTTTGGATAGCATGTTCGCAATGCTTTCAAATCGAGCTCCTTTTTTACTAAAATGGTTAGAAGTCTGAAAACCATTCAACGCACGGTTAAACTCAACTAATAAATCACAACTCACGTAGTCATTTCCTGCCAACGAAGCCAACAAGGGAATTAATTCTGCACGAATTCGGAAGTGCGACGCCAGTTTTTGCCGATGGAAGACCCTCACTGTTAAACAACTGGAATTCCAGGTAAAGAAAGCAAGAGGAACGTACCCAGCTTTGATGTCAAAGATAAAGAAGTCACTGTCATTGCTAAGAACTGGACAATTCCACACATAAGCCAACGAGGCAATTTCTGTGTCGGCTTCGCTGTTGAGAAAAAAAAAGGAAGTGAGGTTAGATGTATATCTTTTAGGGCGAGCCAAGAGCTGGAGAAGTAATATCCACCAAGCCTCTTCTAACGTTCCTTCCACATGTACATGATTTTCAATTTGAAAGAAAATCTCATGGAAGAATAGGAAAAAGGCCTACATACTGAACTTTTTATGTGACTTGAAAAGTCATAAAGCCCAATCAAGTTTCCTCAACGTTGGTACTGTAGTTTCCTCCTGAACAGTGACCCTGTGTACCCATCTTCCTCTATTTCTCTTCCGAGCTCAAAACTTTCTATATTTCTTCTCATATTTACAAACATGGCGCTAAAGACATAGCTGATCCTAGCAGTATGCAGGACGCGTGTCATATATGAACTTCGTGATGAGCCTCGCTCACCACAGAGTCTCTGTGGTTCGGTGGTAGAGCATCAGAGCGCGGATTCTGAAGGTCTGAGGTTCGATTCCATATGGCGGCTCAGATTTTTTTTTTCTTCCACGCTCGTGGCACTGAAGTCGAAAAATATCTTTCTCTTTTTCTTTACCGAGCTCAAAACTTACTATCTGTCCTATTCTATTTGATGGTCCTGTGTGTTGTCTAGTAGAAGATTATGTTATTTTGTTGTTTCGATGCGATCAAAAGCCTTTATGGTGGAGTCATTAAAAGAGGCTACACGGGCCACTTCTCTTGAAATCGTTTCAAAGCGCATTAACACAAATAAATCACTCTTACCTATCACTGGAAACGAATTTTACGCCGCGATTCCTGAGTGCCTCCAAGAACACGTGCCTTGCCAAAAGCGGAAGTAAGAACAAACGATCATTAGCGGATTTCGACAAAGCATTTGATGTTTCAACCCTCTCCTTTGCTCGTGCTTTAAGTGTCTCCAACTTCTTGTCGCTGGGATCATGTGCTCCATCGAATACAACATAGGCCTCCACGCCGTTCGAAACCAGAGCATCGAAAAACGAAACTACAGCATCATAATATTCTTGGTACTGACCACCACATCGGCAGTCTAAGCCATTGCTATAGTAAAGATAATGGCACAGACAAGATCCATCGATGATAAGTTTTGTATTTTTAAGATCGATCTGTGTCCAAAGCGTTCCGATTGAGTTGATATAACTTGTTAGTCCGGGAATCCCCATTGCTAGATACAAAGCTTCTTTTCCTCTATCAAATCATAATGTTCCAGGCGTATGAAATGACGAGTGATTTCTTGGGAGGGTGGGAGCCCAACTGTTGTAGCCTCTGTTTAAATCAATAGAGCTGAATAGTCCTTGAACATTTTCATATGGATTTGAGAAAGACCGCAAAGATAATCTCCCGAAAATACGTAGTTTAAAATTTTTTTCTCATCTGTCGTCCTGTTTTTAAACTACATTTTGCCTCTCCCTGGAAAGAAAGAAAAATCACCTTGAGCCTGCATAAAAAAAACCAGCGGCTAAGAAAAACAGAAATGTATGTCAAGTAATAAGATTTGAACATCCTGTGACTTTCTCTGAAACCGGTTATTTTTGCACGAAATTTCATCCTCATCGACGACAACAAACTAACAGATGATATCTACAAGATGACTGCTGAAACAGAAGGTTCAAGTGAACCGGTTATTTTAGCCACAGCAGGATACGATCATGCGATTAAGTTCTGGCAAGCACACAGTGGAATATGCCACCGCACTGTACAGCATCCAGACTCTGTATCCTTTGCATTTATAAATTCTAGTTCACTGCATACACTTGCACGGTGTTTACCGAAGAACACAAAACCTTAAAAACTTGAGTGTACGAAAGACTCAAAGTAAATAGGTAGAGACGCCCACAATATATCTTGAAATTGTCTTCATTGCAATACCAACGCAAGTCCATGGGACACAACCTCAAGTTCTAATTAGATAACAGAAGGTGTAACCAATCAACCCCCAAGAACTGATCTTAAGTACTCCACTTTAGCTGCTACACATTTCCTTGAAAACTAGCCACGAGAATTTGGCTTGAAATCAAGATAGCAACTTCTACATGTACCTGATAAGTTTGAGTCTCCTCATTACACCCGTTAATTTAGTTACAATAGACATTCAAGCTAACTACATACGACCCATATAGGAACAAATTTCAAGACTATCTTAAATACCTCTAATTTTATTCCTCCTCCCATAGAGAAATGTTACGTTTTTGTTTTGTTTTTTGTGGTTGTACTGTGAGCACTGATTTTTTTTAAGGGTATTGTGATGAATTTTGGTTTATTTTTAATTTCATATGTCATTACTTCCTACAAAGTGGCAATGCTATTGGATGAGTGTTTTATGGTGATAAATTTTTGTCACAGAGTGTAACTGTATGCACCTCATTATTGTACAAGTAGATGTTGTAATCTTTAACTCTATTGTATTAGCAAGTCAATGCAATGCAGATCACACCTGATAGACAGTTGTTAGCTGCTGCAGGTAACTTGCTCTTGACCTCTGAGATGAAAAAGAAATTTGTCTAGAATTTCAACCCTTTTTACTCTGAAGATTGAGCTGACTGTGCATCAGTAAATTATTATATACTCCTGGTTCATTTCAAAAGAAAGATTATACTAACTGAGTATTAGTAATGGTAAAACTGTATTTAATTCACACTAACATCTCTTTTATTTTTTATTTTCCTCAGGATATCAACACATACGCATGTATGATATCAATTCAAGCAATCCTAGTGCTGTAAGTCATATAGCCCAAGTTTTCTTTTATTTTAAACTTAGAAGTCTTTTAAACTGCAGGAAAATTAGGCACAGACCAAGGTTTTTCAATTTTGCGGGCCATTAGACACCTTTAGTCCCAAGACCTTAAAAAAAAAAACGTGGTTTCACACCCTTCCTCCTGCCCATCAATAACATGGTGAGCATCACCTATACCAGCAAAAATTTGGGTTCTGTACTCTTTTCTCAATGATTCTATACCTGATTTTTTCTTCCTTGTTACTAGTATTTTACTAATGAAAAATTTATGGTTGATTTGTACTCGACCTTCAGTCTTCAGTCAGCTCATCACTTAATACATATTTAGGGACATCAGCAGATAATAATTGAAACTGAGTCTGTGCTTGTGTCTTGCTCTAAACTTTGTATTTAAGTTTGAAGAACTCATTGGTTCTTCTGAATTTTTCACCTTTTGTTATATTTTGAGGGTTAGACTCTACTTCAAGCTGCCTTTTCAAGGGACATTCCTATGATTATTTTCCTCTTCAAGTTAACTGGTTTTACAATTTTATTCCAATATTAAGATTTTTGAGATCCCTAATCCCAGGAATTTTTAAGTGGCCTTCCTCAAGATAGGGAAGAAGATTTACTAGAGTTTCCCACTTTGTTTTTATACTCAATTCCGCTTAAGGTTGTGAATTATGATGGTGTATCTAAGAATGTGACTGCTGTGGGATTTCATGAGGATGGTAAATGGATGTTCACTGGTGGGGAGGACTGTTCAGCCAGGATATGGGACTTGAGGTATGTCTGAACATGGGTGCAATTATTCTTTATAGACTGTGCATAGGATCAGGACAGCTGGATGTTGGCGGAATAAATGTTCATTTTTCACAACTGTTTTAAGATCATTAAGAATTAGACAAAAACTACCTCAAGTGAAAGTATAACATTGCATTTGTTTTTGTTGTTGTTTTTTCTTATTTCAGGTCTCATAATTTACAGTGTCAAAGAGTGTTTCAAGTGAATGCTCCAGTAAACTGTGTTTGCCTTCATCCAAATCAGGTAACTAAACTTAAAGGAAAGAAATAAAAGAACATACTATGATAACTAGTCATTAAGTTAGATGACCTATAATGATAAAACAGTTAGAAATACTTTTTATTGCATTCTCAATGTAATATAATGAGGTTTGAGTGATGATTTGGTGGCTGATTTATGTGAGAATCCTGTTAGAAAATGAAATAAAGCAAAAGAAAAAATACAGAAAGAAACTTATTTGTAATATTTTGTTTGATACTATTGATCATGAATAACTGAATGTGAAATTTATCATTTTTAGGGTGAGCTTATTGTCGGTGATCAGAGTGGTGCAATTCACATGTGGGATCTTAAAACAGATCACAATGAGCAGTTGGTGAGCAGTTTGTGCCAATAATTACATGTTGTTTTATTTTTTGTGTTTGTTTTTTAGTTCAGGGGCCTAAAGATTTTTAGAATGAACTTAATGATCACAAAAGAGCAATTTTCTGAGGAGTTTAGAGGATTACATTGCGAAAATTTTTTTGCATGAGTTATCTCGCCGTTATGTTTGTTTTTGTTGCATAGATTCCAGAACCAGATACCTCCATCTTGTCTATCAGCATTGATAGAGAAGCTTCTTACATGGCAGCTGTCAATAATCAGGTAATGAAAAGCCACTCAATTATTTTCATTTTATACAGTTAGGAGAAATTTGCCCTGGTGTAGTTATCATGAACAGTGTGCTTTCCCTAATATTAAATAAAGCAAGTTTCTGTCTTTCTTTCTAACAAATCCATTAGTTAGCCAGTTAGCTAGTTGATCTCAATAATTCCTTTGATCTTTTTTCGTTGTTCTTTCAGGGTAACTGCTATGTTTGGAGCTTAACTGGAGGTACAAAAGACGACCCAACCATGCTTCACCCCAGGACAAAAATTCCTAAGGCACATAAAAGAGCAGCTTTAAAGTGCCTTTTTAGTCCAGACTCATGGTATGTCCTCCACAGGTTCCCCTAAGTAATTGTGTCCTAAAGGCTTGGTCTATGAGACTGACTGACCACTTCCCTTGCAATTGACTCTATTAAAATCATCCTATGTCATATGTCTTAATTCTTTCACTCCCAGAGGTGATTAGGATGTAACTTCTCCCTGTAATATCTATCACTTTCCAAAAAACAGGTAATAAGAATACTCAAACCTATCAAGTAGAAGTTGTTATGTTGATCCAACACCAAATTCTTGTTACTTACTACAAGGAAATTTTTAGCAGCCAGAGTAGAGAACTAACAATCACATCTTAGAAGTTAAGGGTTAACTCTTTCACTCTTTCTTTGATGGCAAGATTTCTGATTATACTTTGTACTGACCTGATCAAACTCTATTCCTCTGATCTGCTAGCTTTCTAGCCACAACATCTGCAGACACAACAGTCAATATTTGGCAGACTGCAGATTTCTCTCTTAAAAAAACTCTGAAAGAAACCAATCAAAGATGGGTTTGGGATTGTGCCTTCTCTGAGGATTCACAGTACCTTATCACAGGTAAAGAAATCCTGTACATTATACTACTCTAAGTTTGTTCATAAAATAAGTTAAAATGCTTGTTTTGCTAAAGCATATTGGAAGGGCTTTACTGTGGGAATTACAAAAATTATGATCTCTCTAATTTAATTCATGTTGTTAAACATACTGTCTGGTATTTGTTGACCTAAATCGCAAAAATCTGGTAGTGAACAAACCTGCTGTCTTGTACCATTCACATTGTCCCAGTGAGATGCTCAGCCTATTTGGCTATGATGTTTAGACAATGCTATCTGATGATAATTATCAAAGTTTAAAGACTGGTTTATGGAGACAATATTGTTGTTATAATCTATTAACCTTTTAACTTCCAGAAGTGAGTAACATGTCACTTCTCTCAAGAGTATCCATTCATTATCCAGTAAACAGTTAATAAGGATACTTAGACCTATCATTTAGAAGTTGTTATCTTGATCTAAAACAAAATTCTCATTACTAATTTACAAGGAAATGTCTAGCAGCTAGAAGGGATTATAAGCAATCACATCTTGGGAGTTTTTAAGGTTTTAACCCTTTAACTCCCACACCAAGTTTGTAATTCTCCTTACTGTCAACCGTACAGTTCTTATAATGTTAGTTCAGAGAATTTAGTATTGTATCAACTAATTATTCCCAAATTGATATTTTTCTCATTCTCATCACTTATCTATTTGATATTGTATTGATATGGTAAGGAGAAATTCTGTCTCGGTCACCCATAGGAGTTTAAGGTTTTAATGGTGTTTGTTTTCTTGTATCCTTGCCAGCATCCTCTGATAATATGGCTCGGCTGTGGAATCTTGATCAGGGGGAGGTGGTTCGAGAGTACAGTGGACATCAGAAGGCTGTGGTTGCTCTTGCATTTAGAGATGCCCATGCTGTTTGACAATCAATTAAATAGAGAAAAAAAATTTTATGTAAAATAGAGAAAAAATTTTGTCATGCATTTTGTTCTCCTTTTAGTCAAAATGGAGTCCCTTAAGGCCACAGGGTGAATTGGGGCCAGGTTTTGATATGTATACCTATTTGTTCATGCCATACTAAGCTTCCCTTTACTAATTACTTTAACTTTACATCATTTACTTTTATTACTTTCTGTCAAATCAAGTCTTGAAAGAAGTTTAATAAAATGTTTTTATTTTGTGTAATTGTGTATTGAAATAACCTGGTAGCAACACCTGACTAAGATTGCCATTCACCCCCCCCCCCCCCCCCCTGCATGGTCAAAGCCTAAGATAGAAGAGATTCATTTTCTCACTAGCTGGGGTTATTTGGTATTACTTTGATGGTATCACTCTTGCAATTTTCAAGTATTTACAAGCTCTGCCTTTTACTCTATCTGCTCATAAAATGTGGATAGTTTTCAGCTTGCTTGACCCCGCGCTGCTTTCATCAAATTACTTGGGTTACTTTCATACTTAAACCATTCCCCAACCCACCCCTCTAAGAACATTGGTTGCTTTCATAAGCCTCGTTCTTGTGTGTGTGGGCCGGGCAGGAAGGGAAAGGGGCCTCTCTATCGCAATTGTTCAAGTATGCAACCGGTTTTCTCCCCATTTTAGTCCTGAACCTCGAGAGTGAACAGTGCAAGTTTGAGTCCTTACTTCTTTGTTTTACGGTGAAAATCTGTACTTTTTCTCTGCGAGGCAACGAAACTAAAGGTGTGACGCTCAAAGTTTCGGCCAAGGACTCGACTCTACTACAGAGAAAGCCTGGGAGAATTTTACTTTCGTAGTTACTATGCCGTAAATAGCGGTTCCACGTTGCGTTCATTCCCTGCATTTTCCTGAGAGGGAAGGACTTGTACATGAAGCATAATTTGTGATTATCGTAGAAGAGATGTGTTGTGGTCAACTAAATCATTCTGGAAGAGATTGGTGGTAAATGACAGTTGAAACACGAAATTATACCGACGGACGTGCAGACGTAAACCTAAAAATTTTTGATCATGGTGAGTAAACTCTCTTTTCATCGTCATGGGGTCTTGGAAAATGTGAACGGTCACGGACTTAATGTGTCATGTCTGTAATTAGCCAAATTGTTGTGTTTCATATACTTTGAGATGCGATTGCTTGACCTTTGTCAATGATGGCGTGATTCCCATCTACTTTCACATTTTGCATCATAACCAAAATTGGATACAAGTGAAGTATGCTTTATTTGACAATTTTTAGTAGAAAACTGATCTCTTTATTTTGGGAAAAGTGAGGACTTGCCATCTATTCAGTTTTCAAATTATTAAATTAGGTCATGATATACATACCTCTTGGTTCTGTTGGTTGCCCTGTTTCTTGTCCAAATATGGTCACACTTCACTCAGTATCTGTCACCTACATGTCTGTGATAAATGATGCATATCAGATGATCTGGGAGTCATAGCAAAGAAACTGCCAGAAGTTTTTATTTAAGACAAAAGTATGTTCCAGTTTTTTGCCAACTCAGAACACCACATGCTTTTTGTATAAATTAGTAGGATAATTTAAACCTACTTCTTAGGGACAGAAGGAAAGAAGAGGCCAAGCCAGCTCATGCTGCTGGAACCCTTAGCAGTGTCCATGGCATTGATGACTAAGAGTATTGCTTTTCTTTGTCATTCCCCCTGACAACTCAATTGATGAAGCCAGTTATCTTGTCTTACCCTCTCTCCTTCCCCCCACCAATGCAACACCATTAAAAACTTATCCCCAAACATTAAGTTAAGTTTCCCTGATTCTTTGCTGGCAGCCATTTATTCTCCTCGCTGTATAGAGAGGAGAATAAGAAAACAGTATGACAAGCTGGCTCAAGCATGTACCCAGACCTTTTGAAATACAATAACTCTTCATCTTAATCATAAGGATAGCTTGTCAAGATACTTTCATCATGTATACCAACCATTGGTGACTCGAAGCTATGAAAATTTTATCCTGAAAGTGCTTGGAATTCATAGTGGACACAATGATTCACGTCCATAGAACCTAAAGATGGCTGATTATAATAATAAAACTTGTTACGGTGTCACAGATATATCTTCTCTTTTTTTCTCAGTCTTCAGATGCAGCATCCCTTCATGCTTTGGAAGTGCTTATGAATGAATTTTTTGATTCTTCTACAGACAACAATCGCAAAAGAGAAATAGGTATTTGACTTAACTAAGTGAACTGGCAAACTTACTGGCAAATGAAGGGGTATGTGAGATTAAGCCCTAGGTGACTTTTGATGCAGCATCAACTTCCTGCTGTGTTTCAAAATGGAATATGAGACAGTTTGAAAGGAGAATCTAGCAATTGATAGTCTAACAGAAGAATTATATGATATTATTTCATGCACTGTTTTAAAGGATGAGAAGTTAACATAATTGTCCTTAAATCATTTTTTAGTTATTTCATGTTTTTGAATGGTATTATTATGATTGTAAAATAGTGATCTACTTCTCCTCAATGATAAGCAATAAAGGTTTTACTTTTTTAGTTATTCTACAAGCCATATGTTTCAAGTTTGTTATGGTGGGGTGAAGCAGGAACACTTTCAAATTATCTACCACATTATTCTTGTCCAGGCAAATGGTACAAAGTATTTCCCCTTATTTGGCAGATTTTTGAGGATTCTATTGAGATTACAGGCAGAAGAAATTTTTTTGTATTACTAGGGGTACAAAGAATGAAGTCATAAGTGGTTTTTGACATAACATCCAAATTCTCTCTGTCTTACAAAGAAATTCTAGAAATTTTGGAGGAAGATCTAGCTGCTATCGTAGTCACTTAAGTCTTTTTTATGCACCCTTTTCAATTATAATTATAGTTACCTCCTGATAATCAATATTATTACTGCTTTGTTGGGCATTGTGGTGCATTTAGAGGGCTAAAATGGTCATTTACATTTTATTAGAGGGAGTAAGTTTGTAAAGAAACTGTTATGGTGGTACTGCATTGGTGGGAAAGTTTAACAGGGTAGTTTAGTACTATCAACTGAGTTTATAATGTAAATTGGCCACCATAAAGAGTTTAAAAGTTGACATTTTGAGGGTTACCCCTTTTTCAGAGCTTAACATTATCAACACAGTTGATGTTACCAAATTACCATTAACATTTTAGCCGTGTTGTACCCTGGTTGATTGTTAGGATTGCTTTGTTGTCTTTTTTTTTTTTTTTTGGTTTTTACTTTCTCAGTACCTTCCTTAAGTGATTATAATAATATTGACATTTATGTTTTGGGACTGTCTCAGTTTACCCTGAGCTACTAGGTATGGTTTAAAATGACTCTGAGTCAGGCTCAAAACAAAGTTTTAGCAGTGGACAAAGACTGTTGTTTTAATAATTTAACAGTAATGATTTTGTCTCTTCTTAGAACAAGTTTTACAAAACTTTAGCCAGCAATCAGGAGCATGGCACCACTGTGTGTATTTTATGAACAACTGTTCAAATCAGTATGTTCTTATGTATGCAGTTTCAGTGTTTGAGGTTTGTCAAAAATGTTTTCATCTATTTATTATATAATCATGAAATATCTATTCAGTACCTGTCATTTAATACCTAAAGCTTGACTTTTTTAAGTGCCTTTGAGGTAATTGATTCTGATCTCATTTGCAAAAAAAGGCACCCGATCACTAAGCAAGTGTACAGTGCTCTTTGTTTGTACACGAGGTCTCAAATATCCTCTTAAGAGGCTCAAATACCCTCTAACAAGGCTCATCTGTCTAGAATTGGCTTTTCTTAAGTGCCACTTGTAGTTAAAAAGACCATTAAGTTAGGACAAACCCGTAGAAGGTTCATTTATATGGAGCTAAAGGTGAGATAACTCAGGAAGCAGTCAAGGATGATGTGAATCATGAAACCAGTGGTGCAGCCATAATAATTATCACTCAATAATAAGTCTGACTTTCTTATTTTATCAGTATCTCAGGGAAACTTTATCAATTATTGACTTGATTTCTGTATCATAGAATCTCATTAATAAACAATGGATAGGAACACAAGCTGGAGATAAGGCTGAGGTCCGTCATTTTCTCAATGATTATCTGTTGTCATATCACAAGAAGCTGCCATCATACATCAGAAACAAGCTTATTAAAGTTATTGTCGATATTGGAAGGGTTGACTGGCCACATTTCTACCCAAACTTTTTCTCAAGTATTATAGAGGTAAGTTCTTTTTTCTCAGTTCTGTTGAATTAAAGTCACTCTTCTCACTTGCATGTAGTTTGTATAGTGCATCTCAGAGGTACTTAGCCTAAAATACACATGAACAGCATAATTATTTAAGAAAGTGTGCAAATGCGTGCAACTTTTCAAACTGCATTCAAAAAATGCATTCAAAAGAAGTGTATTAATATGTATGTGGCAGTCTTTTGTTTTACTCTTACTCACCCTATAGATGATTTACTCTTTACTCACCCTATAAATAAGTCCTCTCTCAAGGTTTTCTCCCATTCAAAAACTGACAGTTATTAAGGCTTTCATACTGTACACATATGTACATATTTATGAGTAATTCCCTCTTACTGAAGATTTAAAATGCACTGACCATGCTAACCCTGAGAATGATTCACTGCCAAGGATTAGTTTATCTAAGAGCCATGTTGTGTTTTTCTTTTTCATAATTCAGTTACTTTATAAAGAAAACATAACTCCTTCATTTGATGACTTACATGTAGGTAAAGGTCACCATCTTTCTCAGATGTGCTCAATGTTGCAGATCTTTGTACCAAATGCAAACTAATTAATTAACTTAGCACATGAAGTACGTTGTCAACAAGTTCTGTGGGGCCTGGTAAACAAGGCATTTGACGACAAATCATAATTTGCAGGGTTTCAAATTTTTTAAGGAGACTCAAAACTGTTCTTTGTACCCTGCAAGTGACAAGTATTCATTTTTTCAGTTACTCCAGCAACCTTCAACAGTAGCATTGGGCTTGCTCATGCTTCAGACAACGTCAGAAGAATTGGCCTCACCCAGGGAGGATTTGAGTATTGCTAGAAAGACTGAAGTACATAGGCTGTTGCTTAATGAAGTTCCCGGCATCCTCTCTTTACTGACTCATTTGTTGGACAGAGTCTTAGAAAAACACCGTCGACTTGCAACAACAGTTACCCCACCTCCTTCCCCCACTCATGGAATATCACCAGCCAGGAGTTCTAGTCCTACAGTTTCAGGATCAAGTTCATTGTCAATATTTACTTCAGCGCCCTCTGCAGATCTGTCACTCCAACATGCAGGGAGTAGTAACCTCATGGGACGATTATTGAATAATTCACCAATGAAATCTAGACAGAATTTAGGACATCCACTGCCACCTTTAGACTCAGAATCTGAAGAGATCAGTTCTCTAGTACTTAAATGTTTAGCACATCTGTTTAGCTGGATCCCTCTGTCGTCCACCATTACACCTTCACTTGTGTCCACTGTGTTTTATCTTGCGGAGTTTGGCTGCAGTGTAGTTCCATCCAGCTCTGGTAGTAGTGTTGTGAGTAATGCAGAACTAGGTGAGAATGAATTTACTACCTTAAACTTTTAGTGTTACTTCAAACATTAGTGCTTATTGAGGTAACTGGAAGCTTCAACTGTGGGGCTTAGTAATAGTGCTTCAACTCCCAAAAGGGATCAACCCTTCAACTCTTAAAAGTGATTAACATGCAACTTCTCCCTAAAATATCTATACATTTTTCAGCAAACATGCTATGAGAATGTTCAAACTTATTAGGTATAATTTGTTGTATTGATCTTGCATCAAATTCTGATAACTAATTTACAAGGAAATGTGTAGCAGCTGGAGGGGAAAGTTGACAACCAGATCTTGTGAGTTAAAGGTTTCACCATTTAACCAATTTACCCTACAACTTCCATGAGTGACCAAGATAGAATCTCTCCTTACATTATAAATACAATATCAAGTAAACAAGTGATGAGAATAAAGAAAAATATTAATTAAGGGATTATAAGTCAGTCCAATGCCACATTTTCTGATTTAACATCATTAGAATTGTACAGTATGGCAAATGGTAAGGAGAGATACTAATATGATCATGGGAGTGGAAAAATTAAATATCTAGAGAGACACCTAAGTCCTTGGAAGTATGCGGTTAATTTCTTGAATGCTCATTTTCCTAAAAAATCCCCATTATTTTAGCCAAAAACTGTCATTCCTTCCCAAGTCAAACTTCCTTACTAATGAGATGGAGCAACATATTCTATAATAATTTAACAATTGTCCTGTTGTGTTTTGCTTCCTGTAGGTGTCTCAGCAATGACTTGTATTAATGAACTGTTGTCTAAGAATTGTGTGCCTGTAGAGTTTGAAGAGTTCTTGCTGAAGTTGTTTCAGCAAACATTTCAGCTGTTGCAGAGAATAACAAAAGATACAGGAGCTCAAGCTGTGGAAAACCTTCTCACAGAACAAGATGAAAGGTGAGGATGTAAAAAGTATTATGTAGACATTTAGAGCAATTTCTTCCCCTGAACTATTTGCTGTGCCCTTTTCATTTCTCCCCCTTCCTTTGAAAGAGATAATATGGTCTTGTCCAAATACATATTGCAAAATGGCCTGCCTGATCAGGCTAGGTCCAGTGATGTACTCACCATCAGGCCAATGTATCCCTTGCACTGATCCTACCAGCATAATGTACTTTGATGGAACTGATTTATTATAAATGTGATGACTTTTTTTGCACTGATTTACCCTCACATTTTTCAGAATGCCATCGGCAATTCCTCAGGATTTCTGTTATCTGTAAATACAAATAAATTTTCTAATATGTCTGTCTTACTCATTTTATTTCAGTTACTTGAATAAATTTACAGAGTTCTTGAGACTTTTTGTGAGTATACACTTGAGAAGATTTGAAAACAGCTCCCATTTCCCAGTTCTTGAGCTGTTGATGTTGCTCTTCAAATATACATTCAAACAGGTCAGTAAAAGTATTGAACACTCTTTCTGTGTAATTCTTTTCCCTTATGCTTTGGAATAAAGCTAAATCTTTCATGCTTTGAAAGTCTAATTTGTTTATAAAACTCCTGCAAATTCCTGGGCTTCTTGGGATATAAATGGATGAAGGGACAAAGAATCTTCATAAAAAACTTTTAAGACACTGTTTACTGGTTTAGCAGTTAAAATAAATTTTACTTTTTACCTGACTGTTAATTTCTTCTTATTGAGAGTACTTGTCATTATTTAGCCTCAGCTGGAAGGCTTTTTTGCCTGCTTGGACATTTGGACTGTGTTTCTAGACTATCTTATTGGAAAAGTGGCCAATGCAAGAAGTGATAAGCTTGCAGAAGCAGAGGCTACTGTTAGCAGGTTTGTTTAATAATAATCAATCATCCAACATACTCTTGAGAACTGAAACAAAATAAGTATTGGCAGCACACATTTAAGTGAGTTAATGCCTTATAAAGTTATCAGATTTTTTAATGTTTCACTACCATTAAGTCATGTGGACATGAAGACATGTTTAAAATGCCTAAAGATTCATCACCTCCTTACAATTTCAAATGGAAATTATGTTTTTTACAATCAACTTAACCATCACTCAAGCAATCTGTTCCTGTAAGAAGTTTTTTACCTCTTTTTTCATCAAACTAAAATTAAATTTTTCATGATCAAAAGATGAACCATGGGTTTTTTTCCATCATGCGACCTCGAATATAGAATTACCAGTTTACAAAGCTATCCCTATTAGCCCTAGGCTATCAGAAAGCTTTTTTCACACATGTATGCCCCGTTGTTGGTTTCAGGGTTTTAAAAAGTTTTGTTGTGTACTGTGTGTTACTAGAAACAAACAGGCTTTGTACTTTTGGTTTCAGGTATAAAGAAGTGTTGCTGGTGTTGATAACAGAGCTGCTGAAAAAAATTCAATTCCGACATAATCGAAAGCAACTTGAGGAGTTGGATGATGAAACACTAGATGATGATGTAAGTTGACAATGAATTTTTTTTATTATTACACATGAATTTAGGAAAATCAATTGCTTTAATCATTTGATATTTAATAATTTTACTACACAAAAATTCTTTAAAGATTGAAGGAACTATCAGTATTTGGTGTTTTGTTTAAATTCAGTCTGAAACAGAGTGGCAAGCATTTCAAAGAAATTGCCTGGAAATTGTAGCGAAGTTAGCAGAACTCCTACCTGGAGAGACATTCTCCCTGCTGGTAAGAGGAAGTTATTTGTTTCATTTTCTTGCTCTATGCACTGGTGCTCTATAATAAGAGTAAAAGTTTTGCATCCTCTACCAGAAAGTTAAATTTTTCATTAACATGTACCAGTAGTTAATCTTTTGTTCTCTTTTATTATTTTTAGTTCCCTCTATTTAGTGAATATTGTGATGTGTACATTGGTCTTGGAGAGTTTGTTACCAAAACTGCACATGGTAAGATTGTTGTTATTGTCACAGAAATGTAGATGTTAATTATGATAATATTATAATAATTCTCAGACTCAAATTATGACAAATGTATGGTAGACAGCACAGAGAATCTACATTTAGATCTTGGAAGTGAAATGGTTAATTTGGATCAATGTCAGTATCTGAGCAACTGTGCACCAACTCCTAACCTACCCTTCCCTTAACCCCAACTTGTTATCAATTGACTGTGGTTGGGGTTAGGGGAGGGGTAGGTGCGCAGTTGTGTAGATACTGACATTAATTTCAACATTTCTTTTTGTTCCCAGGCCTTCAGCTTGGGATCAGTGGTGAAAATGAATGTCATCAATTGCACTGTTCACTCAGAGACTTGACCACTATGGAGCGTGCCCTGGGACGACTGTCAGAACACTTTATCGGTGAAGTGAATTTTGCCAACAGATTTAGTGATGGGGAGGCTATTGTTGAAAGACTTGGACAGATTGCATTATTTGGCACACAAAGTCAGTTGTTTGCAGTTCATACAGCCATGCCTAATATTCTTCAACCTGACCTCATTGAAGTGTAAGACAGAAGTTTTTAAATCATGAAATAAAAAGTTCATTTTGGATAAAAGATAGCTACCAGCATTTTATCAGGGTCTCCCTAAAAGGAAACTGTTGCTCATCTAAATTTTTGGTTTGATTGAGGCTCTGTGGGAGTAAACTGCCTGGCCCAAGAGCGCAATAAAATGACCCCTGGGTTGACTTTAACCCAAACATTTTCGTTCACGCCCAGAACAATTATCCAAGTTTGAGCTTTAATAGGACAGGACAGGGTACTTCTGTGCTGGGCAGTTGTTTCTCACAGTACCACTCTCTACCTTGTGATTTCCATCAAGAGCAATTTAGCTGGTGTGCAGACTTGACGTTACGTGTAATCTGTATTTGATGATTTTCTTTGCCTCTTTAAGCCACGCCCAAGGACTTGCTGCATTTCAAGCTTACTGCCACTGGATGGCACAGTATTATTTGGAAACACACAGGCAACAACAGCATCAAGAAAAGTTTGTGACGCTTGTCTCAAATGCAATCGATTCTCTGGTTCCTTTGATGAACAAGGAAGTAAGTTCTTGTTGCTTCGTCTTTTTGTTTGTGTACCGTGTATTTGTTACAACTGGCCACATCTCTTAAGTTTTCACTGTGCAATACAATCCCAAAAAAAAGTCTAAGAGACAAGTCGTTTTAACCTCAGGTTCCTCAAAGAGTTTCTTTACCAGCATCCCACCTTCTCAACTCCTTGGCAACAACTGTACGTCCATCATTTATGACTGCTCTGGATAAAGTACAGAAGCTCTTCCATGATGTTAGCAGTGGTTCATTATCTGACTTGCCACTTGAGGTACAAATTACCGTCTAAAGTGTACATATTATTATTGGTAGTATCTCGACTTACTTCGAAAAAGGTTTTTCTCCTGTGTAAAATTGTGGTTAATTTATCCTCAACAGGTCCAGACCTTAGTTATACGGTCCTTGTCAAATTCTTTAGTGTTACCTTGGCCAAATAAAGCTGACAATGAACAGGTAAGGATTGAAGTTAATGTGAAATTTCATATGGATATTACCCGTTCTATGGCACTATGGAATTGTTCTGTTTTGCGTAGCTTGTATTGGCAAGGTGAAGGACCAAAAGCTAAGGAGCTTTTAAGTTTTTAGTTTGATAATATTGCCGCATTCTTTTGTCCAGGAATGGGAGGTGCGCTCTCAAAGTCATCAAACCTTAATGCATAGCATCAAACAGCCTTTCAAGAGTATTGTGGAAACACCGGGTTTTTCTGGAAACAAACAGCTACAGGAAAATGGTGAGTCTGCACGGTTTAACTTGTTGTTTCATAGTGACAGTTGATCTAATCAGTGGTTTGGCCCAGGGGGGCTCAAATAAAACTTACTGTAAATAACTGTGAACATACGAAAGCGGAGATCGCTTTCATATTCGCAAAACTTACTATAACACTTCAAGAGAGTCGGTTTCAAGAAATACTTGCGAAGAACCGTCGTAAAAAGAAAATTACAAACGAAGCTGTTACTTTGCTTGCTGTCTCACGATAAACCGCTCCATTTTTAGACAATTATTGATAGTTATCACATTTTTCATGATACTTCACTGATGTTATGTGAACGATCGATTTATCCACAGCCAAGCCTCTTCTTCACTTCACCTTGCACGTGCTGGCTGATTTGATGTCTGCCGCAACAGAAGACCAGGTTACCAAGACTAAACTCATTCTGTACCAGTCCATCTCAGATGTAGTTCAAATCACAATTAATATTTTTCCGGTCTACATCCACTATCCAGGTAAGCGAAAAAAAAAGAGTATTTTACTTGTTAGAGATGTAAGTACCCAAAATGAAAAGCGAAAAAAAAAACTCGACCTGATAGGCATGCCCCCATCCCCCCTACCGTGCCGGCTGAAACGTTTGCGTTCGTGTTTAGTCCCCTACTCAAAAATCTTCTGCGCGGGCCCTGACGATAGAGTTTACGAGTGCATTATTAGAAAGGATATTACACAGTTTGAATAAAGTTGTAGGAAGATTTAAACACAATACCACACCATGAGGAAGGAAGGTTAAGTTTTAACTCACACTATTATATACCTTCTCCTTTCAGAATCCGGTATGAAACAATTATTGTACGTTACCGTGGCAACTCGCTTCATGAGCGAAGTATTTTTAATTAGGTTCTACACATTATCATCACTTTAATGATTAAATATTGTAACAAAAGTCGTGGTAAGGTACAATATTAACAAAGTCAGGCAAACGACACCTTTGAAGTGCTTATATATCGACCATCAACACATATGTATTTACTCATGTCACAGATATAACCGATGAGTTCCTGGGCTTCCTGTTGACGTTGTTCGAGAATTTGAAGGTTCAACTTGGTCCAGCGGTGACAGAACAGATCGTTGAACCACTGCTTCACACCTTCACTCGCCAGCAGTTGTCCGAAATACTACATCATGAGAGTACAGCTGGCTCGCGGGTCATCAACAAGTTCCTGAAGATCCTGCAGCTGTTGGTGCAGGAACCTGCTGCATCTTTCAAGGCTTTCCTCCCCAATATTATCGGGTTATGTATGGAGCAGTTATATCCGATTTTAGCCGAGGTAAATTTCTCTTTTTCATTTTCAATAGTTTTTGCATACACTTCACACAAACAAGAATGCGTCGGGAATCTTTTCTACCTGATCTTTTGGTTGAACCTTTCATAGTTTCGATCAAAGAAGTAACACCTCATTTCATGACAAAGAAACCGTGGTGTTGTTGATGCTGATTAATTCTCTTTTTTTTCTTTCTTCCTTCCTTTTTCTTCAGCAACCGTGCCCCGACATCAAATGTGAATTTTACGAGTTACTCCATCAGTTACTACTGCACAACTGGCGTTACTTCTTTCGTGCATCTCTTTTGGCTTATATGTCAATGGCCGAGGAGACTGTGGAGAACCAGGCCCAGTTTAACTCCGTTATGCAGGTTTGCAACAGATTTGATCCTTGCTGTAACTTGCGTGCTTCAAATAAAGCTTGAAATCACATTAGACGCTGCCGTTCTCTCATATCAAAAAACTAGAATTTCCACGAAGAGTAATTGTCTGGCAAGTGTCGAAAATATTCTGAAATAGTATTTTTTTGTGTGTGCCCTATTACGCCCTTCGATTGTTGTAGAAAACTAAGGCTGGTTTCTCGATAAAGGAGATGAAAAACAAAAACCAGTTGCCCTTCGAGACTTCTAAATTTCATTTGTTTTGGATTGCCCTTGTGATTTGTCTGTTTATAGTTGGACCAAAACTTCAATCTGCGTTCCTTAATTTTAAAGCACGTTAGATGTAGGAAGCACTCTTAGAATAGCAGTATTTTGATGATTTACAATTCTCTGATGTATGTGTGGTTTTATTTCAGGCCTTTGGACAGTCTTTTCTTCAACCAGACATCACGGTTTTCAAGCAGAATATTGAAGCTTTAGAAAACCTGAACTCCAAGTGTAAACTTTATCAAAAGGTTTGTCCTGCTCACCCCTCTGACAAACTCCAGCACAAGCTTTTTCATTGTTGTCAGGATTCAGTAAGATAATCTTTCTGACGAAGGGCTAATTCCAGAAATGTCAGCTCTAGAAACTCTTTACGGCAGCCAATTCTATCTTGTAATTTCCACACCCCCACTCCCGACGGCAGGACCAGGGCTTCTTTAGAAACTTACCCTCATTATTTCTTAAGAGTAGACGAGCCCGTTGCTGTTCTGGCACGGTTTTGCTGAAAGGAATGGAATTAGCATACAGATTGCGCGCTTGAAGTTTTTGTATCACAAATTATGTTGGCTCGTTTCTTTCCCTCCTTTTCAGCGCATTTTTAAAGACAGTATGCTTCTTCAATTCGTGAACGTCTTCCTTCAAGCGCTGGTGTTTAGATCACATGACCTGTTACAAGAAGAGATCACGATCACTCTGTACAACATGGCGGCTGTGGACTTTGACTCCTTCTACTCAGTGTTCTTACCTCAATTTCTCGGAGGCTGTGAAGGGCTTACCGACTCGCAGAAGACTGAACTGGGAAATAATTTCACACCTGATAAGGTAGTTACTAAAAACGATTATGAAGAGACAGAGTGAGTGATAAGTAGGGACGAGTCCAACAATTTCTCAGATGGGGTGGATCCAAACCTCGACTCAGAAAACGTGTTACTAGAACATTTACCTAATCCCACATAAGGCTCTGTGATATTCATTTTGTCTCGCGCCGTTTGCAGTTAGTTAGCAGTCTTTTGGCTACGATTAATCACCCTTCCGTTCCCCCTGAATATCATGTGATCCCCGACCCTCCCCCCTTCTTTCCGGCAATAACAAGTGACTGACCCCTTATTGTTATTCATTTTACATTTAGTGTCTGACAGTGTTATTGTATCTTTCCAATAGGATCTGCCATCTTTTACTCAGAGTATTCACCGATTTGTCGGCGACTTACGGTACTACAGACTTTGTAACAGCAGCCTGCCTTCAGGAACCGTCAAGTTTTAGAACAAATTTATTTAGGAAAAAAAAAAGGGAAAAAAAAAGGAAAAAATGATGTATTTTAAGGCTGTTTAAATTATGACTTCTATGTATTTTTAATCGAGTTGCCTGTGCTCGTGTAATTTATATATCTGTAACTATTCTTGTCTAGTTCATGCTCGTGTAATTAAGGTATAATTATTGTATAACGATCCCAAAGTGGTAAAAAGAGGCAAGAGTCTCTGCTGTAATGAAAATACTGTATATTTTTTTATATTCACAAAATTGGTACAGTGTAATTTGTAAGAAAGCAAAATGTAATAATTTTCCCGAAGAAGTTTTAATTATATGTGAACCTCCTCAGTGAATAAAATGAATGACAATGGTTTATTTCCGACCCATTCCTCTTAACCTTTAGCCCCTAAGAGTGACTAGCGTCTAATTTCTCCTTACAATAGCATCCCTGAATCAAACATTCAGGTAATGAGAATAAAAGAAATGATCACCAACTAGAGAAGCTCTGGATTAGGAAACAAATTCTACTCATCAGTACCTTTGGAAATGTATAGAGAACAGTATGGAGATTAGGCATACTTATGTTAGGGTGGAAAGGATTAGTGTTAAGCTAGTGAATAAGAATTGAGGCGAGGAAAACTTTGTTACAGCATTTGCATTTGATTTGTACAAGGTGAGTCTTCAGAGTCTTCAGAAGTATATGAAACTTTAAGTATTCCGCGTTTTGTCGGAAGCCTAAGTTTAAATTCGGGCTCGTTTGTAGGCAGCCACAGATCGCCGTCGAGGTTTTTCTGTAAAGCCCTTGCGTCAGACAAATTTTTGACATACAGGCTTGAAAGAGCAGTTGAAAAGCAGATCGAAGTCACACTTTTTCTGACCCCTCCTAATCATCTTGACTCATTCTGATGTACGCCAAATGTTTTTAAAAATTTACATTGCAAATATATTAATCCTCATTTGATATTCATCTCACTGAGTTTTACAAAGATCTTCGCACGCCCAGCGCACAACTTCGCTTGGTTGCTTGATTTTGAGCTATTTGCCTTTGGTTACAATTTAAGTTGCAGACAAATGATGGCTCAGCATGATTTAGATAGTCCGAACGGCTGGCAGTTGGAGCTAACTTGTACGTTGGTCTGTAACATTGCTTTTTTTAAGTAACGATCCTTGCACGTGGCCCGGTCGACTCAGTCAAGGCATGAAGAAACGACGTCTTGATCTTCTTTGAATTCAGGTGAGTTATCTAGTTTCGTTCTCCTGCGCTTGGCTTTTAGCTATCGACAATTAAAAGGGCTTTTGAGAAAGAAATGGTCCTTTAATTTTAAGCATAGAGCGACGGCCATATCTCTTCTTTACATCAGCTACCTGCCGGCTGTAGCTGGATATTTATCTCTAACGGTTTTGCTTCTTACTTAGAATGAGGAGAACATGAAAATGTAGATATAATTATTGGAATGTATTCGTCGGGGACAAAAAGGAACGAAAATAAACCATTTTAGATATTTATAGAAGTATGCAACATTGACCCTTTAACTCCCAGGATCTAACTGTTAATTCTCCCCTCTTGATGCTACACATTACGAAAATTTGGTGTTAGATTAAGATAACAACTTCAACCTGATGAGCTTGAGTACATTCTCATTACCTGTTTGTTGCGTAATGTGTTGCTAATTTAGGGAGAAGTTACATGTTGATCACTTTTGGGTGTTAAAGGTTGAAATAGAGGCTTTGTTAGACCGCACTGCTTGGAGAGAGAAATGGACTTGATTCACGCCCCACGACATTATGAAGTTTAACCTTCCCTCCTCCCCCCCGCCTCCTCCTACTGGTTGTTCCACCCCCTTAAATTTTATACAAGGTTTCTTCTTCAACTTCCCCCGCCACCCTTCCCACCCTCTTTAGTGATTAAGTTGTCCGTCGTCATTGGAATTCTACATCTATTGCCAGGCAAGAGTGTATCAAGAAGAGAGGACCGTGGAACATCAACAAGATGCAGGTCATAGAGACAGACACAGTTAATTCAGGTCAGTTTTATAAATCGATAGAGAGCATTTCGCTTGACATAAAAACCACAACCAAAGTTATTTTAATGGTCAAACAGAAAGAAGAATAAAATCAAAAAGAGTAAATGAGAACTGAAAATTATTAAAAACAAGCAATCTTCCTGAGGCGCAAGTAAATGCAAGTGGCCAAGCTGCAAGAGGTTGTAGTTTGAAAGATAGTGGTGTTTTTTTTTTAGACCAAATTCAGAAGAAAGTAAAGCGAAACCAAAGCAACTAATACTGGACCTTTTTCGACGCAAAGATTTCCGTATATCCCAATATTAGAGTGCTTTCGGATCGAGTGTCGTGGAACCAAAACCAAATCGAAATCACAACCGCCAATCAGAGCAGGGAAAATATGACAGGGAGCCAATGAGAACTCGAGGTTAAACAAGCAAACTGCATGAAGCGCGATTGACCAAGTCGCACTTGGTTTTAGTTTTGAAGAGAGTGGGGCGAGTTTTTGGACCAATCACAGAACGAAGTAAAGCAAAACCAAAGCAATCCCGGATTACTCTGGACACTCAATTGAAAATTGCTCTCTCAGAAACAAAGCCTCGGTTCCAAAGCGTATCTTTATTTTCCGCAATTTTTATCAAAAAATTCTACGCGTAATGAAATATTGGGTTACGCAGAAATCTTGCCCCTTCGACTCTCAAAAAAATTGCTAGGTATTTAAGAAGGCAATCAAGTTAACTGCAATCCGTTGGTTTGCAATTGGTTTCAATTAAAACCCGTCTAACCATATTAGTGGCTTGCAATATTTAATGTCCTCTCGCCTTTGAAATTTCCTTGCTGTAGAGCAGACGAAGCTTTTATCAATGAACAGAATCATACGAGAATGAAAAATCAAATTTCTGTCTCTTGTAAGGATTGTGGGTGCAATTGTGCGAAACCAAAGGTAATTTTTTGTCGTTTGTTTACACTTAATATCCAACTCACTGGAGTGACGTTGCAATCATTTCATTAACATTTGTCCTGAAAGAACAAATGCTTCACCACTCCATCGTTACAGGATGAAGATCAATAAAATTCATATAACGCAGGTCACCTCATTTATCATCAGATCTTGTCAGACTGTATATTCCTGAGATCTGCCCCGCTCGAATATCATAAAATATTTTAACCGTAAGGGAAATTCTTCCCGTTCATACAACTTGAATTTACTTGTCTGGGCGTGTACAATATTTTCGTCTCCACTTGATACTTGCGGAAATTAAAACTAAGGGAGGAGGTTACAATAAATACTGCAAGTGAGAACAAGTTAAAATAGCACTGTCAGCAGAAGATTCTCACAAAAAATTATTTGTTTTTTTTAAGGTTTGAAGCAGATAATGCTTGAAAATTCAAGGAAAGGAGTTACCAGTCGATTCAAGAAATAGATTTTTCTGAATAAAGTTTACCAAACTTATCGCGAAAACGCTAGTTAAACTGCAAATGCACGTATGGAAAATAGATAATTGTAACTGATCGGAAGTTTAAATAGCTTGTGCTTTCAAATGGGCCTGTCACAAGTCCAAAAACAAGTTTCGGTTCTTAAGAATTTTGTTGGAATGTTTGTTGGAAAAATTTGACCATGGAAAAAAAAGTCTGCTCTTTGAATAGTGTCTAATAATAATAATAATAATAAGTCTTTATTAAGCACTCTAAACAACAAACGTGTTTAGTTACAATGATATGAAAGTATAAAACTAATAAACTAACTAAATTACTAACTGAATAACTAATAAGAGAATAAACATCTATTAATAAAGGTCCTTTTGAAACGTTCAGTTCTGACAAGCGGGAGAATATAATTATGGCGCCTCTTACGTAGCGTATCCATTGTTCGCTCTGGTGGCAAAAGGTCATCTAAAGCTGTTGGAAAATCGCTGTCGGTGATCTTGGCCCACAACTTCTTATCTTTTAGAATAATAATATTTTCAATCGAAAAAAGCTCTTTACAGTAGCCAAGCTTAAAAGCTCTCTTGAACAGCCTGTCTATGCGACTCAGATACTTATGATAATACGCGCAGCCCCATACTTCTACAGCATATGTAAATATAGGTAGAATAAGACTGATAAAGAGAAGATGAAGATGATCCAGCGGCAGTCCATAGAATTTACAAACACGTAAGATGTACAGACGACTACTGGCTTTCGATATAATATTATCAAAATGTAAGTCCCAGTTACACGGATCAGATTGAAAAGTTACACCCAACAACTTCAGACATGGTTTACGCTCTATAGAAACCAGAGGAGCAGGTAAGGCCTTAGTGGATTTGCCTCTAAGAAGCATCTCCCACGTTTTCTTGAAGTTTAGTTGCATACGATTAGCAGATGTCCATGCGACGATCGATCGGACCTCCTCAGCTGCTAAATTGCCGTTATTAGCCAGCGATTTTACTGGAATACTTAATGTTAAATCATCAGCATATTTCACAAGTAAATTCTGATTTGGTAGAATGGCCTTAATATCATTGACCATAATAGAAAATAGTATAGGGCCTAAAACTGTCCCCTGAGGGACACCTCTATTGATATTTACATAGTCCGTGACAATGGCATCAACAACAACTCTTTGTTTCCTGTTCTGTAAAAAACTAATAATCCAATTGGTCACGTATGGATTTATATCAAGTGTTTTCAACTTAGAGCAGAGGATATCATGAGGGACCGAATCAAAAGCTTTGCTGAAATCAAAAGAGAAGATTCTAACACAATCAAAACCCGACTCAAGCCATTTCAGCCAAGCATATTGACACTTAATTAAGGCCATTGTCGTATTGTGGCCTTTGCGGTATGCAAACTGGTCGAAGCTAATGAAGTTCTTCATATATTGAGATAATTCTTGTCTGTATACAAGACGTTCAAAAACCCTCATTATTACATTAGTCAGCGAAATAGGCCGCAACTGTGTGCAATTTTTAAAGTTGGGCTCTTTAGGCAAGGGAGTTATGTCGGCCAATTTCCAAAGATCAGGCACAATGTGATTTTCCAAAGAACAGTTGAAAATATGGGTAACAACAGGAGCGAGGTCGTACGCAAACTCTTTCCAAAACCAGTACGGGATTCCATCTGGACCAGAGGCAGTTCTTTTTAATTTCAGTAGACTCCTGGTAACACTGGAGACCGTTAAAACAGGCATCTCGCTTGATTCCGGGATAGTGACAGTGTCAATGGGTTTATAAAGGGGATCAGTGTTAATGGAACAGAAAAAATTATTGATCTCGCTCGGGGAGATAATTGAGCTTACTTGCGAGTTGGTAGACTTCCTTCCTGTCAGGGAATTGACTGTTGACCACCAAGATTTGGATCCTGCACTATGTTTCTCAAAATTCCCTTTAACTGCTCGAACTTGATTATCTCTGATCAACTTGTTGATTTTCTCTTGAAGAGTTTGGATCTCAATCGAAACAGAATTTCCTGACATGTTACTTCGCCGAATCAATTTTCGCCGTTGGTCCAGTAGATGTTTGATTAGAGGAGAAAAGAACGGGGGGTCCCTATTAGACACACGTACTGATATACCCGGAAAACACTCATCAAACATGGTCTTAATCTTGGTACAAAAAAGATTAAGTTTTCCATTCACATCTCCGCATTGATAAACATTGTCCCAGTTATGAAACTTCAACAGTTTATCCATATCCAGTTTATGATGATCACGAACATCTCTGAACATCACAGTTTTCCTTTCAGCCTTAAGTGGGATTCTGGGATATACCAGGACGGTTTACGGTTAGATCGCTCCATGGTTAGATCGCTCCAAGTCAGATCGCTCCATACCGAAGTCAGATCGCTCCACTCGAAAGTTAGTTCGCTCCATCAAATAAGTTACTTCGCTCCATACATAAGTTACTTCGCTCCATGAAGAAAACTAACGTGGAAGGTTGATAAAAGACAGAAGGATAAGGGAAATTTCATCATTTATTACACACTGAAACACTTATTTCATCATTGGTAATTCGCTTTGGTGGGTTCAAGTGAACGAATCGTCGATCACTTTATATTTCAGCAACTTGATCGCAAGCAACATCATCAACTATAAACTACAAAGATCAGAAGTAAGTTAGGTTATTAGTTTTCTACGTTCATTACACACTGAAACACTTGTTCCAACATCGGTAGTTCGACCGATCGCAAGACGCAATACACATCATCAGAAGTAGATCAGAAGTAAGTTAGTGTATTAGGTTTCTACATGGAGCGAAGTAACTTATGTATGGAGCGAAATAACTTATTTGATGGAGCGAACTAACTTTCGAGTGGAGCGATCTGACTTCGGTATGGAGCGATCTGACTTGGAGCGATCTAACCATGGAGCGATCTAACCGGATACCACCAGGACCACAGAGTGGTCAGATCGAACTAGTCCTTGAGTGACCGATACTTTCCTCCAAAAATGTGGGACGTTAGTAATCAAAACATCCAAAATTTTGTTCTTTCTTGTCGGTGTATTTACCATCTGGAATAAATTTAGTTGTGTAAGAAAATCATTGTAATCTAGCTGATTGAGGTCACCACAAATTATAAGGTTGCTGTTAGGATTACCAGTCAATAAATGATCACAACTATTTGTTAGATGTTCCAATAAATCATCAGGACAATATGGCGGATCTGGAGGATGATAAACAGCAGCCACATAAAAGCTTGAGTTGGGAGTTGTAATTTAATTTAATTTAATGTAATTTAATTTAATCTAATGTTGATCCAAAAATATACTAAGTCTTTTGGCAGGAAAAATCTTGCTCAATGCTAACGATTTTCTCCCATCAAAAGTCAAGTATATTTTTTGTTTTAATGCTAGATGCTGTTCAAATATGCAGAATTTTTTTCCCTCTCGGCAACCCTCCATACGCAAAAAAATGTAAAAGAGATAGCCTATATTTTGACTTGTTACCAGGCCCTTTTAAAAGCGCGATTTTTTTATATTTGTACACTCAATAAAAAATAATAAAGGGAAGGAGACAATACTTGAAATAAAGTGTTTATTTTCTTAATACAATTCTTTGAGTATAAGAAGTTTTGCAACGCGATAACTAAACAAGCCTGAAAATGTGGGCAACTACTAAGCAAAAGTCGAAAATAGTCTGAAGGGGAATAAAAGATTTATAATCTTATTGGCAAAAAATAACTAAATTCTATTACTTACCAGATTAATTACATCTCTTTGAACATTTTTTATCAGTTAAAGATAGATGAACGATCTAAAATTTGCAAAATTAGCCAATGTCTAAATACCGCGACTAAAGATAATTGTCCGGAGGACACCTTCCTAAAGACTTTTTCAAAAATCAAGCCAGAATAAGTTCAAATTTGATATTGTATTTACAAAGAGAATTGGTTCAAATCCACCAGAACTGGTTCTAACTAAAACCTCCCTGTACCTTAGATTTTGAAAAATAGAAGAGTTTTGTTTAGTTTTTACAACAAATTCTAATTTTTTCCAAGGAATTCGTTTGTTTGCACGTTGTTTTCTGTTGGCGACACCAAATTACTTTTACCTCCAAAGTATATTCCCATCTGAGTTTCCTGAACTAAGTTTTCTTCAGTTTGAATCTCTCTCCTCTCTCCCTCTGGATCCCTCTCCACGCTCGTGGTCTACAGCACCACAAGGGATATTAAAGGAACTGTAGAATAAGACAACCGAACAAGTTAAAACCGACCATACGAAACTTAACTTGCGTAAGAAATCACAGTTATGAAGACCTTAATCCTTTACACCTCAACATCACTATGCATATCCTACATATTGTTCTCCATGTATTTCTTGAGGTGCTGAGAATCTTTTAACAATCGAGAGCTTTAAGTTGGTGATAATTTCCTTTATTCTCGTTAAAAAAAACATATGGAAATGTGTTTCAATTGCGAAAAAAAAATTGATAGTATTACACAACAGTTGAAAAATTATAGAATAAGGACATTATAATTATGAAACTCAATAAACTTGAAACGAGCGAGCTACTTTTTTGACTATTGGTCGTTAACGTTGACGATTAACTTATGAGTAAGAAATGCAAAGTACGTTTAACATCACCACATTTTAGAATTAAGGAAAGCTCAAATATCAATTTAAGCAAACGCCACCAGACAGTTGTCAGCATAGATAAAGAAAGTCAAGTATCATGAAAATTCAAAATTTTGGAAAACGAAGAAGTAATCACTAGCTGTCGTTTGAGTGACAATTTTTGAAGTACTCGTAAAACTCGTAAAATTTAGACAGCCTTAGCTGTTTGCGAAATTTCTCCGCTCAGATTTTTTTTCACCTTGCAAAAGCTATAAATGAATTTTATCCGGGGACGAAAAGAGAAGCTTTTAATAAGAATCACAACAGTTCTTTCTAAAGTGCTTTTCGAGAGCTTCTTCGAAACTTTTCCTCTGTTGATTTGGAACTCTCCTATCTTTACCAAGTGCGCCATATTAGAACTTAAGAATTGAACCTATACACTCTCACCGTGTGTTCTGTTTTCCATGTCAGTTGACGGTTTTCATAGCCCCTCAGCCACTTTAAACGTTAAGCTTAATAAGCTTACGAGTTTCCTTGGCCTTTTTACCTTACGAGTGATACAGTTCAGACCACGAGGATTCGTAAAATGGAAATTAGTTGAAAAGGTTTCCGCACGTGCACATTCATCCTTGCAAATATTAAAAACTTTGAAAACGAGGTTGGTGTAAGTTTGGTGTACATTCATCAAGGCTATTGTAGACTAATTGCCAGATAAAAAAAAAATCTAGAAAAAGCAATCAACAACGCCCAAATATTTTTTAAAGTGATTTCTTCAGAGGCTGAGTAAAGAGAAAATAATCTTAAAACAATAGCTTTGCGACATTGTAGAGAATCACTCTCAAAAGACTTCAGGTACATTTAGAAAGGAGGCATCTGAAATTCATCGCTCCGCGGTTGTATTTGCGAGCTCGGAAAGATGGAACAGAAAAAAACGGATAAAAACGGAACTAAGGTACGAAACGCCATCTTTTAAACAAACTCAGTGAAAGAGATGCAGATTACTGAGACTCTTGTGAGTGGCCTGTGTGTCAAGGAGGGGAGGAAATAGGACGCGTTACACCGGATTGACCCGCTTACCTGGAAAGCAGCACTGGAGGAACCTCAGGGTATCATCATTTTCGCCATCGTGCCTCGCCTACACAGAAGCCCAATCTATGAGTTTTAACTGAAAGGGTATTTATCATATGGCGGTCAGCACTTATTGGCAAGATTAAGCGAGTCCTGTGTTTTGATTAGCCACCAGATAGCCGCCCCTCTCGGATTTCCCGATTTGATCCCATTCAAGGAAAAATATTTCCTGGAGTGGAATTACAAAGTTCGTAGCTTTTAGACAATGTCGGCAATAGAGTCAGAAAATGCGACAAAAGACAGTCAAAACGAAAAAATGAGGCTTTTTGAGAGCCAGAGCGGGCATGAGGTGCAGAAGTATCAAGATGTTTGCTTTACTTACAAGAACATATTAGATTAGATTCATTATTAGACTAAATTTGCGAAACTAGAAAAATTCAACGCTAACACAATCAGTATAAAGACTTTAATTTTATAAAAATATATTAATAGGAAAAAAAACACCAAATAACAACATTTTGATTTCTAACCAACTAAATTGATATACTACACTGAACAGTTCAAAAGCTTCATGAGGTATATGCATACTGATGTTAGGGTGGAAAGGGTAAAAGAATTAGGCCCCATCATTCTATGTGAAAAGTGTTACAATCTTTATTACACCCATTTTGAAATCACTGGTGGTCCCTGTAATCTGATTGGTTCTAATTGATGCGATTTATTCACGAATCGCACCATTTGTTGCTTTAAGTCGCATCTTTTTTCCAGCCAATGAGGTGGCTACACTTAAAACAAAACAACCAATCAGATTTCAAGTTTGTTTTAAGTAACCGATCAAATTGCAGGAAAATTGAAGACAAAGAGTATCATGTGGCAAATTTTGCAACTTTTGTTTCCAAAACTCTTACTTTTTCCCCCCCAAAAATGGATGAATTAAATTTCAGACCGGCTCAGTACTGCATCAATAAAAAATTTGAACTTACCAAGTCCTGTATTTGGGTGATTTCAAAATGGATGTAATAAAGCGGTAATTGAACCTCGTGTCGTACAATTTTGGTCTGAAATCATACTTGTGATTTCAAATTGAACTCGCGCTGCGCGCTCGTTTGATTTTGAAATCACGCGTATGATTTCAGCCTAAATTGCACTCCAATCAGTTCAATTACCATTATGAATCAAACAGTTCATTGAACACTTCACAGTCTAACATTAGTGGTCATATTTTTCATACCCTTTTATATACATTTTCTTTTGTATTGACAAAGAGAATTTGTTTCGCTATCCCAGCTTCGTAGGTTGGAGATCGTTTCCCTTGTTCTAATGGTCTTAATGTATGATTAAGTTTTACTGTAAGGAGGAATTAGATGCTGGCCATTCTTAAGAATTTAATTGGTCAAATGAATTCCCTCCAATCAAAAATCCTTAAGTATTGTACAACAGTATGGGTTATGCAAATCTGAAACTGAAAACTTCTATGATGTAAGCTGCTACATCGAAACATTGAATCAATTAAAATTGCGTATTTCTTTTTCTTAACATTTGCTAAAATTACGTCATTATTATGTAGACCCTTAATTTCACAATTTCCTTGTAACAAAAAGTGTTAATAAAACGTTAATTTTTTTATTCACTATCTAGTGTAATAAATTCACTTAAACCAAGGTAACCACCTCAACACTTAAGGCACTTGTATCACCTTTTAGCTGCTTTAGACACGGAGAACTTTTGTGAGTTTTAAGAGAAGCCACCTTATCAAAAGATTTACCACAATTGTCACACATGAAAGAGTTCTGACCTTCCTTTCTTTTCTTACATCTATGTTTTTTAAAGTAGAATTCCCATCTGTACCACTTACCACAATCGTTGCAATGAAAACGTTTCTCTAGGTGACATTTTTTATGCCTCTGCAGTTGACTTATATCAGCAAAAGACTTTGTGCACTCAGAGCAGTTGTGAGGTTTGCTTTCAGCGTGGATCCACATGTGTCTATTACAATGTCCTTTATCCTTAAACTTCTTCTCACAAAAATCGCACTTAAAGCATTTTTCATCCCTGTGGGTTTTCCTGTGCATCCTTAAATTGTCCTCATTTTCAAACACGTCACCACACTTGCCACATGTGTGTGTTTTCAAGTGGCTTACGAGAAGACTCTCCTTCTTGAACTGCTTGTTACAAATATGACAATTAATTTTCTGTTTTTCATTATTCAGCGAAATCTGAGTCCTTACAACTTTTGGTTGTTTAGAACACTTGTTACTGAAATCCTTCTTGTTAGGGAGAAATGATGGTTTGTCAGCTGATGATTGTCCAAAAAATTCTTCACCCTTAAAGGTCTTTTCAGAAAACTGCCTTTTCTTCACTTTGATTTTAGGGTGTGACGAGTGATGAGACAACTTTAGACCAACCTGATTTGAGTTGTTCCATGTGCTACAAACATCACATTTAAAATACTTCACACCAGTGCTTGACACATTTGCATGACTGGAATCTGATACTAGTCCAAAGTTTTCACCAGCATCAGATTGCTGTACAGGTTCAGTAAGTCGGATTGTAGTTTCAACACCAGCCAAGTCAATGAAAACCTTTTTACACTGACTACAGCTGTAGCTTTTCCCAGAGCTAGATATCTCATTCTTGTGCACTACAGCATAGTGTTTATAAGCACATTTTTTGCTTTTGAATTCCTTATCACAAATTGAGCATTGATATAACTTCTCACCAGTATGTGTACTAATGTGATCTCTTAGTGTTGACCATTGAGAAAATCGTCGTTCGCAGTGAGGACAACTGTAAGGCTTTTCACCACTATGTGACAACTGTAGGCTTTTTCAAAACCACTTATGTATTCTTATATGAAAGAGAAGTGATGCGTTGGTGGCGGAAACTCTTTATCACAGTGAGAGCTGTTGTGAGGCTTCTCACCCAGTATTAAGTTCTTTCTGTGTTCCACAAGATGTGATTTTACAAAGTCTGGTCGTCCCATGATGAACATTTGTTGAGGCTTCAACCCCTCATCGCCATTTTTGATGTACTTTCAATGAATTCCACCAACGTAAGCTACTTGTCACACTGGTTACAAACGTATGGCCTCTCATCACTATGCACCTCGCAGGTGCGTCTTTAATTTAAAAGCAGTGTAGAAACTCTTATCACACATCGTACACTGTTGAGGCTTCTTGTTGCCATGGTATTGCTTCATGTTGCTTAAGGGTCCAGAATGTGTGAAAAGTCTTGTCACAGAAAGAAGCAGAGCGCTGAAGGGCCTTCTCCTCTTGTGTTGTAATTAAATGTTTTTTTTGCTTTGCTTGCGATGCAAATCTCTTGTTCACAGGAGGACATTCCAACAAAGCCGTTTCCTTGAAGCATTCATGCTTTGAAAACCCTGTTTAAAGAATAGAACACTAATTAAAACCTACAAGTCAATTTTTTAAGTTTTTTATTTAGAATTCCTTTCCTCCAGGATAGTAAACTTACAAGAATTTAGATAAAAAATTTTTCTCGACAACAACTATGAACCATGTACCCCTAAGTGTGAATAGTATCTTTTTCTTCCTGCAATATGATCCCGTTAAGCACTACATAAGTCACAAGAGCAAAGGAATGATCACTAACTGAAAGATACTCGTGAGTTGTTAAACAAATCCTTCCCCTTGAGCAAGTACCTTACAAGCAAACTGATTGCAAGAGTGTAAAGGGCGAAATAATAAACATTTTTTCTCAGAGAAAAGTAACACAATGATAATAAAAAGTAATTGTGGAAAAAACATACATCTTTAAACCTGCCACACACCATAACACCCCTGAGAGGCATGAACGACAATAACCACTCAGTGTAAAATGCAGACTGCAGACTGGGCGTAAGCAAAAGGCAGATGCCCCTGAGGGCAAGAAAAATCTGGCCAGATTGAAGACTGCAAACCAGGGTAACAAGACATGTGTAACATGCCAGAGTTTTTTTTCTTAGCTGGGCAGGTTGAGATGTGACACTTTGGGCACCTAATGTTTTCATTTTTTGTAACAGAAAAAGACCATAACTTTCCACGGACAAAAATATTGCATTACTTCAGTTCCACCCTTAAGAGAAAGCGTTGTGTGACAAGAACCAAATGGCAGTGTGCAAAAGATAACTATGGTTACTACTGTTCCTCTAACAGAGAGAAAATCGAAATTATATCGTCTAACAGGTTAGTTGCAACAACAAACTATACTGAACAATTAATTTTACCACAAAAAGCAAACTGAAACTCTGTTTGTATCTGCAATAGACCCAGCACCAAAAGATATATTGCAATCTCGAATAAGTGGAAAAGTACACTGAACAAGATAAAAGGATAACATTTCAAAGAGGGCTCCTCTTGGTTTGGTCTGTTGCCCAATCTGAACTTTTAGACCTCTCTTGAGGTTGGTGAAATACATGATAAAACTGCATGTGTTTTTACAACAGGAATTAACACGCAATTATGTTCCCCAGGACACATCCACGATGACCACATTTCTAACTTAAAACTGAAACGAAAAAGGTTTATGTGAACCTTTGATATCTGGATAATCTTGACCTTAACAATCGCAGAGGGCTCTCAACAAAGGCCACAAACCATTACACGTTATCAAATGAGCCAAAAATTTCTGGTTAATGTCAATCTTTGTTGGTACAGCCCCCCTGATTACACAACATTATTTGACATGACAGTCAGATACCCCAATGCTGATATGGCGTACAGATAGTTCCACATGCTTGTGATATGACTTCGGTTGCGACAACCGCGATACCCCCTAAATCTGACGCAATCTGACTGGTGCAAAGATACAATACCCCTAATGCTGAATCTGAATTGGTGTGAGATACATACCCAAATGCAGCAATCTGATTGGTGTGAGCATACCACTCTACACGCTGACATAGAGTTGAGTTTTCTTTTAATTAAAAAAATAACTCAAAATGCAGACTCAGTTCTTTAGTTGAAATTTGTGAACATTTCTGGTTTCTCTAAATGATTAGACTTAAAAGGAACCTAAGACTTCTCCTTGCTACTAATTTGTTTCAATTTAAGGAAGACTCTGCCATTTTTCCAGTGAATAAAGACATGTCAAAACAAAACTAAATTTCTTTGGCATCCTTGTCGGCCAACAAGACCCGACATAGGTTAAGTTGACCATGGTAGTTACATATTTACCTCCGGTCAATACTGAAGTGAAACACCGAGCGGAATAAAAAGGCAACACCTAAGGATAATGTTTGGAGGTTTTAATTAGATCCTAATCTCGCACCCACAAATATGCATTAAATTTAAAGAATTTGCACGCCTAACTTCGCAGCGCAAAACAAAGGTACGAGAAACAGGTTGTTATTGTCCAAGTAATAAAAATTGCTGATGTGTGATGAAAGTCTATCGCTATTACTTTCAAGGCCGAACAAGTATACACGAACTACATATTTGTTTTAGCTATCTTGTGGTTGCTCAGCAGAACTGTTTTTTCCTTAACCAAGAAAATGTATTTAACTGGCTGTGAACTGTGGTATTCAAACACTTACGTTTCTAATCAATCTTAACCTTAAAACACTAATTCAACGTCAAAACCATCTGAGAAGTGAAGTTCGAAACATCAATCGCCGTAACGATTATTGCCAACACCCTCACGACATACGCGGCCTCGATCCCAACTGACTCTTGAAGTTTTCCGTGGATGCGGGTTGTTTTAAAACGGAGTCCGCATTTACCCCTGATATGCAGTCTTCAGTCAGCATTTCACCCTCAGTCTGCATTTTACCCCCGGTCTGAAAACTACAGTCTGCGTTCTACATTGACCACGATGAGACCGAGTTGCTTTAGAGTGTTTGTATGAACCACGATAAACTATTCTCAAAAATCGAGGTAGATCTTTTTTCATGATGGTTCTTTTCTTCCAGTAAAGCTTGGATAGCCTCTTTTATTTACTATGTACAACTAATCGTATTGGTTAAGGTTTACTTGTTTGTATGAAAGTTTAATCAACCTTAGACATCCAGTCCGTACTCCAGGGTTCTGACCGCAATTGAGCTTATATCACGTAAACCGAGCGATCAAATCACAATTAAATTTTATTTTTGTTTGCTTGTATAAATAATGTTATGTAGACCAGGAGAAATATTTCTGCCACTGAGTTTCCGAAGCTGCAATTAGAATGTTGTTCTCACGCGACTGTCTTCATTAGGCCCTGATTCTATACCTTGTGACTCGATACATTAACTTGAGAAGGGCTATTTTCTACATTTAAATACAATAGTAAGTTATTCAAAAGTATGAATTACCTACCTTGGCTTGGATAAATTCCAGTAATTTGTCACAGACTATAAAACTTTCCAAATGAAGGTTCAAATTGGTCAAGAGGACGCTTCCAAGGTAAATGTACGAGCCTTGCACGCCCTGCTCCGTTTAATTGTAATTAGCGTGGGGGATTTGAGCCCACGATAAAGCTGTACGAGACAAACATTTTGCGTCTGAAGTTATTGTTGTTGTTTTAGAGACTGAAGGCGTAACCACAAATGTCCTTGAAATGACCGAGTGAGTGAGTGATGGTATCAACAAAATCCGAACAGGACCTTATTTGACCCGATGTTTCCCGATGCTACTTATCGTTTGTTTCGGAGTACTACAGAAGACGACAAATATCTCCCAATCATTTCACACGAAGC
Source organism: Pocillopora verrucosa (assembly GCF_036669915.1). NCBI lineage: Eukaryota > Metazoa > Cnidaria > Anthozoa > Scleractinia > Pocilloporidae > Pocillopora > Pocillopora verrucosa. Next base: position 21,444,903 of record NC_089319.1, on the reverse strand, counting down.
TTTTCCTTGCAAAAATATCTTAAGGTTACTTCCCACCTTCAGAGGCCGAAAAAATCGGTTTTTCTTTAACTTCACTAAACTGAACTCTATCATTTAATCCAACGTTCCCTTAAAAAATTTTCTGAAATCTTTAAAAGCACCCGATTTATACTGAAAAACGTATTTTCAAATCAAAGCATTATTCTGCATATTTATTCTATCACAGGACGCAAAAGAAATTTTCATACAATGGGGGAAAATTAAAAGCACAACATGACCAGCGTCAAAAAGTTTCTTTCTTTAATAACATTTGATTTCAATCAACGTTTTTAATTTCTACATGGAATAAGATAGTTCTGTTAGGAACGAACTAGCAAATGAGCTAAAAAATGTCCATTGAATACATCATCCAGAAAACTGCCAAGATTTTGACCAGATTTTGGCTTTATCTTGAAAACCAACACAATGTTAAAATGACATTCACCAAAGGATCTTGATTATTTCGTCTGTCACTGCATTCAATAATTTCCGCGTTGAAGCGCTGCAAAACAAAGCTGACGATCTTGAAATTAGTAAGTCAGAAGCGCATTCTTGACGGAGCCTACTTTGACAATTCGGCCATTCTATTGAGTGCAGAGCCAGCTCGAAACCACTCAAGCTGTGACTCATTCATGGTGTGATTCAGCTGAATCTCATCTTGGCTTCCATCCTTGTGTTTCAGCACAGTCTTCACAGGCTTTAGAGTGAAAGAAAGGGAGAGATATGTTGATCAATTTGTACCTCATGGTAATCTTTCAATCTTAATTTAATCATGTTCCGTTCAATGCGACTTTCGTGCATTTCGTGTTTCTCCGCTTTTAAGGAAGTTTTGAACGTCACTCATTTCCTTAAGATCGTCTTCATTCATCAGCGTTACAGAGTGCATCCTTGGTTTTGTCTTAACTGCGTGTTTGACGCGTGCGCAAAAGATAAATAAAACGGGGGCTTTTTCTTTACGACCAGAGCTCGTCAGAAAGCGCTTCTCTTCCTCCTCTTCTCTTGTTTGAAATTAAGCACAAACACTATCTTTCTATGAACGAGAAGTCGACTAATGTCCAGAGCAAAATGGGGAACAATTGTCACAAAAGCGAATTAAGCAATCACTCGATAATTCACGTATCTACTTAAATGGTATTACAGGTACAAGTAATTATTGGGTACGATAGATGACGCTTTAAATAGTAAACAAGCTCATGAAAAAGATGATATAACCTATTCAACTTACCTTCCCAGGTGCGAGGTCGTTCAAACCAAGCAGAGATATCTTGTCGTCAGGTTGAACTTTGTCATAATCTGACGGATTAGCAAACGTCAACGGGAGAAGTCCTGTTCCAAAAAAACAGAAAGGTAAAAAAAGTGGAGAGAAATACGGGGGAGACGTTAGTTTTGACGGCGTACCGTGCACTGTGTTATAACCAAGATATTAGTCAGAAGATCTTTAAGGAGCACCAAAAAGGCCTAGATGCTCTTTAATGCTTTTACATGAAATACAGTAAAAATGGTCGTCGTATTCTCTAGAGCACAAAAATTTTGCGATTGGATATCACTTTGTTTTGCAGAACAGATTTCTGCGTTAATATAAGTGAAATTTCGGCCGGGAACTTTTGCTCCTTTAATGAAAGAAATGCAACTACCACAGAGTGGGTGAATAGTAACTTGATAATTCGAATGAATTAAAAAACGAAGAACAGAAATTGGCGCATGGCTGGAGAGAAAGGAGTAAATTTCTAGTTTAAGTAATATTCAATGGGCGTCAGCTGAAAGAATGGTTAACAAAGCGAAAAACATTTTACCAGTCCACCAAACACGAATAAGGCACATTTGGAATTTAAACGCTTATACTACACTTGTATAACAGGGAAATCAATATTATTTTTGTCTTCAATTTTCACCCCAATTTTGTTTGCGAACAATCAAGGATGCGCAAAGACGCTTTTGATCTAAAGGTCGTTTAAAGAAGAAAGTTTGAAAATCTTACCCTGTTTCTTCAAATTTGTTTCTGAAAGAGAACCATATGAGTTAGTTGGGAAGGTGGTTAACTCAATGAAAGGAGTGTTTTTTGACCCTTTTACTCCCAGAAGTTATTAACATGGAATTTCTCCCTACAATATCCACACATTATCCAGCAAACAGGTATTGAGAAAAAATCCAACTTATCAGGTAGAAGTTGTTATCTTGATCTAACACTAAATTCTCATGACGGATTTATAAGAAAATGTGTAGCAGCTAGAGGGGAGAATTAACAATCAGATCTTGGGAGTTTAAGGGTTAATATGGAGCTACGGCTCAGACGTTGTTGAGAGGTAGACAGCAATCAAAAGTTGAGAGTTCTTTCCCTTGGAACTTGCTACCGATCTTTGTTTGTACCATTTGGTAACGGGGAGAGATGGCAACATAAGGGCTGGGCAATTGCTTGTTTATTGTCTTTAAGGAAGCTATTTAAAGACACGCCAAGAAAGATCGATAAGGTCGATTGTTTGCACGTAAGCACAGCAACGGATTAAATATCCTAAACACTAACAACACACGACAACATACCATGAATACGAGCAAAGCTCTTGACTATGATAGCTCGTCCGCCAAGATGCCTTGGCTCTAAGGCAGCATGTTCCCTGCTGCTTCCTTCACCGTAGTTTTCATCTCCAACTACGACCCATTTTACTCCTTTTGACTACATAAGAAAAAGTCAAACAAAGTTGATACAGAACGGCGACAAAGGGATGTGAAGATCCTCAAACACAGAGTCGCAACTCGCTACGGTTCTTGTCGCATTGACTCGATCTAACGCTAAGATCTACAACATACAATCAAACCAGTTTGAATTGGTTCGACTTTCAGTCAGCACTTCAATTCAGTTCGAATGTCATTCAGCAGCATGGACAACGATTTTAACAAAATCTTCCATTTTACACGCAACAAATTTACACTACGACCTATCACCGCGCCGAGTTGCTGTGCCTTGTCACTTGGAGTGTCCAGAAAATAAAAGCTTCTCTGATCACTCAGGTTCTAACACAGTGACTGCGCAGGCTATACAGGAATTGTCTTCTCTTTTTTCCATTCCCTTGCCTATTTCCTCGGAAATACTGCGCCTCCGGCCTTTTAACAGATGTTAAACTGGTGTCGACAGTTGTCACTTCAACTACCTATCCTTACGTCAAAGAAACTTGAAATAGAAGAATTAATGCCCTCTGTGTGTAGAGTTTGGTATTCTCCGCTTCCAACGCTAGAAAAGGAAATTGTATCATTTTTGTTTCATCAATAAGGCTAATTTTCACCTTGTAGTCCCTTGCGGTGTCAGGCACGGCTCCATACTCTCCAGTTAGCAGATTCTTTACATGGTTAGCCTTGTCATTCTCACTGTTGATGGCTCTGTGGATAAAAAAAAAAAGCATTTAAACGCGAGATTTAAAATTACAAGTTCAACAACAGCGAAAGCCTTTTAACTATGGCGGGATCAGAAGGCTAAAGGAATCAAACTTACTTTTATTCAATGCAACTTATCCAAACGTGTTATAACAAGATATCTCTAGTAATCTCTCTTATTTTAGAGCATTTCCTTAACCCTCAGACCCCTTGGACTGACCAGCATCTTATTTCTCCTTACAATATCACCCCTGCATCAAACATTAAGGTCACGAGAATCAAGGAAATGATCTCCAACGAAAGAAGCTCTTGATTGTTAAACAAATTCTCCTTGTCAGCACCTTAGGAAGTGTATAGTGACCGGTACGAAGAATATGCATACTGATGCTGGGGGGATCGACCCCAAAAAGGAACAAAGATGGTAAAGGATGAAGCAGAGTGACAGAATTACAAATGACAAACTTGTGCTCAATTTTTTTAAAGGAGGAATAGACGTGATGTAGGTGTACTCAAATATCTGTACTCACCCAATAAACATGTTGTTTGAAATATTATCCAAATGCCCTCTGTACTTGAGCCATGGACCTGCCGCGCTATTTTACACCAAAGTACGTTTAATAGAAATACTATGGCCAACCCAGTCTGTAGCTTCTTACCACAGACAGGTTTAGTTTCATCCCTCATTGTTATGCCAAGAAAAAAAAGGCCCTTACAATTTAAGCAAATTTATAGGAAATATATAAAATATAACAATAATAATAGTAATAATCAATCAATCAATCAATCAATAAATCAAAGATGTTCCAACAGAGCGTCGTTCATCATTCAAGAGGCAGCGTTTGAGAAAGCTGAGTACTTCTATCGCTAGCCTTCGAGCAGGCCCGCATTAACCCCTAAGGTAACCAGCTTCTAATTTCTCCTTACAATATCACCCCTGAATCACACATTAAGGTCACGAGAATCAAGGAAATGATCACCAACTTATAAAGCTTCTGATTTTTAAACAAATTCTCCTTGTCAGTGCTTCAGGAAATGTATAGAGAACAGTAAGGAGAATATGCATACTAATTTTAAGGTGCAAAGGGTTAATAGCGATTCGGCGTTGTTCGTTATGAGTGTTTCTCCACCGGCGGGAAAGCATGACTCGCCTCAACTCTCACGCGGGCGGATGGAGGAAAAGCGCGTCCAGTGAGAGCCTTCTCGCGCACTATCCTATGGCAGTCGAGTGGTAGACAGATAAAAGGACAGGTACGTTTTTTTTTTCACTGTCATAATGGGGTGCAGTCTTAGTGCCTCAAGTTGATAAATCTGAACAGCAGAGTGCGCCGCAAGGCTAGTTGTGAGCTTTGCTTTCCGTGAAGCACGCAATTAGTCGGAAGTCAGGGAGAGCTATAAAAAAGATACTTCACATGGATCTCTCTCTACCTGATGTGGTCTGTTGTACACTTGCCCTTCACCTAGCAACAAAATATCAATCCAAAAGCATTAAATAACATTATGACCAGACCGACCGGTCAACCCATAATTCACTTAAGGCCTTAGTAAGTTGGCAATGTGTCATAACGGCATAACGTCATGATTGCATGAGCAAAACTCAAAATTGAATTCTGGCGATGTTCTGTCGTCCCCTATTTTAAAAAACACATTTCCTCATCAGTAATACTTCGCTTTAACTTTTTTTAAACCCACCTTGAGCAAAATCGTCATGTCTTCATGGTCTTTCCCGTCCCATTTGTCAAAAGGAGTAAGAAGCTGAAGGCGGTTGCTGTGAAGGAAGACATTAAACACCTGAGTAAATTTCCTAACTCATCGTGGGCCGAAATTCATCCGAATTATCGTTGTTTGGACTCTCCAAAAAGCCTCACCTTTGAGGATCAACGTCTACGGCAACAGATGAACTATCAGCTGGAGGGGCCTGTGAAGTAACAGGAAGTAGTTTTTGATCATGTTCTCCCTTCTCAATTGCAAGATCTAAATATTAATTCTCCCTATTTTCTGCCATACTTCTCGTACAATTCTGGGTGATGAGAACTTTAGGTAAAAACAAGTGAACTTCACTGCAATGCAGGAAAACGTAAAAGACCACGTCGCCTTCGCTTTCGCGTCTGATTAGCTGAAAGGGTGACGCAAGCTTTCCGAATCAATCACAGAGCAAAGTAGTAAAGAAAAACAATGCAATCTCGGATTACTTTTGCCTATAGTTGCATCAACGTAAGTCAAAAAAGAAAGTTTGTGACGTACCTGGTATGTATCCTCACCAGGATCAAAACCCTGAAGAGTAAATCAAAAGTTTTAGTGAAACCAGTACTCTTGAACGAGGTGACCTTACGCCCGATGACCTCTTTTGTGAGAAGGGGGAAAATTTTCCATCGAGGTAGGATATAAAGAAACTGGAAGTAAAAACAGGAATATTCTCATCTTTCAGTGAGCTGTACCTCTTATTTTACCTACTTATCTCACATTTATCGCTGAACAGAGTACACCCCAGAGGCTAAATTCTACTAACCTTAGGTACTGCAACAGAAAGTAAGTTAACGCTATGCGGCGGTTTCACTTGTTCAAAGATATGCTTACCTTGTTGGGCAGTTCATCACCATAGGGATTTTCAAGTTTAAACGATTCACCTGGAAAGTAAAAAATTATAACCCGAATCAACTTCGCTCTGTAGCCTCTATTTAATTCTTGCATAAGTTGTGCCACAAATTGTTTCTCCATAAATCTCATGTACATGTACATACATGTACATATAACCTCACCGTTTGCGCCTGTTAAAGTGTCTGTCTCAGGGTTAAAACTCAAGTCACCAGCGATGGACATTGCTGTCACCATCTGTTGATAACAGGATAAATTAAATAAAGAAATACGTCAACATTTCATCCAAATTGGTTATCCATAACTATTAAAATAAAGATCGCGTTTCGATCGAGTGTCGCAAAACCAAAACCAAACTAAACACGACCGCCAATCAAAGGAAAGGAAAATAGCTTTAGAGCCAATGAGAATTCAAAACTTCCAATAGCGCGTGAAAACGCGGGCGACCAAGTCGCTGGTTGGTTTTATTTTGGCATCTGATTGATTAAGAGATTGGCGCGAGTTTCTGGACCAATCACAGAGCAAATTAAAGAAAAACTAGTGTAATCTCAGATTCCTTTCGACACGCAAGTGAAATTTGCTCTAAAACAGAAATAAATCAGGGATAAAACAGCTTCGTTAAACACTGTGGTTGCGTATGCCCCACCTCTGGTGAAGTAACAAATGCATGAGTTGCTGGGTTTGCATCATTGCGTCCTGTGAAATTTCGGTTGTAAGATGTCACTATTGTGTTTGGTTCTCCTTTCTTGACATCTTGTCTACAAACACAAAACATCATCATTATTGCAATGATTGCTTCAAAACGGCGTATGCATCTGGTAATTTTTAGTCTGCATATTTCAAGTACATCATCTATAGCTCATCTTCTGCATGATATAGAGTTTTGCAATAGTTAGCATAATGTTTCCTTCTTATCCTCCACAGTGGAATGCATTCTTGTGATTGGGTACTCCTAGTCATTTGAGGGCAGCGTTTAATGGTGATTTTGCTTCCATGTCCAGTGTTTAAGCCTTTAATTCTTATAAATGAATAACATGTAACTTCTTCCTATAATACCATACATTATTAAGCAACCAGGCAATGAGAATACTCAAACTTATCAGGTAGTTATCGTGATCTATCCTCAAATTCTCATAACAAATTCAAAAGGAAATATGTAACAGCTACGAGGGAGAATTAACAATCAGATCTTGGGAGTTGAAGTGTTGATTGGGGGCAGAGATTTTGGAAGACAGCATTTAATTGAGTAAAATCATCATGTCCCTACAACTTAAACTTCTTGTGTAGGTAGATAATAGAGCATTGGAACTGTCCTTATACCTGTTCCACTGTCCAATGCAAGGTCCACATGCATTTGCCAACACTGTTCCTCCAAATTCTCTCAATGTCTCTGCCTGATGAAATAATATTTCAAGTATAAAAATTTACAATGAGCACAAATTGGAAATTCAATTAGAGTACTATAGTTAGGAAGCTGAATATCCAGCATCTGATCAATTAACTTTTTTATATTATTACTGAGGTTTTAAAGTAACTTAATGCAAAGGTAGAGCACCTCAGAGCAGGGTGCTACTTTTTCATAGAGGTCAGAGAAAGGTTGCTATTTCATAACTGTAAAAAATACCTACAAAATGCAAAAATAGATTGAAAAGGAGTAAGTACAACTCACAATTCCATCTCGTTCAATGGTAGCACGGATTTGTTCTGAACCTGGTGTGACTGTGAACAATGACCTTGGAATTGAGAAAAAGAAATTGACCATAAATCAAACACTTTTTAATTTTAAACAAAAGGAAGTTAATGGTAAAAAAAAGAAATTACAAGAGCTCATACCTGGACTTAAGTCCATGTTTAAGAGCTTGTTTTGCAATACTAGCAGCTCTTGTCATATCTTCATAACTACTATTGGTGCAACTTCCAATCAGACCTAGCATTAAAGAAAATTCTTCAATCATTTTTCCAAAATTAGAGAATTCCAAAGATTTGAAATTCTAATTCCCTTAAAGAGATTAAATGATACTACAGTGAAAGGCTATAACTTACCAACTTTGATGTCCATGGGCCAGCCACTCTGTTTTGCTGTTGACCCAAGTTTGGAAATGGGATGTGCCAAGTCTGGTGTATAGGGACCATTCACATGTGGCTCAAGCTAAATCACCACAATAATTAATAATAACTATTTAGACTACATTATGTGTGATACCATCATCATAAACCTATCGCACAAGTGTGGTACGCGGTCAATGTTTTTTGAGTTGAATCAACTACTACAGTACTGTTCTCAATAGTTGACAGAGGAAAGTAGAGAGCAAACACTCACCTCACTGAGATCAATCTCCACAACTTGATCATAGTCTGCTCCGCTGTCAGATTTCAAAAATTCAGCATGTTTGGTGGCAAGGTCAGCTATTGCTGATCTTCCAGTTGCCTTCAGGTATGACTCCATCCGGTGATTGTATGGAAATACTGACGTTGTGGCACCAATTTCTGCACCCATGTTACAAATTGTTCCCATTCCTGATCAGAAAATTCATACAGCATAAAGTAACTTTTTTTATTTGGAGAAACCAATTCTGCCTGTTTTGAAATAGCTTTTTCTTTTCTCTCTCTCTATTTTCCTTCATATCACATATTTTCATATCTTTCCTCTCTTTTATTTATGTCGCCAACTCATTATGAGTCCCAGGCCATCACAACACTTTTCTTCCTTCCACTTCCAATTCTTGGAAGGAATTCTTCCTTCCAATCAGAGGTAATGATGCCTCAGAATGGTGTGTGGCTCATTGAGTGGGCTGCAGAATTTATAAATCATGGGTGGTATTCTACTTTGGGCCTGGCTAAAAACAATAGATACCTCAGACACCCATCTTACACAAGGTGAGTTAGCAGGTTACCAGTAAGTGGCCCTTATTAAGGAGAGTGGCAGATACACTTGGTTCCATATGAAAGATTATATACTGACTTTTCTTTTAGAATTGTGTGGCACTGAATCTATCTACATGCAGCCAAGCCTGTGCTTTAGAGAAGCTTTGGGTACCTTGTAAAACTATCTAATTATGAAAGCTATTCAGAGCTGTGCAGCTCAGACTACTGAGACAAGAACCTTAAGGCACCTTGTGATTTAAAAATTATAAGCTTTGGAAAATTGACGATGCATACCTGTACAGGAGATAGAATCCACCCCAGGTCCAAAATATTCAATAATTGCACCAGTTCCTCCTTTGACTGTCAAGATTCCAGCTACTTTAAGGATGATGTCTGTTAAATAGGAAACCAATTATCATACATCAATAATCAAGAAGAAAAAAGATTGAAAGTAACTTCCTCTTTTTGTACAAATTCATTTACAGAATTCACAGAACTCATCTTTTAATTTAATCTTAACCCTTCACATCCTATCATCAGTGTCCATATTCTCGATACTCTTTTCTATATATTTCCTATAGTGCTGACCAGTAGAATTCATATAACAATCACAGCATCTTAGGTTCGTGATCATTTCCTTTATTCTTATGATCCTAACCCTTTACACCCTCACATCAGTATGCATATTCTCCATACTGTTCTCTGTACATTTACTAAGGTGCTGACAAAGAGAATTTGTTTAACAATCAAGAGCTTCTTGAGTTGGTGATCATTTCCTTTATTCTCATGACCTCAATGTTTGTTTTAGGGGTGATACTGATGGGAGAAAATAGTTAATAATCACTCTTTGGGGTTAAAGGGTTAATGGATGATTCAGTAGTTTTACTGTAAAGAGAAATTAGCTGGTCACTCTTATGGTTCAAAGAGTTATAGGATGATGTACATAACACATACACATATTCAATGATTTTGAAAAGTGATCTCTACCTTTAGGAGATGTCCAACCCTTGAGTTCTCCAGTCAGGTTCACTCCTATCACCTGTTAAAATGAAAAATGAAGTCCAATACATTAGCCAAAAACAATTGCTTAGAGCATTGATGAGCATTTAAATTAAGATCTAGTGCTCTTTCAATCCTCAGTATCATTCAGATTTGCAATTTTTTTTTGCATCATGTACAACAGCATATGCAGTTGTAAGGGTACCACATCCAAATACTTAATTTTTGCATGTGGGCTCTGCTTATGGAAGGCTTTGAACTATATACATGTACAAGTATATTTTGATTTGAAAAATACATCAATACATAAGATAATAATTACAATATAAATACACAATTAATATGATACAATGTACCTTGGGGCACTTCAGTTCCCATGGTAAATCTGCCATGACGTCGACAGCATCAGCCCCACCTACACCTATACACAGACCCCCAAGGCCGCCTGGAAAATATAAAACAGTAGAGAGTGTAAGGACTACAGGAACAAAATTCCTCTGATAAACATTTCTCCAAGTTTATTTCTGCAAATTTCCTTACTTTGATTGAATATGCAGAGCAATAGCATGAAATTAACAATGTATGTATTGATAACAAAACAACCATCATTACACAGAACATTCTCAGGCAAATTTCAGGTTTCACACAATTAAAAACAAAAAAAAAAGTCAATTAATTGAACAGATACTAAGCAAGATACTCCAGACAACTTTGGAGTCTCACAAGGAGCAATCACAGAATTTTACACTTTAAACTCTTAAAAAGAGGGAAACTGCACAAACAAGACAAATAATATAAAAACCTCCATTTGGTGTGTGACTATCAGTGCCAATCAATAGCACTCCAGGAAAACCATAATTTTCTAGAACTATTTGATGGATGATTCCACTGCCTGGTTTCCAGAAGCCAACACCATACTTGGCTGACGCTGTTGCCAAGAAGTTGTACACCTCTTGGTTGACATCCACTGCTTTTTTCAAATCCTCTTCACCTCCCACTTTTGCCTCTATCAAGTGATCACAGTGAATGGTTGTTGGAACAGCCACCTACGAAAAGAACAATTATTATAGTCATTACTTAAGAAATACATGTAAATTACAATACACATATGCTGGAATAATAGACTTGAAGCTTTCAACTAAATACCAAGGAAATCCAAATGTCTCTATTTCTTCTATGTGAGTGACAAAGACAATTTTGCAGTAACATTGCCGAAAGGCCTATGCTAGGCCTATGTTTTGTATACAAATGTAGTAGCAAGAATAGAGCCTAAGATAATTGGAGAATATTCTCCATGACTGAGAAATAATTGCTCAGATCAAAGAAATCCAGCCAGAGAATTCTGCCTAGTAGCACAAGGTTTCTCCAATTTCAATGCCTAACAGACACCATGTCTGTGTAGAATGACAGAACTACTAAATAAAACTGATGTTAAGTCAGGGGTTTCAAAATGTTTTAAAGTAGGCCTCAGATTCCGCAAAAGCGGGTGGCTGTGGAAAGGCCAAAAGGTAATTATTTTGACCAGAGTAACTGGCAACATGTTATCAAGTAGCTGTCGGAACTCTGGCGGTGGCCAGCTTGTTTTGAAACCCCTGTAAGTGATATCTAATGCAACTTAGCACAGGAGTAATTGCAGAAATTGAACCTCCCCACTAACCTTAGGAAGTCCACTTGAGATAAACTGGAGCATAGCCATCTAAAATAAAATGAACAGAATTTAAATACTGATAGAAACTGATTTATAGCAAGGTTAAATTCAATTGCCAATGGGTTTATGGATAATAATTGTGATATTCTCATCAAAAGGACAAACAAGCATGTTTTTGGCTAAATCAAGAACAAATTATGATTATAATTAGCTTTAATTACATCAACAGCTTTACCTAATTTCTTAGTTTCAGGTTATCTTTCCTTTACATTGATACCTGTCTTTTGCAAGTATTACACTTACCAACGAATATAAAACAACACTTTTAAAATTTACCTGAGCTGTAGCATCTTGCATAGCAACTCGATCAGGCCTCAACTTCAAATATGATACACCTCTTTCTATATCCTGTTAAAAAAAAATTAACAGGTTAAAAAAAATCTACAAAAGCACAAATTTGTTTAGAGACATTGTGTATACAAGGTGTATACATTAAGCTTCAGTATTGAGTGTAAAGAGAAGAACAGAGAGACCCTTACTTCTATGAGGTATAAAAATTTTTACTAAATGACAGAGGATAGCAAGCAAGATTTAGTAAGTATGGGTAAAGGAGCACAAAGTCAAGGCTTTCAGATAAACCTTGCAAGAAAATCAACTCTCAGTTCATTATTTGACGGTAAAGTTCACATGTATCAACTATACCTGGTTGGCTGGGTCATCCAAATGGGAATAAAGAATTTTTTCAGAGAGTGTCAATGGTCTGTTGAGCCTAAAAAGACAAGAAAAAAAAAACAATGTTTAAGCATAAGGTTTCATATCTTGCCTGAAAAGAGATAAGCTCATTTCCAAGTGCTTACCTATCACGGACTATTCTTATATTGTCTTCTAGGTGCTGGTAGTTAAGATGCGAGTCTGGCTCAAATTTACTCAAAGGCACCTTTAATAGAGAAGAACAACATTAATACAAGGTGGTAGAACAAAGCTTGGTTAGCATGGCTCTTGACTGTAAAAACAGAGAGTTAATTAATTTCAATTTGACACTAAATTCCCACAAGGTAAACAACCAACAAAGTTGAAAAAATTACTAAAATTTCCCATCTGCAAGTCTTTTTCCTATTCTTGGTTTTCATGCAATATCATCAAAATTAAAAAAAGAAGAATTATCAACTCTTTTGAGATTTTAGTTTAGTTAGTAATAAGAACGGCTGAAGACTTATCTATTTGCAAATTTTCAGTTTGATAGGGTTTTTCATAGTGACTGAGAAAGCTGCCGCATAGGTCAAAAAAAGTGACTTATCCACTCAGATTTTGCAATCTTAACAGTCTTTGTATCTTTGTATGAGAATAAGTACTCATATACAGCAGACGTGTATGAGCCCTGAGAAGACAACTACAGGCTTTTAATAGGGAAAAATTAATGTCTTATGTTCTTGTTAGCTTCCAGTCACTATATTTGTTACCCTGTCTCCAAAAAGAGCCTTATAAATTGGAGTTAACAACTACATTGCTAAGTGGAGGTTGGGTGCCTGAAACATCCAGGAGCTTCCACTATTGGTAGCCAGCTCCTACACAGAGACTTCTTCCATGAAGGAGCTGCATATGCATGCGCATATGCAAAAAAACCACTGTCTACTAGAGAATGCCCATGCTCTTTGTTGTTAACTCTATTAAATTGCATTTAACTCAAATAAAACATTTCTTTGAAGAACTCCTGCACAAAACGTCGCACAAACCTGAATCTTTGCAAAACTGTTTAAATATTAATCTTTTCTTATCTCTTTGATTCTTGAGTTTAATTGTTTAATGGTTTTGATGATGGTGTGATAGTGAAAACCACCAATAAGCTGTGCAACTGCTTGCATTTGCTACTTCTACCTGTACATGTAGGTAGTAATATTTTATCACACACAGTCAAGAACTTCACCTTTTGAGAAGCTGTATACGATGTTGAAAAGAGTCTGCCATGATAGACAGCTGTTCGAACAGATAACACAGCCTGAAAAAATAAAATTAATAAGTTAGAACATTTACACACAATTATTACAAAAATTAAGAAGATACAGCTGTAAAAGGTTTTCTAGTTCTAGAGAAGTGTTATAGTTTACACTACAGCTTGTGAAGACCTGCTGGCTTAGGGGTTAACATGCTGAACTCTGGGTTAAGACATCAGGGTTCTAGGTCTTAGTGTTATGTTCTTGGGCAAGACACTCGAGTCTCACAATGTTTCTCCCAACCCAGGGGTAGAAAGGGGTACTGGGGAAGTGTCAGGGGAAGCTGACCAATGGCATGGGGGTAACCTATGATGGACTGGCATCCCATCCAGGGGAAGTAGTAATACTTCTAGTCACTTAATGCTTAAGAAAGTATGATTAAGCTCTGGAAGGACCATTCAACTCAAGTACTGACTTTCCCATTTTTATGACTCTTTTGATATATTAGCAAATACCTCTCTAACCAGCCCACAATCCTTAAACTTGTAACAATTTCTACATCACAAAGGTATTACTAGTTCTCTGGATGCCAGTACATTATTGGATAACCCAAATCTATCAGGCTGCCCTGACTGCTTAATCAAAAGTTAAAATTTTAGTTTGTAAGTGATGTGTTACAGTGGGATAGTTATAGCACTTGTAGGACTTGTCATTCCAGTACAATGAAAATAATACTAATAATAAAAAAGGGTTTCATTTTTGACATTCACATGCACTCATGTACACTCCTGAAAAGGGTTGTAGTGGAACTGTGCAAGTTCAACATCTAGCCTAAGAAAATCACACATTGTTCCAATCAAAACTGCACCAGAAAAACTGCATGTTGCCTTGGACATGACTGACTGCATGTCAGAAAAAAGTATTAGTAAAGATTTGTCATAAATTGCAACCCTCTCTGTTCTAACAACATAAAGTGAAACCCACTTTTCATCAAATCAAATTCAAAAGGTATATTAAGACTTTTAGCAATACATTGTATGATCTCCTGGTTTCAATTATTTTGTTGAAGCAGACCAGATTGTGATGCTGCAAGGATTTGCGGAAGGAGGTCCGGTAATGTTATAAGACATTTGGATATTTTCAATGTAAATGCACCTGAGGCTGATGAAATTATTCTCAGAAAAATGTGCCGGACTTGCATCGGATATTGCCCGGAATTTGAGCTTTATAAATTTACAAATGAACTGTTCACTTCTCGCACATAAACAAAGACAAGGAGGAAGATAAAACACATAATACGTCATCGAGGAAACTTTTTAAATCTTTCATATATTTCGTCTACAGTATTTTGATTTCACGGAGGTTGAATTAAACGAAGAAATTTGCGTGTCACAGTGAAACTGCTTTAAATACAATATCTGTACTCCAACGGCTCTTAGTCGTTTGTATGCAAGAACAGAGTTCATATCGCCGATCGTCCAGGTGAGTTGGGGATATAGGTCACGGTTTAGTCAACTTCAAACTCGGTGAACTTAAACTATCTTTACCCCTCTCTCCTAGCTATCGTCGAAACAGACCTTACCTTTCTGGTAAATACTCGTTGCATCTTTTGCAGACGGAGGAAAATACCAGTGAAAAAGGCAGAAAACGGTTCAAGCTTTTTGATCCCTCGTCCCTTATCGTTACTCTCGTGAGTTTCCACTCAACGCATGATCACATGATTATCCGCTTTAAGTGTTTAAAGATCGCGGGCTAAAATGCAACAAACTGAAATAATTACGAAATATTTCATAAATATTGTAACACTGTTGACGTAAAATTGTAAGTATGTGTGTTTTTGGAAGAATATTTTAAAGCTAACATAAACAACTTGCAACAATTGGGAATAAAGTGGTTTATTTCATTCTACAACTCCATAACAACTGACAAAAATTCAAAATGGTCTTTTACATTACAGGGCTCTGGGTTTGCAATCTCTATATGCCATTATTTATTTATTTATTTTTTTTCATTACCAAGAATAAAAATTCTTAGCCCCTCTAGGCTATAAACAAGGCCAAAGGTTAATAAAGGATGTCTATATATATATTTATCTCGTTATACATACCATTTGTGTATAATTATTTATTTCTTTGTTCTCAGCTTGATCAATGATCAAGACCAGAGCCCAGTTGTTCAAGGATGGATAACACTATCCAATAGATAAATTGTTATCCAGGGGAAGAGAGCTAGTGAAACATAATGCACTATCCACCACATAGAGATTTATCCAGTGAATCAGATAGTGTTATCCAACCTTTGAACAACATGAACCAGATGTTGATTCCTGCTACGTCTAGTTCTCATAAATGCTAATCTCTGGCTACATTTCTTTATTTAAATTTGTTTTTTTCTGAAAAAGGACTTAGAATTTCCTGACCTCATTTTATATCTCTACCTGATATGCTGTGGTCTCCTTCACAGCTAATTTTTGGTCTTGTCACACAGCATGTTCTCACACTATATAGCACATTACAAGTGCATTGTGTGACAAGTCCAAACTTTGGCTGCAAAGGAGACCAGATATGCTGTTGGGTCCAGTTGTTTAAAAGGTGGATAATGCTATCCAAAAGATAAATCTCCAGGTAATAAGTAATAGCAGAATGTATAGCGTTATCCACCTGATACAGGTCATTTATCCAGTGGATAGTGTTATCCATCCTTTGAACAACTGGGGTCTGATCTATTGACATATTGAATTGGATTTTTCATCATTTTCTGAAATACACATATTTAAATTTCTTTGTACAGATGCCTTGAAATTATATCTTTACAGTGGCTTTGTATGGCAGACACATCCCATGTGTTTACATAGTAACCCAAGAGAACAAATGGAGTCAGAGAGACAGCTATTGTGGCTGACCAAAAAAAGACATTTGCTTCACTAAAACTGCAAAGTATAAACAAAACATATACAGTGTTATTTACTAAGATCCAAAGAAATCAGAACAGCTGCTCGCAACAAAGGAAAACATCAAAAGGAATCAAAGAGAGTCATATTATTATTACCCTCTGAGTCTTCTTAGCCAACAGAGCCCTAACCAGGCTATGATTATCAAAAGGCCTCCAATTTCCCTGCCAAAAAGAACAAGGCAAGGTTTTAGAGAGTACAGTTGCCTTGAGCATTAACCCTTTAACTCCCATGAGTCACCAAAATAGAATTTCTCCTTACAATATTGATACAATATCAAGCAGACAAGTGATGAGAATAAAGAAAATATCAGTTAGGAGATTATAAGTTGATCCAATACATAATTCTCCAAACTAACATCACCAGAATTGTATGGCAGACAGTAAGGAGAATTACTAATGAGATCTTGGGAGTTGAAGGGTTAAGTGTGAGACACCCATCCAGGTTGTACCATCTAATTACCGTAAGTCCTTCAATGGTACATACCCAGAGAGGAAATCAGGATTCTTGATTGGGATAAAACAATAACCTTTGTGGTAGAAAGACATTATTCAAGTGCAACACGAAAGTCACAGATTCCTTAAATTTTATTGAGAATTCTTTCAGTCAATTGAGGGCATAAGACTGGGCACCTAAATGATGGCATTCCTGAGCACATTAAAAATCCCCCATCACACAAAAACTGAGATTAGGAGAGATGTAAATGTTGAACCTTTTTCTTTTAAGATATGATTGAGCTAATTTTACAAACTAATTACCGTATAAAGCTTTGTAGGCTAGTAATGAGAATTCAGAGTTTTATCCAAAAACCAGCCCCTCCCCCCACACACCTTTTTCACATTCCTACTTCTCATTTCCAGTCTAAAAATAATTACATAAACTGTAGGGAGAATTTGCATCTTGGACACTCCTTGGTGTGAGAGGGCTAACTCATATCTATGTTCAGATAGTTTATAAACAATGTAACTGCTTGGACATTTTAAATCTTTTCATTCAGTTATAATGATCACTAACTCTGTTTATTTGACTTATTTTCAAATTTGTTATCCTTATTTTATAAATTAAACTTGATCTTCACTTTATTTTTCATTTGTGAACAAGATATATATCTCACCTCCCTTCTTCATATTCCAGAGGATTTTTGAAGCTGATCTCAGTCCCAAATAGGACACTTAGTGAGTAAAAAATACCCAGATTACAGACAGCAACATGAATGACGGCTGTATACCTCCATACATAATGACCTTCAAAATAAAGAGATAAAAAAAATTGTTGTCTGTAAGTATAGACAAACCAAAACAGAATAGATATGAAAAAATGATTATACATTCAGTCATAGGAGATAATTAGTCATTGTTTATTTATAATTAACCTCCCTACATACACCCCTAACATCAGTAGGACCAATATCAGTTTCTGGGCAACTGCCCACCTACCCCTCCCTAACCCAACATTAACCCTAACTTGTTATTAATTGACTGTTGTTGAGTTAGGGGAGGGGTAGGTGGGCAGTTGCCCAGATACTGATATTGATCCCATCAGTATGTATTTCATCTACACTGTTCTCTATACATTTTGTAAGGTGCTTTTTGGTTGGTGATCATTTACTTTATTCTTGTAACCATAACATATGAATTTGGGGTGATATTGTATGGAGAAATTAAATGTCAGTCACTCTTAGAGGTCAAAGTGTTAAGTTGCCATCAAAATGACAAATGTTATAATGCACATCTGAGACCTTAAAAAAGATCCACTTGCTTAATAAAGTGGCTTCCTTATTGTTTCAAGACCTGGATCTGCTGACATAAATATTGATCAAAGACATCAGTTTCCATAATCAGATTTTTTACCTTGTAATGATGAATCAATCACTAAAGCAATACACAGGAAACATGGAATGGCATAGATCAACTAGAAAGCAAATGTAAGAAGAATCATATGTTTTTAACAAAAACAGGGTGGGATTACGGTAAACTCTGAAAATTTTCACTTCACTCAAGTTTTGAACCCAGTTTCTTCCAAGTTTACTATTGGTTTCTTGTTTGACTCCATACAGTCCTCAAACATGAATCATATTTCTTTCACATGCAAATTTCACAGCTTTAAGATCATTTCACCATTTATTCAATTATTTCCCTATTGATGTATTAATAACCCTTTATACTCTAACATCAGTATGCATATTCTCCATACTGTTCTCAAATGAATACATTTCCTACGGCTCTGAAGAGGAAAATTTGTTTAGCAATCTAGCTTCTTTAGTTGGTGATCATTTCCTTTATTCTCATGACCTTAATGTGTGATTCAGGAGCAATACTGTAAGGAGAAAGTAGATGCTAGTCACTCTTAGAGATCAAAGGGGTTTTAAGTAGATGCAACAACAGATATCCTTAAACAAAATATAAGTCATCCTAGTCATTGCAGCAGACCTTTCTTTTCCTTGAGGCCTTAATATTTTGTTTTGTCTCAGAAAATTACCCACTTCATATAATTACCATCTTAAAACCAAAATCTATTACCACTGAAAAGAAGCCTGGCTTACCATCCATATTACAGGATCAGGGTCATTGATCTGTTGTGGACAAATAAAGATTAAAAAATTCTAAGATCATAAATCAAAATCATACATGCATTCACCAAAAATTCTTTCTGCTATCCAACAATTCAGTCACCTTAAGTCACAAAGTGTTACATTTGAGCATATGACAACAAACATTTTGTGAATAATTTCTTGTCAACTTTTAGCATTAGAATATGAATAATTTACCCCTATTTAACTTTTCTCATAGGTCGTTGAGCGCTGCTTAAATTTTAAAATTGCTCTAATTTCTATGAAATTCTCCTAGTCTTTAGAGTTACTGCAAAAAAGAAAAGTTCTCCTAAACTTACGAGATTAATAAAACAATATTCAATCTGCAGGATGGGGATTCCCTTGTGTCTTACACTTTCATGATTCTTTTCTCGGCTCTAAACCTCTTAATCTGGCCGAGTTTTGATATCAGAAAAATCCTCTGCAGACACTACCTGTAGAGCTAACTCTTTGTGAACAAACTGTATTTATTATTCATGAAAAGAACTAGTTCCTAACCGAAATGTGCTCTAAAAGCGCTAGACGTCACGCGGCTGCCTGAAAGGCTCAAAACCATCACTGAACATTACAAAGTTCTTAATTAATAATAACAAAAAATAATATTTTCACAATTACGTAATATTTCCTTACCTCAATCTACGTGTCGAGTGAACGAAAGAACACGTATTGTTGCTCATGAATGTAGCTTATTTTAAAAGAACTCTTTATCAGTGAGGCTTAATTTATCGTAACGATAAATAAATTATGATATCGCCACAGATTCACCTTTTCTGGTGCTGAGAACATAATAAGCTCAAAATATGGTGGACTGACCTGAACATATGAGGCAAAAGCGAAAAACAAGGCCATGAAACCATTCGCAACTCGCCACATCCATGGGTTGCAAACCTTCCCGATTAATGTTTCTTGTTTATCTTCAACAGTTACAATAGAACTCTGCTCGGTCATTTTTTCCTAATATCACTTGCTTCAACAGCTAATGGAAACTGTAGAATTGCGTGCAAAAAAGATCACCAAAACTAATAAAAGAGAAAAGATGTGATCTATCAGGAAGCTCAAATCAAAAAATTATTTGAGTGAGATGATTACTCCACAAGCACTTCACACGCTAAATCAGTCATGCATTCAACCCAACTCAAAATTACCAAACCTACTTCGATCAATATATTAATTGAAGTGAATCTTACCCTTTTGTTTTCAAACAAAAGTATCGTGTATGGTTTAATGCTTCCTTTGTGAAGAATCTTCCTCATTCCGTTTCCAGGCAATGGTTTAAGAGATCTGTCACGTAAAATTTCTTACCTCAGCTTTATGTAAATTTGCATAATTCCGTGGGATACCTGTGGCACATCACGGTAAATTCTTTCACGTTCTATAGTACAAAGCTAGCTAATTGGAATGCGCAACATCTTTATCTATTTTACTAGTGATCACATGTAAACATTAGCGGCTGGATTGATCAAAAGGGAACAGAAATAATCCTGTGCTTTTCTGACAAAAAAACTGTGGAATTTATTTCCGCCTATCTTTAATTTCACTTAGTCAAAAAACTTTCAGTGCGTTCTGATGTATTTTCGTTCCGAGGCAGAAATCTTATCAGATATATGCTGAACCACTGTGAGGCGAAACGCGACATAGAATTGGAAAATAGTGGAATTAGGCTTGTGCAGGCGAAGAGAGATTTGCATTGCAGCGGCTAAATTTTAACGAATTTTGCATGCGGAAATTCGATAAACGCAGGATGCTATTTTGTGCTGTTTTTGTGGGCTACTTATGCGTTGATTATTCTGCGGAGTTGGATGTTTACCATAATTATGGATCTCTCCGTGATTTTCTGGAACCTTGGCTTTTGAAGTAAGAGCAACCTTGCATTGCTACAAGACCAATAACTACAAGTTCACCACCATGTTTCAACTGTAGATTAAGTACTTACTGCACGAGTCGGCCATAGGTAGAAAGGATAAAGGAGATAGTGGACTTTATTTAACATGTTGTGGTGTGTCTGCCGATCATTTATTCGCTGGTAAATGTACAATATTGAAAAGAAAGGTGTATAAATTAAATCTCTGTGCGAGTCGATTAAGATGTTATTAAATGTCTAAATATCGACGAAAGCCAATAAAGTGATAGGTTGGCCAAAACGTCAGACTCTAGTTGGAGTAATTATAGCGTTACCGTTTTTCAGTTCACACAACATTCCGGTGAAAATTCAGATTATATTAGGTTGAACGCTTAAGGATGAATTTTATAAAAATGATAATTGACGATCGATTTTCTATATTCCCCCTCTATACTCTGTTGGCAACAACTGGACCCCACTCCACTGCGTCTGGAAAACCATTTAATCCACTGCAAAATCCTCCACTACCCCCCTCCCCTGGGAGATAACTAATGATTGGTTATAAGATGATCTAAAAAATGCAATGTTCAGATCACATGCCATTGAACAAACTTTATGATAGACCGTGTAATCAAAGGAAGAGAAGCCAAGTGCGAAGGACAGATAAGACAGCAGCTAGGTAGCTGTAATGACAAGTGTTGGGCAAGCTTTGTGATCATTACAAGACTTGAACAGATCTTCCTTATTTTGGTTTAAATTTCATAAGATTAAAAGTAAAGCAAGAACCAAAATCCAGGGAATATAACGTATGTCAAAGGCTCGATTTTCCAAGGTTTCCGGGACGCTATGGTGGTGTGGAGGGGGGAGTAGAAAATTGTTGACTGGGACACATTGAAAAAGTATTTTTGCTGAAATGAGAAATAACTCCACGTGAGGAATTAAAAACATTTTTGCCGTTTGTAGAGTATCACTCCAACAATAATGAATAACACTAAATCTCAAACAGAAAGCTGACAGCAGAAGTTGGAGGAAATTAAGGATTTTATTTACCTTTGCTTCAAAGATACTTTTAAAAGAGGCCAACGGTACTTCAAAAGTTGGCAAGCTTTCAACATAGTCAAAAGTTTTTGATCTGTCAATATACATGCTTTTAATAAAGACAAATTGAGTTATCACTGCTAGGGCTCTACAGCTTCGTGTTATTGAATCGCACTACTATTCCTAGAAAACTAAGGTTTGAGTGTTGCACGTGATTTTTTTTAATCCTACGCCACCAGCCTGATGCAACACTAACACCGACGTGTGGTTTAACAGCTGTTTCATTACGCGAAACATAAAACCAACAGAGCGGTCAAACATTTTGAACGCGTGTCTAGCGTAAAGTAAGGAAAAGAAGATTAAATTCCTAACAGTTTCAATGCGTAAGACAAATGAAAAAGGATTTTGTAGAAAGATTAAATCTTGCCTTTATTTTATTGCGAGATATCCCAACTGCTTTTAACGCGGACGCGGAGTCTCTAGATAATCTTGAGAAGATGGTTGTCAAAAAACAAGACGGAGCCATAGATCAGGCAATAATGGTAACCCGGCTGGAGATGGAGACAAGTGCTAATCTGAAGTTTTATTTATCAACTTTTAAGAAAATGACTACCGAGACAGAGTTTACAAATCTAGCCATGAATGGGAGAGGAGCGATGAATGATCTGAAAAAAGTACTGAGCAAGGGCGAGGTGTCGAAAGATTCTGAAAGCGAGGCAGAAGGCTATCAAGACAATGAGGGCGAAGATGAGAACCACAGCTTCGACGAATTTATGGAGTCTATCGTGGAAAAAACACCTGAAATTGCAAAATGCTTTTTGTGGATTTTTCAAGGTTACATCAAGGAGCAACTTAGAAAAGCTTTTGAAAGTAAGGACTATACTAAACCAAAAGAATTAAAAGAAAAGGTTAAGGAAGTCAGAGAAAAAATGCGAGCGCTTTATTTAGCCGAAGAAAAGAATCGTTCAATTCTTGATACTTTAATCACCACAGAATATCAGCCCACCGAAATCGACAAAAAAAATCTTAAGGATTCTTTTAAGAATTCAGAAGGTGAATTCTCTTTGACTGCGACCCCCGTGCAAGACAAATCGTAAGTCACTGGCAGTAAACTTAATAGACGGAAGAGTTCTCAATCACTGCAACTCAAAACTCTTAAAACGCTGCGGCCGCCTAAGAAAAATCTGTAACAATTACTCAGTAGAAAGTTCCACAGTAATACTTGAGATATCAGTAAAAACATAATCAATAAGTACCGAAAAACTTCACAAATCCTTCATTGTATTGTAGCAATAAGGGGTGTTTATACAGCACGGAGTAAAGCAGTTGGCGAGTGTGTAGAGGTCCTTGTAAATATGGAACTCAAGCTTATTATTGTTTGCAAATTAGTCATTATATTATTCCACGCGAGCAGTAACAACAGTTTGTGCCGTTTGTTGAGGCCTTCTAAGAGGTATTGGAGACAAGCGACATTGCTAAAAAATGTGGCGACAATCTTGTTCCGATGAAACGATGAACCGACCGCCGAAAAAAAACTGACAGAAAAGGTGCGACTTTTAGCAACAGCGACATTGTTAAAAATGTAGCGACAATCTTGTTCCGCTGAACCGACAGCCGGAAAATACTGACGGAAAAGGAGCAAAATTTTGCGACAACGACAATACATTTTTAATTTCGACGAAGCGACAATTCTTTCGCTTTAATTTTTCTGACTGAGGCATCGCAGGCCGTGTGCGCACTCCGATTGCGTTGCATTGTGGTAGCTCCATTTCCAATATGGCGATAAAAGCGTTAGAAATCGGCACATTTTGACTGAACATTCCGTAGAAGTTAGGCCGTTCCTTTTTCTTTTCACCATTGGTAAATATAATTTTATTTATGGTGAATGTATAAAAGTATTTTTTGTAAGTATTTGTCGCGTATTCTATGGTTCTCAAGGACAAACGCAATCACTGTTTTTTTAGTATGTAATTTGAGACCAGTTTTCGAGAAGGTCAAATTTGATGTACGTCGTAGTTTAGAGCCTTTCAAAGATTTGGATGGCCGCTTTGATCCTTCTTCAACAGCTCTGACCAAACGTTCTCAAACGCTCTTCAACGGCACATGTGTTTCTCGAATTTTAAGTGCTAGTGTTCGAGACCGATTATGACCGAGAAAAGGCCTCTTATTGTGTTACAGCGTTACTATTGTATACTCAATTGTGTTGTAAATCTTCTTTCCTAAGTAAAAGCAAATTAGCAAATCGCGAGTGTAGTATGGTAAATCTGTTTTCTGGATCATTGGATGAAGGACAGTTGAATTAGAACTAGACGCTCGGGGAGCGTTCACTCGGGCTTCGTATCGAGCGTTTTACTTGAGCATTCACCACTGGATAGTTTGGTATAATTGACTCTTAAGCATGTCTCGCATACTGGGGCTCTATATTCATTTAAGGGGTCATCATTTTCTTCTTCATTACTAGTTAATTTATCATTTTCTCTTGCATCAAACTCCAAAGCAGGATCACTATCTGTTGTGACATTGTTTGATGTAGCTTGTTGATGTGTTTCATTATCGTCTGCATCATTTTGTAAAGTTGTGAGGTTGCTATCAATATTGTTAGTACATCTACAAATTGTACAATGGATTATGTACTTTGAGCCAGTTAAGAACTTGCTGTATTAACTCTGGTCATGATGCTTGAAAATAAACATCTCTAGATTGCAACTTTCTCTTAAGCTTAAGTATTATTATACAAGATCTATCCGGTGTTACATGTCTGATCACATTCTACAGGTACATTGCATATTGCACCCTTAATTTTTCTCTGTTGTCCTTTATGCATGACCACAATCTTCTCAAATACTATTCGTTGAGCTATTTGTATTTGTTCTAGTTTTGCTATTGAGGATAGTTTTGTGGGTATTTCATCCACATACATGATTCACTACAGCCTGACATAGTAATTTTCCTTTTATGACCTTTTAATGACGTGTTGCATATACACTGTTTTCCATCAAATGACTGCTGAATATTGTAATATGTTGGCAAAGGTACTTCTCGTTTATGCATGTTATTACTGATTATTACGGTATTTAAGTTATTACGGTATCTTTCCTCAGGTGATTGTTTAAGTGTTACTGGACTGCTTGGATGTTCTTAGTGACCTAAAAGAGGAAGAACGAGTATCACGTCAAAAGTTGCTTTGCAGCAGCATCTCAAACATCATCACCTTTTCGTGAAGCAACAGATCGCGATCGTTATGTAAAGAAACACTACGACACGAGAAGCGAACCTTCCGGGATCCGACTGGGGGGACAAAGTGGGAGGGGGCCGCGAGGGTTCTGGCATGAGACCACACCCCTCAAAGATCTTTCACACGCTTGCCAGCTTGAAATTCGCGGGCTTAGCTGCAAGTGCCGCAGCGCGATAAATGAGACCTTGCAGCCTCGCTTTATAGGTGAATACCGTTTTTCTTTTATGGCATCTTGGCCATCGTCACTTCAACTGTTCGTTCTCGGCTCTATCTCATAACTTCTTAAGACTTTCCACTTATCACGTTATTTTACGAGACAGTTCTGTAGAAAGTAGTTGTTGCCTTCTTTTCTTAGTTCTGGGTGTTCTGTGACCAATGTCATTTTGGCCACAAAACATGCATATTGGCTTGTAACCACAAGGGTGGATAAGGGGGGAGGGGAGGGGGAGCAGGTAACTCATAGCAGGAGTTTATTAACATACTTGTAGGGAATGAGGGACCAGTAAGTCTCACCTCCTCAAACTTGTGAATCTGTCGAATAAAGAAATCTCCATACCGCCGTTCAACTTTCGTATCTGCGATGTGTATCATATCCTGAAAGAAGGAGGAAAGTATTTATTAAAGAAAAACGACCGTTTTTGCGAGGAGGAAAACTAATTTGTTACAGAGAACATATTTGAGATGATCTTATAAGTTGTAAATTGAGTACAGTTTTAAAAAAAAACAAACAAACAAATTCATCATCCATTACTTTATGCAATTAGAGCCATCTTCAATCGCATATACCACTTTGGTTTTGCCTATTGTAATGATTGGTCTAAAGAAAAACCTTGTGCACCCGTCTCAACCAATCAGATTTCAAAGCAAACCCAGTCACGACTTGACTCCCCACGTTTTCCTGCGCTTTAAGTGATTGGCTTGTTTTGACTTTGAGTTCTCATTGGCTCCGTGGAATATTACCCAGTGATCTGATGGGTCGTCGGGGTTACTTTACATTTATTCTACGTCAAATAGTCGAACACATATCTAACGTTCTGGGGTTGGTTACTGTCACGATAGGAATTATTTTTTTCACCTGGTCAATGTAAAAGTCCACTTCAGAGGAAGACTGGAGCTCTC
The DNA here is from genome assembly GCF_036669915.1 of Pocillopora verrucosa. NCBI lineage: Eukaryota > Metazoa > Cnidaria > Anthozoa > Scleractinia > Pocilloporidae > Pocillopora > Pocillopora verrucosa. The sequence continues at coordinate 21,418,712 of NC_089319.1, read as the reverse complement.
CCTCAAGAGCATCTGTTCCTTTCGTCCACACAAGATTCCTCTGTTTATGCTGTGAAGGGGAAGCGTCAAGGGTTACCAAGACAAGTAAAGGATAGTTTTTCGCCAAATGTTGTGAACTGCACTATACCATACTAACCCTGTGAAAAATTTGTTTAGAGGCTTACCTTGAAGCAGAGCAGTTGGGTCCTGAACTGACTCTCATCCTACACAAGGAACACACACAATAACTTAAGTGTCAAGATTGAAACCCATTCCGTGGAGGGAACGAAGCTTTTGTTTTCCCTTCTCTTGGACCAAAAACAACAGAAGAAAAAGTGTTTTATTCACTGCGGAAGAGGTTCTTTTAACTCACCATGTCTAAAAATGCAGCAAGCTTTGCGATGGGCATTGTGGTGTACAACTTCAAATAGCTGAAAAAAACAAAAGGCAAACAAACTTCCCATGATGGAAATGGAGGTTTACTTGCGCCTCTGATAAAACTTATCAATCACAGTTGCAGAATGGAGCATTCAATTCTATAGAATAGGGGAACTGAAACGAACTGCACTGGTTTTGCTTTCATTCGCACGACGATTGGTCTAAACATCTCACACCACTCACCTAGCCAATCAGATACAAAACTAAAGCAATTGCAACTTTGTTAAGCACGTTTTTCCCACATTTGACGTTGGTTACTGTAGCGCCTGGTTTTCATTGGCTACTGGTGATCTTTACCTAGTCCTGACTTACTATGATTCTTTTGAATTTGGTTTTACGACGCTAAATCAAAAAGCAGTCTAAAGAATATTACAATGTTATTTGGGCAACGTAAGTTTGATTGTTGAAAGCAAGTCAAGTGATGGCCACGCTGATTCTAAACTGACAAAAACTTCTGTTTTAGACCTTACCTTCTAATCACTGGTATCAGAGACTGCTGTGACACTTCATTCATGAAAACTTTCAGCTGAAGATTAAACGGTTCCTGGAAAAGACAAAAAAAATGGTGCAATTGAAACAACTGTAAAATCGAAAAAAAAAATCGTTAGGATTTAACCCTTTACACCCTAACATTAGTATGCATATTCTCCATACTGTTCTCTGTACATTTACTAAGCTGCTGATAAGGAGAATTTGTCCTACAATTAAGACTTTCTTTAGTTGGTGATCATTTCCTTTATTCTCATGACCTTACAGAGTGATTCAGTGGTAATATTGTAAGGAGAAGTTAGATGCTGGTCGCTCTTAGAGGTTAGAGGGTTACACAATTGTGATGAAGAATTCAAGAGCTCACATTTCAAAGTCTCATGCGATCCAGTTTATCTTCAAACGAATTAAAAATTCATTGAAGTAGATCACGCGTCTCTGTAAATTGACTGAAAGTGTGGAGAAATCACAACTGCTAACCAGAGCAAATAAAACTATCTCAACTATTCAGTAAAAACTCTACAATCAAGTAGAGTTGAAGCAAAGTTGTGCAGCACCATTTGAAGATTGCCCTTAAATGTCCTTACCCTGTTAAAATTAGCTGGAGGGGCGTCAAAGTTCGGAGGGACTGGGGAGATAAACTTAGGACAAGCATACGAGAACGACTCCTCAAATGTCTGCAAGTCTCTGTGTCAAGAAAATTTAAGAAATAATTGAAGAAATTAATTAGTACATACAGTTAATGCTTGTGTGCACTCAAACTCTTGGGAAGGTCACCTTGTTCCAGTGCACAAATGAAGAATTTTCAAAACAAACAAACAAAAACACACTCAACATACCCACGCTGAAGTCGTTGCAACCTATCTGCATTTTTCTCCCTCAGTTGTGAGTGAACATTTTCATCAATTCGCTGCAACAAAAGCAAATCTTTGTAAAATCTCAAGGTTTTTTTTAGTTTGACGAGAAAAGCCAACATTAACCACAACTAAGGTTGAAAAAGGGACTGATCATAAATTTATCAAGGGGGGGGGGGTTTACGGAGGATATTGTTTGTGTCACGATAAATTTTATCTAATCCCCCTATGAGGCTCTGTGATCTTATGATCCCCTTTCATTGGCAGTTAGTTGGCTCATAATTTTTTTCAAGCCCCCCACCTCCCCCTCATGATCTGTTGGGAGTGATTCCCCTCCTTTCCCCCTGAAAAAAATGTGATCATCCCAAAATCCTCTGACCCCACTCCCCCAGGAAATAGATGATGACTTATCCATAAGAATGAGAACTACATACCTGTGGACATAATGTCAGACAGATGGCCAGCAGTACATACATCTGATCATTCTTCTTCATTATCTATAGGTTTGAAACGTTGGCAAGGTCATGCTCATTAGTATAAATACCACAAACTCTATCATCTATCTATCATGGAACAGATAGCTGCTTGCTGTATATTCCATGATAGATGGTGTCAAAAGTGGGCAGCCTAAAAACCAAAACAAACTTGTTGTGAAGTTTTGAATGACCAGTAGATTTATTCTAAAACAATAGGATTACTTGCTCTTGATTTCTCTGTGTGATATTTGATGAGGGCAAAAAAAATCTTGACCTCAATGTTTAATTAGTAAACATCAATGCACTTTCTTATCTGATGTCTGACAGAAAGAGATCAGTGTCTGTGGAAACCTTCTTTGAAAATAATAGACTCTATTTAAGCTGATGACCCTTTGTGGGACTTCTCACCTGTTCATACTGATAGGATTTAGTTTGGAACATATTTTTGGTCCTCTGAATGTAAAGCAGAATATTGGAGAAACTGCGAATAGCATCCTAGAATAGAAACAGATCATGTTCTATAATTCTGGTTACATAGAGATATCCTACCCTACTTCAGGAGGGAGGATTCCTGGATGTTGTTCTTTCTTTATTTTTTTTTCTTCAAGCCAAATTCATAACTTGACAACTTCAAATGAGGATAAAATATGCAATCGGATGTTTTGGATAAAATATGCAATCTGATGTTTTGGATAAAATATGCAATCTGATGATCCAAAACAAGGGGGAAAAGAGATTCTACCACCTACACTTGAGGGAGGATAAGGGTTCATTCATCTTCTGGTAACAATCATAAAGGCCATGGTTGAGAAAATTAGAATTCCTGTTACACTGTATAGTGCAAATCCTGACTTCCAAGCCCAAATTTAAATGGTCACCAGCAAATGGTCCATCAGCAATGAAATGTATGCAGCGAAAGAACTATCTTAGATTGGGCTGGACCCCAAAATATTTTGCTTTAGTATGCCTTGAACACAAGCCCAACATTTTCCGGTCAGACTTTTTTCTATAACTATATATTCATTCCTGCCTCATGCCACTAGACCTTCCTTACCTGGTACCTCTTCATCATGAGGTAGGCAAACCCAACATAGTAGTAGGTAGTGATCTGGCAAGCTGGAACTCTTGAGTATAGACTCTGTTGGAAGCCAACATAAATGTCACTGATGTACAGTGAATTGGTATAGCAAGCATCTCAAAAATAAATTGTTCATCACACAGTGAGTGATTTGAAATGAAAGAGATTTACATTGAAATTCTCCTCACAATATCAAGACATTATTGTTTTTTTAGAGGGCACGGTAACGAATCTTGCAATCTGATTGGTTCTTAACCCGGTCAGTATTTTCCTATCTCTGCCCACGGGCCACGGTAACGCTTTCGTGAGTCGCCGAGTACATCCCAACTTTCGTTGTCATTTTTCATAAATATACCTCGTTTTCCGGCTGGGCAGTATTTTAAAGCAAACACGTCGGTCACTACCTCAAGCCGATAAATAACTTATGAATCCTCTCTTTTCTCTCTATCAAATCTTTTTGGTTGACAGAAAAATATTGTTTTCAGAATGAATTTGTGTAAGCAATAGTGTCATTACGTTGGTTGACAAGCGGCCTAAAAACCGTCTGCAATTAATTTTAATCGTTCACAAAAAGTACCCAGAAAGTTGAAACGTGAGGTATTTGGTTACAGTTAAACTGAACGATGGAACTTTCATTCATTTAATATCTGAATTTTCTCGAGCAATTTGTTCATAGTAAAAAAAAAGCGAGCGAAGTTTTAATTTAAGTTCTACAACAAATATACGCTCCCGGTGAGTCTTTCCAATTCCGTTCAATTTGAACATTTGTACCTTAAATTGCACAACAGAAATTGAAGGATGTTTTTTGAGAAAAGGCCGCATTACATTCCCTTGTGTCTCGTTGGAGTGTGCCGTTCAAATTTAGTTTTTGTGAAGGAAAGACCAGAGTTAAACATGCCATTACAGCAAACAAACGAGCAAACTCTCACAACTTCAAAATAAAAAATTTGAACTTACTCACAATTACTTTCCTCGCCGTTTACTTAATGAACAGAGGTAAATCTTCGTACATGAATGAATGGTCGATGAGAGTGAATAATGCTTTCCGTTAGATCATTGACTGATTTTGAAGAAAATATTGTCGTGACAGTCCTTGCCAAACTACTTCTGTTGGTTTTCAAATGTTCCTACGCTTTTTTTTTCTTGCGCGCTCTCTAATTGACAGGTGTCAGATTGTGACAGATACTTGTAAAAATAATGTTTCAAAGTTTGTTTGGAAGCCTTTTAAATTACCTTTATCGTTACGGAAATGAAAATGTTTCGCTGAGGCATCTCTCTTAAATTTGCATCACCTCTATTTTAACTACCATTTACTCACTCAAAAATTGTTCAGTTTATGGAAGATCTTGCCGTATTTACGGCCATAAATCATTCGGGTTCTTTCGGAAAGAATTTCGTCAAGTTTAAAAACAATAAATATGTTATTTACCGGCTAAGGGTCGGTCCGTATGGTGAAAAACTGTGACCTCGGTCTTGAAAATGCTGCCCTCGGCCTATGGCCTCGGGCAGTATTTTCAAGACCTCGGTCACAGTTTTTCACCATACGGACCTCCCAGCCGGCAAATAACATATATTTATCCAAAAAACTGATTATGAGAACTGGAAAATATATCAGCTAGTGAATGCTACCTATTCCCAGTACTATATGTAGGTTACATAGAAATGCAGCCCCAAAAAATCTTGTGCAAGGTAAGAAAAAAAAACAAAAAAAAAGAAAAGTGAAAACGAAAAAAAGCTCCTTGCATTTCAGTGTCAAGTAATGAAGGATTGGTTTTCTTGTGCTTAACACCCTGTGATTGGTATGCAAAACTTGCTACAACTCCACAAAAACAATGCAAGACTGAAACTGACTGCAATTAAGTTACTATTATTTTCCTCAACTTTTTGTCAGTTATGGTGTTTATTTTGAGTTTTCACTTTCTCCTTCATAATGTTAACCTTTGTTATAACTAACCATTGTGATTATTATCTAAGCACTCTTAGACACCAGTATTTCTAACTATGTTATTTAACTCTTCAGTTTACCTTCTTGTTTAGCTCGACATTCTCTAAAACTTTGATGGCCTGAAAATAATCACCAAGCAGTGAATGCAGTCTCAGCAAACCTATCAGACTGAAGTAACCCAGCATCTTGTAGAGTGGATGAATTCCAAACTCACCAGCCACTGAGTCTGGGTCACCCCCTTGGTTATACCTCTCAAGCTGTGAAAAAAAAAAAAACAGTCAGATCAACATAAATTAAATCTTCAATCTTGTGTTGATAAATTTGTCATGAATTTAAATAGGAGGTAGGGTGACCTAATGGTCAGTGCACTGGACTCTGGGTCCAGAGGTCTGGCTTCAACACCTGGCCAGGTCAATGTGTTATGTTCTTGGGCAAAACACTTTATTCTCTCCACCCAGGAGTAGAAATACTAGGGAAGCCTGATAAATTGGTTGGAGGTGGAGTGGGGGGTGACCTTGTGATGAACTAGCATCCTATCCAGTGGTGAGTAGTGATACTCCTTGCAACTTCATGTTAAGGACACTGGGATAAGCTCTGGCTGGGAGGGCCATTTGGCTCAAGTTCCGAGTTAGATATAAACAACAAAAACTAACACTTAGGTCCAAGTCAGTCATTTTGTAGGATACATACCACTAAGAAGAAAGAACCTCCATACAAGTAAGGAAACTAACCCCTAAGCTGTGGAGTTTGCGCTTCAATAAAAATATCTTGATGTGTATTGTTGTAATCAACATTTACGGGAATCAGTTTGCAAGATTTTTTGACATCAAATAACTGAGAAGTTACAGTGAAGATGCCCCAGAAATTTATTAAAAATATTTTGTAGCTACCAACCTGGTGATTAATCTTGGATTTCTCCACCAAAGAATACAGCACATTGAGCACACTGTGAACATTCCAAATCTGAAAGATAAGATCCTCTTAAAGATCAGGATAAATTAAATGATTGAATGGCAATCTGGTATAACTATAGTACTTTTCATCATCATTGTACTATCTTCTCTCTAGTGGAGAAGATCATTTTCAATCTTCAAAGCCCCTCCTATATTGATTAATCAGGTAATCACAACTATGAAAAATTCTCAAACATGATTGGTTATCACCAGCCCGTTTTGAGCACTAACAGGACACTGTATGATCGTGCTTGTAAGCTGGACAGTGTACACATTATGCCTGTGAAATTGGACAGAATGCATCATGTGCATGCACTCTTGTCATGAATTTTGCTGACTAAAATGTTGCTTATTTCATGGAAATGTATAACCCATTAGTCACTAAAATTCTGTGACAGTCATAGTTTTGATTAAATGGACTCTTCTTGGTCCTATTACCATTACAAGTAACCTCTTCAACACAATACATTTGCCCTAATTTAAGCTTCAGACTCAGCAAAAAGTACTTGTGGATCATAATTTCTACGCCCTTATTTCTCTGGATTTCCACCCTTCCCAAAACAAGCACACCAACTTCCAGTTTGATCAAAAGACAGTCTGGGATGAAACAACATCTTATCAAAGTGCCTCTATTGAATCCTACAGTACTTACATGTATTTCTCTATACATTCTTTTACTTTGCATACCTTTGTATTTGCTCTTAGAGTTCCCACTTCATCTTCTCCCTTTTTCAACAACTTTGATCGGTACTGGCTAAATGCTTGGAACTGAAAATTTTTTACATACAATAATCAAATCAAATTCCTTAGGATTTAGTGTACTCAAATTAACCAATGATTAATTATACATTCATTAAGTAAAGTCAAGTATACTGAATGTTTCAAAAGCAACCAATTCATGTAAACATCTGCCACAACATTAACAACATTAAGCACTGTTCATTTAACTTCCAGAGGTGATGAACAGGTAACTTCTTCTCTTCCTTTGATTACATTATGAAGCAAAAAGGTAATAAGAAAACAGACTTTCATGTGCTTGGACCATAAATTGTGAGCAGGAAAGAAATGGTCCCTAAGTTATAGTATGGACCTCACACTTGGTCAGTAAGAGGAATTTCCACTCTGGAGGAAAGCTTCTAACCTGGTAAATAAACTCATCAATAATATCCCACAACCACTGATTGGGCAAGCTGAGAGGTACTGGTTCATCTGTGTCTGAAAGATATTGTATATTTGATGAGTGTTTGTATTTTTGTGTTCAAAAATAAGTTGGAATATTCTTTTACTCAAAATTGGAAATTTAGACCGTACAAAAAACAAAATTCTAAAATTCTAAACTTACTCAAAATGTAGTTGAAAAGATCACAGTAGTTGAAATAAGAATCGAAGCGATTTTCCAGTGTTGGCTGAATATATACAAAGAATAAAAATACAGTTTAGAAAAATATTTTACAATGGTTTTAACTCTTAACATTATTACATAGCTAACTAATGTTTGATTGTGAGGAGCAAACAGGTAATGAAAATACTCAAACGTACCAGGTAGAAGTTTTTATCCTGACCTAACACTAAATTCTCACAAGTAATTTATGAGGAAATGTGTTCCAGCTAGAAAGGAGAAATAATAATCAGATCTTGGGAGTTACTGGGTTAAAAGCCTCACCTTGAGCTTGTTGTAGATGTGTCTGTAGTACAGCTCTTTGTAAAGGATCAAAAACACTTGATCTACAAGAAAGAAAACATCATTATTTTATTTTTAAACCACTTCGAATTAAGTGGTAGATAGTCAAGGAAGGGAAGGTGCTGGTAATGGGTCACTGGATATGTCGAGAAATACATGCAGTAATGAAAGATGTGAAAATTCGTCAAAATTGTCAAATCCACCAAGCTGATTTCGCTTAGACAAATTTGACTAAAATTCACCAAAATCATCACATCTATGAACATTCAGATGGTTTAATGAAATTTTTTCAAATCTGCCATTTTTGTGCATGTATTTCTGGACATAAATGTGGGTCACATCCATATACAGCAAGCAAATTCACTAGCTTACTTGGGGAGACAACCAAGGCAACACTGCCATAGATCAATACCCTGCTTCAAAAAGGTAACTGTCCGATTTCCTTCAAGAATTAACTCACTTAGTCCTTCAAACAATTCGAATGAGAGTAGAGTGGTACAACAGTTAGCAGCAACCTAACACATGTACTAGAGATGATTCATGGTTCTGTCAGTTTGTTAGTTAGTTGCTCATAGAACTATGCAGTCATTTAAATATCAGGACAGGCAGAAAGACATACAGCAGTTCAGTAAATAAAAATGCATGTCCTTATTCTTTAACCCTTTACCCCTAAGAGTGACTAACATCTAATTTCTCCTTACAATATCACCCCTGAATCACATATTAATGGCATGAGAATAAAGGAAATGATCACCAACTAAAGAAACTTCTGATTGTTAGACAAATTCTCCTTGTCAGCACCTTAGTAAATGAACAGAGAACAGTTTGGAGAATATGAATACTGGTGTTAGGGTGTAAAGAGTTAAAACACACCTCCATCCACAAGGCTTGCAACATATTCAGGTTCAGGCCAAGGAGATTTTTCAAAATATCTCTCAGTCAATTTGTTGAAACTGGATCAAAAAAGGAAAAAGATATGTTTAGAAAACTCAAAGACTTCTTATCACAAAAAGTAGAGTCTGGAGTACAACACTAATTCACTTGAAGATATATTCGACATTGCAATGAACTTACTTTGTTTCATAGATGAACTGAATGTCATAGAGATTCTGGAAGATATGATTATATAATAATTTTAACACTTTTGAACCCAAGAGTGACCACAAAAGAGATTTCTTCTTCAGATATCAAACCATTTTAAGTAACAAGGTGATAAAGAGAAAGAAAAATATGAACAAGAGAATATGGCACTACAATTACCAACTTGCCCTGGTTGATCCTTTTGACCACCAAAAAAAGGTGGTGGGATTTTTTTGCTGTGGTGAACCCCTATTCTCCCAAGATCTTAATAGTAATTCTCCTTACTGTGGGCTACGGTAAAAACCCACAGATAGGAACATAGACTTTTTCAAGTTAGTCACCATGGGTTCTTATACAAATGGTATTTCCTGTGAAATTAACCCACTGAGGTTCATAATCCCACTCTTAATTTTTATTGAAAAAAAAAACAACAAAAAAAAAACCAAAAAAAAACCTGCACTGTATGCCAGCCTCATAGTGCCTTGCTTTACATGGTTAACTTGTATGTACACATTTGGATATGTTGTGCAGCTATGGATGTATTAATAGTACAGTATTGTGGTCTTACAACACTTCTGGTGTTCTGGCCATTTTTTATTATCTTTTTGTATTGCATGGGATGTAGTGTATCAAATTCAAACAAATTCTACATTCTAAAATTAAGAAACTGTATTAAGAATCTAGCCTAGGATGGTGCTTATAAGTGGGATACTTAACTGGGAAATTTTAGCCTAACAGGTTCTTAAAATTGAAGGTTCTTATACACAGGTTTTTAATGTATGTAGTTATTATGATGTTACTTTGTAAAATTTGGTATTGGATCAACCAAATAATCCCCTAACTGATGTTTTTCTTCATTCCCATCAACTGTTTGCTTGATACTGTACATGAATTGATATTGTAATTAACAATTACTCACTGAAGGTGAGGTGAATATTGTTGCAAAATCCTCAAGATGAAGACAAGTGGACTATTCAACAATTTTCACTGAACCAGAAGCGAAGAATTGTTTTAGTATAATTGCTCAGGTGCTTTCGAATTCTGTTGTAAATTCTTTTTTATTTGTTGATAACAATCTGTTACAATTGTTTTGATTACTTGTATCAAGATAAGCAACCAGTTTCCACTAGAATTTAGCAGGTTTATTTAATTCAATCAGCAAAAATGTCATTTTTTCCTTTTGAAAAGTGTGACACCAAGTTTACTAGCATCTTTAGTGTTTTGTTGGATTATATTTTGTTCTATCACAGTTATCACTACCTGATGATCAAATTTGAAATACTATAATCACCTTGCACAAGATGATTATAGCAAGATATTATACAATCCTTGACCAATCAGAGAGCATGCATCTCTAAAATCACTGTAGCAATAATACTAAGGAGAAATTATTGATCACTAAAGGAAGTTTAAGAGTTGAGTGGCCTCAGTAAAGTGGAACTGTAATTTGTATGGTTTCATTACCAAACATTCAGTTAACCATACCAGGATAAAATCATATAAAGAAATACATGCTAACCTGGTCAGTGACATGCTGATGGAAGAAGTGAATAAATCTTCGTATTTCCTCTGGTATATGAGAATAGGACTGAGGATCTATACCTGACTCATAAAAAAGAGAAATATAGTAAAGATTTTTGATACAATTTTAGGTGTGGTTTTAGCTCATATTTTTTTCTTGTTTCTAATGAATACAAAATATGGTAATGAAAATAAAATTAAAGAAATCTGAATAAAGATGGAACAAAAATATTTATCGTCATTCAGATTGTGTTTATGGAACAATGGCTATTTTTAAGAGTGTCTAAGGTATATTAGTGAGAGGCTAAGCAGTTTGGTGGCTCATCAGTCAACTTTTTCCCTTTTCTTTCTTTGGGGAAAAAATTCAAACTAACATGCAAGCCATCAAACACCCTTCACAAATACACCTTGAAAATTGGCCTTGTATTCTGAAGCTAAGACAGGCTTTAACATGCTAGCTTCACCAAAATGAAACCATAGCTAATCAAATTTTAACCATCATAAAGTACTAGTAAGATTTCCGCACAGCCCCATCCTACATTACGCATTCAGTTCTTGGTTAGAGAAAACAATGACAAAAAAATACATTGCCATTGGGAAAACAGATTTGTTTTACAATAGCATGGGGCTGTGTGGAAATCTAGCCCTTTTCTCAAGCCAGTCAAAACATATTACAAAAAAAGATCGATAAAACAAATAATTTTCTGCTAAACAATTTTAAAAACACTTTTAAACACACTTGTGACGTAAAAAAGTGTTCCAATTCTATGCTATATGCAATGCTATCTAGGTCTCTTACCTCCTTTATCATGTATAGGAGGCTCATACTCTCCTCCTCCATAAAATTCTCCATCTGGTGCGCCACCCTAGAATAAACAGATGAACAATAAATCGACTTTTGGGACAATCAACATCTGGTGATAAAGTGATCTGTCGTTTCTTGGTGCTATTTGTTAGAACTATAAAACAAAACGAATCCGAAGTTACATACCTGAATAACTTGTCATAAGAAACAAAAAATCCTTACCTCTCCCTCATATAATCCTTCAGATTCATACATCGTTGATTCAGTCGTTAAAATTTACCGAAAAGAGGAATTTCTCCTAAAAATTCTCGCCTCGTGTCCTTATTAACTGACTTAGCAGCCTGGCCAGAAAGATCATCTATGGGTTGTGTAAGGGACACGAAGTGTAATATTATTTACACCGACAAACTATAATATTGTCGAAGTATACCGGTATGCCAAACAGAATTAACAGAAAAAAAATTGTTACTTGAAGTCTGAAAACGAAAGAGGTTTTGTACAAAATGATCTTTTTATTAGCCATATTTCTATCGCTCTCATAATGTGACCACCAGAAGGGCCGACCCTAGCGAGGGAAATTAGCGCTAAAGATCTTCGGTAAATCTCACCAAGACTTCAGCTTCAACCAGTTTCACGCCCACGATCTCATTAGCATTTTTCCATACCTTCGCCAAACAGTTCTTACGACTTAAGTTCAGAGAACTTGGTATTGGATCAAATAAAAATCCCCTAGTTAAAATATTTCTTTGCTCTCTTCTCTCGTCTGCCTGATTTTGTATTGATATTGTAAGGAGAAATTCTGTCTCGGTTACTCGTGAGGGTTTAAAATTTAATTCATCAGCTTGCATGAAGGCATGCATGCTGTACTTTTCAATTTCTACGGCTATAAATTACGAATCACTCACGAAACATTTCATGCATATTTACAAAGTTGAAGTGCTTTGATACGTGACCTTGTTCATGCTGTTGACAACCGGAAGTCTAATGGATTGCCATCAAAACTGCCTGTGAAATGTCAAATTTCTAATCTCGAATGCACACAATTACTTATGCAGAATTCAAGAATGTTGAAAAAAAAATTCAGCAATGACAATTATCCTCAAAATTATAAGTTGGCGAAAATATCTTCCACGGAACCGGAAGCTGACATGTTCATCCAAAAATAGCGTGATAAGTGGCGTGATCGTGACTTGGACCAAACTACATCCGGTAAAGCAATCAAATGTGTGAAAAAAAAACTCGAATATTTAGATCAGTGTCAGACAACTCCCTTTCCTTTGATTGTGAAATTAGCGAAAAGCTATGATCCTTTATTAAATCAATTATGCTCGGTTCTTGAACGGTATGTTGTGACGTCACAGGCGGCACTAAGGCAGTTCTGCACAGTGAGCCAGCGAGGTGTCAACGCACCACTGTTCGACAAAAAAAATAGTGGAACACCGGCAGAATTTCACTTTCTTACTTGAATCAAGTGACAAAGCAATACCGATCTCACCGTTATTTCCTCTACCTCAGAGTAATTGCTTACAGGGCTCAAAATATGAAATTTACGCTGCTCCTTTTTTGCATATTTGCCTATCTGCTATTGTTCTTCGTCGCTGGATCAAGCAGTGGAGTTGCAAACCTTTGCGAGGAAGGAAAATTTTTTGATTCATCGAAGCAAAAGTACAAGTCATGCCTCGAGTGCAAATCCGACATGCAGGAGTGCTATTCGTGTTGTCAAACCAAGGTCCATGGTAAGAATATGAAAATCAGTTCAATGTTTGTTATGTCAAGCTAGAATTTAAATTTAAAAGTCTTGAATCTGCCGGCATCAGCAACGTCTAAAAAAGACGTGATAGCTATTCTCGCAATGACCCAACCAATATTCATTAGGAAAAAATGGTTAGAGATTGGAAAGTAGAAAGTCGCTTATGAATGCTCGTTTTAGAAAATTAATAACTGTCATTAGCTGTCATCAGCTAAACCGAAGCAAATGGATTATGGTTCTTCCTTCCTAAACAAGGGAGAATTTAGTGTACACGAAATAAGTTTCATATCAATTCCTCTTCAGAAAATCTTCGTATTCTTGTGGCTTTTAATTTATCTCCCTATTAAAGGTAGTGCACATCGCTTTTCCAAATTAAGCGGTTTCTAGCAGATTTCGTGATTTTATGCATAATTAAACTGACAAAATCAAACTCATTTACATACCCCTGTATTATCCAACGGTTTTGTCTCTCTCCCCCGGTTGGTTTTTCAGATTGATCCCGAACACAATCAGCTTTTCAATTCAGATATGAAAGAACATAATCTTTTCCCATGGATTGAAAAAAAGAGAATAATGCAGATGTACAGATTAGAAATGTGAAGAAAACTTTTAAACCCGATTTAATGTAATGAAAACATCAGCAGGTACTGTAAACATGCAAACAGAAACAACGCTTTGCGCGCCTCTTGGAAAATCTGGATGCCCTTAAAATGCTTCCTCTTCTTTTCCAAATATGCAAAGAAATATACCCTTAATTTAAAAAGAAAAACTGACAATTTGCGAGGAAACGACCTCGTCGGAGTACTTCACGAGAGATTTTTTCGCGTCATGATAATTATTTCCTCACTGTTAACAACTATTGCCGGATTACCGACATTACTGACGCGGTACTTGGTCAATCGATATAGCTGAGTACGCACTGAGTTTAAACGTTAATTAAGGGAAACCGATAATTTGCTGGAGAAGTAATTTTTCTTGATTTGGTCAAATATCGAGCGCCTCGTGCAGGTAGGACTGCAGGAATGGACAACTGACAAGTGTTGGTTCTTGCGCGCGCGGAAAAACAGAAAAAGGATATACCCCTTCCTCTCTCTCGGTTTTTCTCTTTTTTTTTTAAGGTGACTAAGTCTTTTAGATTCATTTGAATTTGACAGTATATCGAAGCTTCCACTATCAGATGATCTCAACACTTTTTGCCGTAGTGTCGGATTTCTGCACGCTAAGTAAACATGATAATGTAACGTTGATACAGTCGCCAAAATAGCCATTTGTACGGTGAACATTGTCCCTTAGACCCTGATCACGCATCTCTCCCAGGGTTTTTTATTCTCAAAATCTTACTGAGGCTTCAAGGTCTCTTGATCTATGGTCTGAGAAGCATGCCACTCTCCCGTGATGATTTCATCATATCCAGTCTAATTTTAGTATCCCTAAATTGAAAAAAAGTACCCCTTCCGCCTCCTCCCCCCCCCAACCTCCCTCCGAAGTCTAAATAATGTATAGTGTTTGTTGAAACGCGCGCGTGCTCGAAAGAAAGGACGCAATTACCCCTAGAATATTCACTCTTTGGCGCAGGCCTGCTATAGTTTCTGCGTTATAGAAATCAAGCATCGCAAACACCTCCTACGCTATCTTTTCCAGAGAGGCTCTCTTACTTGAAAATGCAGTCTGAGCCAAGAGGCCATGAACTCGGAGTTTTCTCTTAGGAAATATCCAAGGGAAGAAAGCCACGGGTGAAACGCGATCGAGATGAAATGCGATAGCGAGGAACATCGATCAATCTAAAATCAAAATTCAAAAATTATTCCTTTCCTATAGTTTACGGACCAGTCATTATTTATCACCGGTGAGATGTGGGTGGCGTATTTACGGGCGATCAAATGGTTTTCAGGGGGAACGGGGGGGGGGGGGAAGGGGATCAGTCGTCATCAACAGAATATGTAGGGGAGGACTAAAGAAAACCGATTGCCAATTTACTGCTAATGAGGAGTGATCATAAAAATATTGCAGAGCCTAAGGTGGGATCAGGTAAATTCTATAAAAACATTACCAAAATCCTCAACCCTTGGCGAAAAATGAAGACCGGTCCTTTATATGAAATAAGTCACACTCAGCCATTAATAAATGCTGCTCTGTTACTTGAGGTGGAAATGGTAGAATGGTAAGGTGGGTCTGTTTCCTTTTTTTGTTTTGTTTTTTTCAACGCCGGGGGTGAGGAAAAACAGCTTTTTTTAATCCTCATTCCCTAATACTTTCATTATTTCCTTTACAAATAAAGGAGGTGAAAAAAATAACTCGAGCACTCCAATCCTACGTCATCAAGTGACAGATAAACCCGGTTTGCATGATGGGAAACCTCGAGCCGCTGAAGGAGACAAGTCTCTTCCGAACATCTTCGTGGTATCCACAATTAGTGTGTTCCTTATCAGCTCCTTGTTGGTTCTCGTGCTTGTCGTTATCCGATCCTCTCTTGAACGCCGTGTTGAAGCAAGAGAAAGTACGAGCATGAGTAGACAGTCCCAGCAGTCTAGTCCAGTTATAGAGATCATGACGACGCATGCGCAACTGCTGGTACAAAGGGATGACGCGAGTGAAGGAGACGCCGCTAATGAAGGAGACGTAGCCAGTGAAGGAAATGTTCGACTGGATAATACATACTACGTGGATGCAGTTATGTGTCGATAATTTTTAAATCAGAGCCGAAAGGATATGGAAAGTAACTGATTAGAAATTATATAAGATTTGTTTTCCTTCGCTTAGGTTTGTAAGAAAACTTGCCCCATACTTCCACCTAATTTATATCCAATGAAATATTTGAAAAAACCAGTCGCAACTTGCGCGCTCGCATTTTCCCGTTTGGTGGGGATCACATGGTGTTCAGTGGGAACGAATGGGGGAATCAGTCAAGTCATCACCTATCATAGAGTACAGGGGCGATAAACAAAGGCCTGTCCCTTGGTCTGTTCTTATTTATGGTAAGTTCGCTTAATTCACCTTCGTAACTACTGTGACGAAAGATTTGGCCTTTTAGTAGTTGTCATCGGTACACAAAGTAAATTTTGTGCAGCTTTGTGGGTCGGTGCAAAGACAGCTGAAAAGATGCCCACTGGGATGATAATTCTGCATTTGAGACACTAAAGCTCAGGTTTCCTAGTATTATGATTTATGTCTTTTTGACTTTTAATACCGCAACTGCTTTTTAGCATGTCACGCAACGATGTGACTCGTAGTCGTCGTCGCGTGACATTCTAGAGAGCAGATATTAGTTACTTTATTAGTAAACACAGTATTTATACAGTCACTTTGCAAGGAATACAAACAACCTTAAAAATTGAAAAATATCTAACAGTTTTGTAACGTAGACGGACACACCGGATTGCCGGTGTTAAACATTTTGTGTGAAATTTAAAAGAAAAAAGTTTGAGTGTACCTGAAATGCGTTTCTTTGAGTATTTCACGATATCAATATAGAAAGTTTACGCACACCTTAATACCCAACCCCCTCCCCGTTATTACAGACCGAAAATAGTAACTATCAAGCACTCATGGTAGGTTCTGCAGAAAGAAAATGTTATTACTGAGCATGACTAAAACCTTGCGAAACCTGGGCCTAGAGTCTTTTTTTGGAGAGAAGAAGAGAGGACCTGGAACCTGATTTGATCGCACTCGTTGTTGAATGATAGCACTCGTTCATCGTTATGAGATAAACGGTTGAAATACTGCGCCAGAAGGAAGGCACTAAAACTGACCAGATGTAGAAACACTTCGTTGAATTCTCCAATATCCACATATTGACCGGAGGTAAGCGGGCTAGTAGAAATAATTTCTGGTTAATAGTATCTTGACAAATTACACACCTCGTTTCCAAGTCTTGCTTAGATTGGTCAACACTTCGTTCTGGCTTGCTCACAAAAATAGCAGGTCTAGGGGATTCCCCAACAGTACAACATCGTATAAAAACCGTTGAAAACTGTTTTTCCCCAATTGCACTGAATTGTTCCCTGACAGCGCTGCTTGCACTTCTAATTGAAATATTGATATTGTAGCTAAATCATGATTTTGATCTTCGGAGCTGTTCTTCTCTTGTCATTAGTTGATCAAAGCAGTCAGCAGCCACTGCCATGCAAGGATGGGAAGTTCTATGAAAGCAGCGTGTTCGACTATTTCAACTGCAGCGTTTGTATTGAGCAACCTCACTACGAGAACTGTGATACCTGTTGTAAAAGTAAGTTTCATTTTGATTACCTGAAGGCTTTTCCGTTTTCGAGTCAGTTTCTGTCAATTTTTTTTTTGTTTAGATCTAAAATTTAACGTAAAATCTCCCTTCGATTCCTGCAAGTCAGCACATTTCAACGTATTATAAACTTGTCCCCTTTAACGAAAAACCTTCAATGTCTATCCGAGAAAATTTGACGCGGTTCTATCAACGAAATTGCAAAATAAAAAATGAGAAAAACTCGGATTTTTTATTCGGCATTCGGCTTTCGGCGCGCAAAAATGTGTCGCGGTGGGGTCCCATTCTTTGTTAAGTCATTTTGTGATACTTTTTGGTGTTTGTTTTGTTACATGCTCCTTATTTCGGCAGAAGTAAGACATTCATCTTTTAAAGAAGCCTTTAAATTGAATCGCAATGAATTATTTTGAATTCCTTTCATAGGAGCAGGAGTAGGACTCTGATAGGATTATTGTGAACACTGAGGGGAAATTTACCGCAATTTTTGCCTAGAGTGCACTTTCGAAACATCATAAGACTGCTGATACGGCAGTCCACCCGTTTTTTGACCTTTGAGTATTGTTTTACCAAGGGAGATTATCTCCATTTATAGCGCACGACAAATGAGTATCATATAACAATTGCGTCAGCTCATTCGCGTCGTTCCAATGCTTAGAATTACTCAGCCAGATAAAGGCGCCGTGTTAAAAATTTTGGCGGCGATCTTGACCTTCATTTCGGGCATTTTCCATACTGTCACGTACAGAATATCACAACATAGACGCCGGTGTATTTTTTTGCCTGCTGTATTTGGTTTTCGGGATACTCTCAAGTCTTGGGATCTCACTTACTTGGCGTTGAATCTCGTGTGCACTGAACAAGTTTGTGCTTTAAAGGTAACATTTTTGGGGGCCTTTTTTGTTTTTGTCTATTCGCCGGGCTAATGATTATCTCCAATAATAATGACAGAGCGAAGATTTTTGTCATTTGCGCGCAACGCGCTCGATACACGATCAAAAGTCATTTTCCGTTTTTCGTCAAAACCTGATTGGTGTCTGGAAAACGGCAATTTCTGTGCTACGTTCATCCCGTACAATCTTGGGAGAAATAGAAAAGAGCGAATTCCCTCTGTTACGAATTTTCCAGATAATGTGGTTCGGCTATTTATTTTTCTAACAGAAATCACGACCACGTCAACATCAACTGTTGCAGCAACGACCGAGAAAACTAAACTGCATACGAGTCCCTCAGCATCTCAATTCGTCAAGACAGAAAAAATGCGTTTCTCTCCGATGGAAATGGTTATCATAGGATTCTCTTTCGGATTCGTGGCCGGTGCTGTAATAGCTTGGCTGGTTGTGATTACAGCTAGAGTCTGCTCCAAAAGGAGGAAGAAACTGGAAAAACTGATGACTTCAAGTGAGTACAATGGTTACATACAGTCTGGAGTATGACCTCCAGAATGATTTTATAAGCTATTTGTCTTGACTGTAGACTTCGACTGGTGGTCGGCATTAGTGCCACTTGCAATGGAAAGTTAATGACTCTTTTACCCGCCAAAAATTTATCTGCGCGTACTCCCCGCGCGTACTCTCCGCGCGTACTCCCCGTGAGAGCATACCGCCAAGCCAAACAAGCAAAGTATATGCGCAGCAATTCGCGCGCGAGTTTTTCGCGATGTCCACGAATGAGGGAGCGAGTGGGTCGATTAAGGCTCGCAGTCCCCGACAGAGAAACTAATGAAACACGTGACAGGGATTTTCTTTTCCGGAAGGAAGATTTTTTTTAATCATGTATTTGAATAGAGCCATGTTTTGATGATTCGACTTTGTTTCGCGGAACTATAAAAAAAAAATGGAGAATTTAAATTTAGTCTAACCCAGTGTTCTCCTCAATCTCTTAGAATCAATAAAAGCAACACAGGAAACCCAGCGTAACACGTCATCACCCATGGTTTGGGGCCAAAATGTTGGTATACCTCCGGCAGCGGATCCGCATGACTGTTGAGCGGAAGATGTCCTCTCCGCGTGCGATGACGAGGCGAATAAAAAATCAGGAGAAGAAACTAAATTATATTAAGCATAAGCGAGTATCTTTGTAAAATGCAATAACTTTGTTCAGTTTCTTGAATTTCCACTCCTGGATGATTGGTAGCTAAAGGAAGGCTAAGGGTACTGAAAATAAGTTATACTAAGCAAGTGAATCTACAAAACCAATAGTTCGGTTCAATTCTTCGACTTTTCGGCCAAGAATCTTGACCTCACGCTGGCGTTTGTATCATAACTGCAAAAAGTTCATAAAAAATCGTAGACATGGAAAATGGAAACTAATTTCATTTCTCTCTCATTGGAGTAACAACTACTTAAAACAGGCTCCCTTACGAACGGAACGTTTTGTTTTCTCCTGTCAAAAGTGTTTTTGTTAATCACGTGACCTCTTTGTAACAGAACATTTAGAGGTATTCTGTAACCTAAAGTTAGCGGTTTAAGTAGCTAAAGGGAAGACGCTGAATTACTTCTATTAATATATTTTACGACTAAAAATATAGTTGTACAGGCATTCTATTTTTGATATTAAAAGTTTCAAGATGATATCCATTTGTGCTCTGATGACGTTCGGGGGTGGGGGGTGACTCTGAGAGAATTTAGGCCGGGCATACCCTTTTTCGATACTTTTCTATGGTGTTGTGTATGTGGTTCCATTTGTACCAATTGCTATCAATCGCTAGTGATAAAACTCAATCGTTAGTGCTGGCAACAAATAATAATTGTAAATCAATTTAGTTTACGTTCTAAAATGGTCAATCGTTAGTGCTGAACCTCAATCGCTTGTGTTGTTGCACCAAACGCCGTTGTAAGACTCCAATTAAAAGCGCTAATTATAAATCGCTGGTGTTTTGACGCAGACGCATGTTTTCGTGTCAATCGATAGTGTTAAACCTTTATGGCTTGTGTTATTTGTAAAAGGCAGAAATTGTAACGATATCAATCGCCAGTGTTACCAATCATTGTTTGTGATGAATACAAATCGCTACCGCAAAACATAAATCATTAGTGCTAGTATCGATTTGTTATCGATTCTACCTGGAACCAGTCTCCCCCTTGTTTAGCAAAGATAAACCAATCAAATCTTGCTTACTATCTTGCTATCTGATAAAGGACATTGAAATCCAAAAACATATTTTGAATTGTATTTTTGCAGGAGCACTTTACTTGATGGGCTCCTGATTTTTGTTGAAAGATGCTTATTTAAAAGTTATTGTAAATCTGAAAAAAAAATTCCAAATTCTGATCAAATCACTCTCTCCACAAATAACTTATAAAAAACCCAAAAATAATTTGCGATCCAAGGTACTTTGTGATACTTTCGTCCATATGCCTTGAGATGGACAACGAAATAGCATCCTCTTTCGCAGGATTTCCCACTTGCTTTGCTCAGAATTCCGCACTCGCTGGTTCTGTAATCTTGGATTGTATACTTTCTCTTGATTCAGGCTTTATTGACGACATTACACGTTCCGTTCTGCGATCTATCTACTCTATTACAATCTAATCCTAGGGTTACGAAAATGTTACATTTATTAGCTGAGGAAATCCACACCCAGATCCATAATTCCGTGTAGGATTTAAGATTCACTCACGTTCTACAACGATTCGTGGGCACTAATTTTCTATTAAACATGGCTTTTCTTAACAATCATGCTGCTAAGTTCTACGCACTTAAACGCCCTGCAAATACCTATTTTCATACATCACTGCTCGCAGAGCCAATTTGATTACCCTATGCCGCTCCTAATTACGTGTTACCTCTTGTTGTAACGTTGACTCTGTACTTAACGGTAACGAAATAACAACTCACTTAATACACAATTAAATTCATAATAAATCTAGGAAATCAATTTTTGCGTGGAAAAATTTCACAACATCCTCAAACAGATTCATTTATTAGCAGATTAAGGGAAGCAAATCCTGCTCCAGCTGTGAGATGATCATCTTGCATTGCGTAATATGCGTCATGGAGAAAATATAAGAGTTTGCATAGGATAGATAGATAGATAATGACACGAGGCCATTTTAGCGAATTATCCATTTCTAGGTTTCCTACCCCTAAGAGAAGTTTCGGCTTGGGCCGCCGGTGGAATTTTTCGCCTCTCGGATCGGGCGTTCGGAAATGGAGTGTGCAGCCTTGTCCTTCTCTTAGGAGCCTGCTTGTTGCTTGTGTGACAACAGACAACGGCGTTTGCTGCAACAGCACAAGGGATTGAGGTTCAGCACTAACAATTTATTTTAGAACGGAAAGTAAATTGATTTACAATTACGACTTGTTGCTAGCTAACGATTGAGTTTTATCACTAGGGATTGATATTTTAGCACTAACGATTGAGTTTTATCACTAGCGATTGATAATTTTGGCACAAACGGTTCTCCATAGGTTTGCTTGTAAATTTGCTCGGAACTTACGGGGGCTGAGTCTCCCGTGATGGAAAGAGGATAGGTAGCTTATCAAATATTGGTACGTGTTGACAGATATGTTAATAACTTGCTGTTTATTTTCTTCACATCACGGCCTCTGCGCCAAATATTTTGTCTAGAAACGATACACAAAATCAGATTTAATGGAGAGTCGGAAAATAAAAAAAAAGCTGTGACTGTGTCACCGCTTGATCAGCTTTGTCAAGCCGGCTGCGATGATAAGGGCCGAAATTCATACGTAGTTTGACCCCTAGCATTAGGTTTCAAGAAAGTGTTGAAGTGAAAGATGCTTTGTTCTACGATAACAAGGCATATCTGCCCCGATTTTATTTTTAATACGAATGTTCTGTAACAGATTAGTGCTTCGGGCGCGCGAGCTGTTGTTAAAGCGATTCGTTTGAAAACCGGTCATCACACTTCAATACTAAACATGGTCGAGCCCGCTAAAGAGCGGTTTGGTGGAACAGCGCTGGCAACAGGCATCAGTATTATAGCCATCTTGATTTCTCTACTTTGCCTTGTCCATGTCTTCTTCCTCGCCTCGCATCAGCCACAGTGCAATTGTCCGCAAAATGGAGTGCTCGACAACTCAAGCGATAAAACAGCGCAAGAGGTAAAGAAGACATTCACTGCTAAAGAGAAAACCTCTACAAAAACGCGATCAGATGCGGCTAAAACTTTTGAGCAAGTGACGGAGGGAAGAAAAGTGAGATTGCGTCGGCAGAATCAAAATAATGGACAGGTCAATGGCAACACGGCTTTTGGTGGTTACCTACATAATGCTATTTTGCGATTGCAACAGCAAATGATTGCCGTGGAGGGAAGGTAAATTTTATGATTTGCGTTTTCTGTTTAATCATCCGTGGGATATCTTGTTACACAAGCATTTAAGGACCGGTAATTACTTCTCGCTCGCGGGGGAGAGGGGGAGTCAAAGAATTTTGATTGTGACACGATAAAATTTACCTGATCTCCCCCATAGGGCTTTCTTATATTCTTCCTTATAGTCCCCCTCATTGACAGTTAATTGGAAGTCAGTTTTCTATAGCCCCTCTTAACACTCTATTGTTGACGTCTTATCCCCCCCCCGTTCCCCCTGAAAACCATGTGATGTCCTTAAAAATCCTCTACCCCCGTCCCCGGCGATAAATAGATAAATAGAGACTGGTTCCAAAATAGAAACTGGATAAATAGAGAGTGGTACCTAAATAGAGACCGGATAAATAGAGACTGGTTCCTTTTTTTTTGAGTAGGTGCCTCTCGATGGGCTTGTTAATAAGAACTCCCCTATATGTGGATATCATAATGAAGCACATTTGAACAGCGCTGAGTGGAAATCAGTGATCTGGAACTACTTTGCAAATCCAGCTTGCATTCATTTATCTTAAGTTAACTCGAACTCCTTTTATCACAATCTGCGCTTTGCTCTCCTTGACAGTTTGATTTGTCGGGGGTTAAGTTTATAAGTTTATTGGATACAACGTAATACCAATATGAACCTGATTGAAGAAAGGGGGTTAAGAAACTGTGGTGCTACGTCGGTCGGTGGGGGGGGGGGGGGGTTGGGGGAAATTTGTTGTATCAACTCAGTTGAGGACTTGAATAGGCCACCGTGGAAGTTACCAGGACTAGAGATTGACTTCTTCGAACGTTAGCTCTGCTGAAGACCTCATTTACTCTGACGAAGGGCTAATGGTCGTAACAACAACTTTAAAAATTCTTTATGGTGGCCAATTTGCATTTTCAACTGAATTGATAAAATCAACTAGATGAACCTGATTGCACTCTGGCTCTATGTGATTGCTGGCCCGCTAACATTTGCAAACAGTATTTCTACAACTAATTTTTTTGCGCCTAAAAATTGCGTAATTGGCCACATTTATTAATCCTTACCAACCGCATGATTTTTATCGAGGACTCAGCATTTAAAATCTTCTGCAAAAATCACATTGCATTGCATTGCATTGCATTTCTTGCAGAACTCAATACTTACAGGACCAGTACTCGAAGACCGTAAATCGGGCAACACCCCGTGGGCCTCCGGGTACGCCTGGAATACCCGGAAGAGACGGAAGTGACGGAAGGTCAGGAATGGACGGTCCAACGGGGCTCCCTGGCAGAGATGGACCCCCAGGAAAAGATGGTTATCCCGGTTCAGCAGGGGCTGCGGGGCCTCCGGGTGTAAATGGTCTTCCAGGGCATCGTGGAGAGAGAGGTTTAAAAGGAGAGAGGGGTGATCTTGGTCTGAAAGGTGAAAAGAGAAACAAAATGCCAAAATATTAAGAAATATTGCATCCCCTCAGCACAGGATTACGTCTTTTGCTTGCTCTCATGCAAAAAAGTGCGCTCAACTGAGGAAAGACATGTGTTTCGTGAGGAAGCAGAAAAAGAGAGCCTCCACCCATCGTATCTCTGCCTTAATCAACCCTTTCACTCCCAAGACCTCACAAGTAATTCTCCTTACTGTCTCCCATACAATTCATATGATATAACTTGAGAGAATTTGGTTTTGGGTCAACTGATAATCTCCTAATTGATATTTATCTTAATTCTTATCACTTGTCTGCTTGATATTGTATAGATAACGTAAGGAGAAATTCTTTCTTTGTCACCCATGGGAGTTAAAGGGTTAGTAATCGCTTCTACACCGCATTGGCTTTTAATATAGGGAGGAATTTTTGCATGTAAAAATTCAAGAAAAATGAGCGCAACCTTTCACTTCCCTTTTTTTTAATCACATTGTTTTGCTTGTTTTCTTGTAACAATAGGTGATAGAGGTTTACCTGGAATGAAGGGAGGAAGAGGAGTTCCCGGTATACCGGGAGAGGACGGCGAACCAGGACTTCCCGGTACGGTGGGGAGCAAAGGTAATAAAGGTGAACGTGGGAAGACGACTTGTTATGTCACGGAGCGGGGTCGGAGGGTGGAGAAATCGTGCTTCGAGGCTGCGTCTTATGAAGAAATTGGCCGGGATCAAAGTAAGGATGCTGGAGGGGCACTTACCTACGTTCGATGGGGAAGGACCACGTGCCCAGTGGGAGGTGCAACGATAGTGTACTCAGGTAAGGAGGTACATTCTTCCTTTGGATGAGAGTAGACGAGGGAACATTATTACTGAAATCTGGATTAGGTACAAATTAAGCTGCTTATCTCTTGGGATAATTGCTCAAATCCTTGGGATAGGGGAAAAAGTTTTTAATCGAGGGCTCGTTCTCTTGGGATGTACAGGCCAGGCTTTTAATTATATTAATCAATACCTTTTTTTTCTTATATCGGAAGTTAACTCAGGGAGGAGGGGGGCAGCTTATTCTCCTACACCCCCTTCAGCCACGCCCTTGAGTTAACTATGAAAGCGTTCCTTTATCTTGACTTTCTTGAACCAAAAAGTCACGTTGGGGATTTTCCTCTTTGTCTCTCAGGACAAGCTGCAGGCACACGTCATGACAAAGCTCGTACAGGGGGGTCCCCTTACATCTGCGTACCCAATCAGCCGTGGTACTTTGGTCAAGTGGATCCCAGTACTCCACTCGGCAACGTTTCCCAGGTAAACCGCGATGCGCTGAAGCAGGACGAGACACGCAGCATCTTACACGGCACTTACTTCTACTTGTCATGTGTGTTGTGCCTGGTCAGGACCCGAAGCGTGCAGATCATGCTGCCGGCTCGAAAGGAATGCTATCGAGGCTGGCATCGGGAGTATGATGGTTACCTGGTGGTGCAGTCGAACCGGAAGGACCACAAAGACGTCATCTGCTTGGACCGGGAATCCAGGAATCTACTGAAAGATGCCACATACGTCCGAGGGCTTTTTGCGAGTTGTGAGACGTTCTCCTGCCCGCCATATGTAGAAACAGAGAGACTCCCTTGTGTTGTTTGCACGATTTAGATATAATGCTAACTGTCTTGGACAGATAAAGCCCGTTCGTTTAACTCTAAAGTGTAGGCTAAGCTGGTTTTGATTAATTTTAAGCTTCACTTTCATCGCTGCTAAATTAGTGTCAGATTGAATTTTCCATCCCACCGTGAAGATCATTAGTTCTTCGTAGCGCTTTTCGAGTATTGCGCGTTATAACCAAAACCCAAGTTATTTGAACGTCCAGTCAAAGCAAAGTACAATATCACACAAGGACCCAATAAGCAGGTGAAGAAAATCATAACAGTCATCCTAAAGCACTAGACACAAGTGACTCGGTCAAGATTGGTTTCAGTCTAGCTTCTGATCGGTTGAGAGAGTAACGCGTAGTTTCTGAACAAATAGTATGTTAATCCTTTAAACCCTAAAATGATCAGCTTCTAATTTCTCCTTGCAATAATACTTCTGAATCCTTCGTTAAGATCACGAGAAAACAAGAAAATGATCGCGAACTAAAGAGATTTTGATTGTTAAACAAATTCTCCTTGTCAGTACCAAAGGAAATGAACACAGAAGAGTATGGAGAATCTGGATACTGATGTTAGGGAGTAAAGGTTTAAGGTGAAACCGATACAATCCAGAGTAGTTTTGTATTCCGGTTAAAATTTACTTCAAAGACTTCACCCCATTAGCTCCGCTCTACCAGTGCGCTATTATTGTTAATTTTTTGTAAGTTGTGTAATCTCTAAGTTCGGGTAGTAGAATTTGTTTCACTACGGAAAAAGTGCATTAAACGATAATCAAAAGGTAATTATTCACTGAAAACTATTTTGCTCCCCTTTTGTACGAATATATGGAAATCTTCGATACACTTCTGTTACTCTATCGTTGATGCCGGCAGGGATCATCAGCAAAGTTTTAATTTAGGATGCTCCGTGACATAACCTTTTTTTCCGTTTTCTTTCGTATACCTTCCACTGGAAATGGTATGTTTTTCACTGATTCACTTTCTTGGGAGACTACATCTGCCCCTTACACCATGAAAAAGAAGACGTTGGGTTCATTCCCTATTTTCGAATCGCTCGTACAACATACTTTGTTTCAACTCGCCAAATTCCGTTTCTGTGATTTAAAAAAAAAAATTAAATCCCTTCCACAATCCTTTTGCGTCATAGCTAAGTCCTTGGGATGGTTCCTCTGCACCCCATATTTGGAAAGCGCAAGTCTCCTGTGAACTCTGGGTAGGAATTTGATGGGAGTGTACTGAACCTCCGCCCTTCAAACGACGCGTAATTTAACTGGAGTTCATTTCACTTTTACATATATCCTAAATTATGGGGTGATTTAGAGTCTTAATATGAAGTATTTGTCATTATCTGGCGAGGCCGTCAGCATGGCAATGAGCGAAGATTCTTGAGCTGATGCAACTTTTGTCTTTTGGGCGGCTTGCGTTGTCTGTGATCTATCTGCTGATCGAAGGTAATTCTAAAAGCTTAAGTTTGCTCGTTTCGTGGAAAGGTCCCATTTGAGTGGAGATGTGTTACTCAGTAGTCGTACATCTATTGGAATCATTTCGAATGTCCCTCGCGGGAGAACGTGTTTCAAATCACTGCTTGTTGGATCACATGATACTGCTCTGATAAACTAGCGTGACTTCGCCATTGTGGGCTGTGGTCGTTTCAGTAAGCTGTTTTGTCGGAAATGGCAAAGCGAAAAGCGTGAAGGCGTTTTCTTCATTTAAGCCTCTTGTAGTATTTGGAAGAACAAGAAGGTTCACACAGCACAAGAATTTCTGGGGATGTGGAATTTAAAGCTTTGACTGTTCGGTTTGATCCACTGGCAATTTGCCAGTACACTAGAAGTTATCCTTTTGTCTGCTTATTCGCATTCCAGGAGTTGTTTTGATTCACAAATAAATGAGAACAACAGATCAATCCAAAATATTCAGAATGACTCAAATTTTCCTTTACTTTTCAATAGTCAGTTGTAATCTTATCGCAATGTGGCCTGTGGTTGTTTTTAAGGTTTGGAGAGTCCGTCATCTCACTCAGACATGTCTGGATTAACGATCCTAAACAACCATTGTAACGGAATGTGGTAAGTTTTCATGTTTTAATGATGTTTTTTTAGTTCCCCGATATGAAAATATGTTGAAGTTTTAGAAAGTTATTTTGTAGCAACCACTAATATGCAGTAATCAGAGAAGAGTTCATTAAGTGGATGTCAAACAGATTCCCAAGCCCAACTGCCTTTTGATAACCCAGATCACAAATTGTTGGCCAGAGATAAAACTTTGCTTGTTAAGAACCAAAGACCCTTTGCGCTGAAGTGCATGACATATTTTCTACTGTTTTACTTCGAAATTATCGTTTTTACTGGCAATATTGTGATCAGAGAATTCATTGACATCTTTTGGGCTCGTTCATCAAACAACCAAAGAGAAAGAGGAAAATTTATTGTTTAGAAAACAATGGAACATTGACTCAAGTATTTTATGCAAATGCCATACATCACCTTCAAACAGCTAGTTACCTTGAATGGCATATGACGCACCTCAAATCAACTGGAACTTGAACCATAAACACAAAGCATTAAAAATAGGCAGTCAAGACTGTATGTAGCTACTAATATAGCACAATTAATTTTCATAGCATTGAACAGAACTAGAGGTTGTGTAATGATGCTAGAAGGTAGTGTTGCAGAAGATTTCTCTCACCTGAAAAACAGAAAACCTCTTGTATCCTGCATATTCATGAGTACCATGTTCACAAGAAAAGATGATTCAACAGGAAAAATTGAAAGAAGCATAATTTAATCATCATTGGAACCTTGAGGATAGAAAAACTGTGAGGTTTTCAAGCTACTGTCCCTCTTAATTATTACTATTTCTATCATTTTCATTATTGTTAATATGATTATATTGTGTTTCTTTACTGTAGCTTGGCTTATAAGTAAATACATCGAGAGTTTCCATGTGCTGGAAAAAATTTTTTTAAAAAACTTTCATTATAAAATAATTCAAATAGTACATGTGCTCTGATTGGCCATAAAACCATTTTACATGAGCATATGCAAACATGGTTTTCGTTCCTCTTTCATTAGTTATTTTATAAAAGAAATGTAAAATGGTTTCCGTGTTTACATAGCCTGATGTAAACACTTGGGAGAACACTCAATAAGCTGGAAACCACTCCGCTTCGCATTGTGGTTTCCTACACTTATCTCGTGTTCTCCCAACCTCCTGCATGTTTACATCAGGCTATGTAAACATGGAAACCATTTTACATTTCTTCAGTGGTTAGCTGAGACCCCCTTTAGAGCCCAAATTTTAATTCTCTTCATTTTTAATTTGTATAAAAATTGCTTGGCTTATAATCAAATAAATATGGTATTTGTTATCATTAAGTTACTGGTTGAACATCAACTAAGTCACTGTATTCTTGAATCATCTTTCTCTTGTGAACCAGGGTACCCATGAATATATGGGATGTGGCAGGTTTTCTTGCTTTGCATGTTAATACAAATCTTCTGCAACACTTCTTTATAGCCTCACTATGCATTTTCCATTTATGTCCAATGTTATAGCAGTAGCCAACTGTAGTCTCAAGATGCCTGTTTTGTGAATATACAACCTAAAAACCTTTATTTGTGTTAAGTGAGGTGAAGTTAATTTAGACATTGTAATTTTTTTCTTTTTAGCAGCTGCATTCAATATTAAAGGTTTCCTGTGATGTCTGGGCCATCAAAGGTAAAACTAATAACTCATAAATTTAATTATGAAGCTATGAGAATGAGATTTTAGTACAAATGGAACCCTTTTCCTATAAAGTTAAGCACAACATTTACACCTTTGTGTGTGATTGTGTATCTTGAAACTCAGTTCTTGCAGATTCTTGACTAAGGACAAACTATTCATTGTTGTACAGTTATTCAATGAAAAACTCACTTAAAGTATCTTAAAAGAATGTTTTTCTGTCAAATCTTGCTGTAGACATTTATGTCCCAAGCAGGTGTGAGTGGCTTAATTACTCCTGTATTCCTTTCACTTTCTACTTTGGTCCTTAACAAAACTTAATCACAAACTCACAAAGTCACAATGTTGTCAATCACAATGTTCTTCAATTTCAATGAATTTTTTAAGATGACGTCCTTGTACCTGTATCTCTCCTTGTACCTGTATCTCTCTTTGTACCTGCATCTCTCCTTGTACCTGTATCTCTCTTTGTACCTGTATCTCTCTTTGTGCCTGAATCTCTCCTTGTACCTGTATCTCTCTTTGTACCTGTATCTCTCCTTGTACCTGTATCTCTCTTTGTACCTGTATCTCTCTTTGTACCTGTATCTCTCTTTGTACCTGTATCACTCCTTGTACCTGTACCTCTCCTTGTACCTGTATCTCTCTTTATACCTGTATCTCTCTTTGTACCTGTATCTCTCCTTGTACCTGTATCTCTCCTCGTACCTGTATCTCTCTTTGTACCTGTATCTCTCTTTGTACCTGTATCTCTCCTAGTACCTGTATCTCTCCTTGTACCTGTATCTCTCCTTGTACCTGTATCTCTCTTTGTACCTGTATCTCTCCTTGTACCTGTATCTCTCTTTGTACCTGTATCTCTCTTTGTACCTGTATCTCTCTTTGTACCTGTATCTCTCCTTGTACCTGTATCTCTCCTTGTACCTGTATCTCTCCTTGTACCTGTATCTCTCTTTGTACCTGTATCTCTCTTTGTACCTGTATCTCTCTTTGTACCTGTATCTCTCTTTGTACCTGTATCTCTCCTTGTACCTGTATCTCTCCTTGTACCTGTATCTCTCCTTGTACCTGTATCTCTCCTTGTACCTGTATCTCTCTTTGTACCTGTATCTCTCCTTGTACCTGTATCTCTCTTTGTACCTGTATCTCTCCTTGTACCTGTATCTCTCCTTGTACCTGTATCTCTCCTTGTACCTGTATCTCTCCTTGTACCTGTATCTCTCCTTGTACCTGTATCTCTCCTTGTACCTGTATCTCTCTTTGTACCTGTATCTCTCTTTGTACCTGTATCTCTCTTTGTACCTGTATCTCTCCTTGTACCTGTATCTCTCCTTGTACCTGTATCTCTCCTTGTACCTGTATCTCTCTTTGTACCTGTATCTCTCTTTGTACCTGTATCTCTTTTTGTACCTGTATCTCTCCTTGTACCTGTATCTCTCCTTGTACCTGTATCTCTCCTTGTACCTGTATCTCTCTTTGTACCTGTATCTCTCTTTGTACCTGTATCTCTCTTTGTACCTGTATCTCTCCTTGTACCTGTATCTCTCCTTGTACCTGTATCTCTCCTTGTACCTGTATCTCTCTTTGTACCTGTATCTCTCTTTGTACCTGTATCTCTCCTTGTACCTGTATCTCTCCTTGTACCTGTATCTCTCCTTGTACCTGTATCTCTCTTTGTACCTGTATCTCTCTTTGTACCTGTATCTCTCTTTGTACCTGTATCTCTCTTTGTACCTGTATCTCTCCTTGTACCTGTATCTCTCCTTGTACCTGTATCTCTCCTTGTACCTGTATCTCTCCTTGTACCTGTAACTCTCCTTGTACCTGTATCTCTCTTTGTACCTGTATCTCTCTTTGTACCTGTATCTCTCTTTGTACCTGTTTCTCTCCTTGTACCTGTATCTCTCCTTGTACCTGTATCTCTCCTTGTACCTGTATCTCTCTTTGTACCTGTATCTCTCTTTGTACCTGTATCTCTCTTTGTACCTGTATCTCTCCTTGTACCTGTATCTCTCCTTGTACCTGTATCTCTCCTTGTACCTGTATCTCTCCTTGTACCTGTATCTCTCCTTGTACCTGTATCTCTCTTTGTACCTGTATCTCTCCTTGTACCTGTATCTCTCTTTGTACCTGTATCTCTCCTTGTACCTGTATCTCTCCTCGTACCTGTATCTCTCCTCGTACCTGTATCTCTCCTTGTACCTGTATCTCTCTTTGTACCTGTATCTCTCCTTGTACCTGTATCTCTCTTTGTACCTGTATCTCTCTTTGTACCTGTATCTCTCCTTGTACCTGTATCTCTCCTTGTACCTGAATCTCTCCTTGTACCTGTATCTCTCCTTGTACCTGTATCTCTCTTTGTACCTGTATCTCTCCTTGTACCTGTATCTCTCTTTGTACCTGTATCTCTCCTTGTACCTGTATCTCTCCTAGTACCTGTATCTCTCCTTGTACCTGTATCTCTCCTTGTACCTGTATCTCTCTTTGTACCTGTATCTCTCCTTGTACCTGTATCTCTCCTTGTACCTGTATCTCTCCTTGTACCTGTATCTCTCCTAGTACCTGTATCTCTCCTTGTACCTGTATCTCTCCTTGTACCTGTATCTCTCTTTGTACCTGTATCTCTCCTTGTACCTGTATCTCTCTTTGTACCTGTATCTCTCTTTGTACCTGTATCTCTCCTTGTACCTGTATCTCTCCTTGTACCTGTATCTCTCCTTGTACCTGTATCTCTCCTTGTACCTGTATCTCTCCTTGTACCTGAATCTCTCCTTGTACCTGTATCTCTCTTTGTACCTGTATCTCTCCTTGTACCTGCATCTCTCCTTGTACCTGAATCTCTCCTTGTACCTGTATCTCTCTTTGTACCTGTATCTCTCCTTGTACCTGTATCTCTCCTTGTACCTGTATCTCTCTTTGTACCTGTATCTCTCCTTGTACCTGTATCTCTCCTTGTACCTGTATCTCTCCTTGTACCTGTATCTCTCCTTGTACCTGTATCTCTCTTTGTACCTGTATCTCTCTTTGTACCTGTATCTCTCTTTGTACCTGTATCTCTCCTTGTACCTGTATCTCTCCTTGTACCTGTATCTCTCTTTGTACCTGTATCTCTCTTTGTACCTGTATCTCTCTTTGTACCTGTGTCTCTCCTTGTACCTGTGTCTCTCCTTGTACCTGTGTCTCTCTTTGTACCTGTATCTCTCCTTGTACCTGTATCTCTCCTTGTACCTGTATCTCTCCTTGTACCTGTATCTCTCCTTGTACCTGTATCTCTCCTTGTACCTGTATCTCTCCTAGTACCTGTATCTCTCCTTGTACCTGTATCTCTCCTTGTACCTGTATCTCTCCTTGTACCTGTATCTCTCCTTGTACCTGTATCTCTCCTTGTACCTGTATCTCTCTTTGTACCTGTATCTCTCTTTGTACCTGTATCTCTCCTTGTACCTGTATCTCTCTTTGTACCTGTATCTCTCCTTGTACCTGTATCTCTCCTTGTAGCTGAATCTCTCCTTGTACCTGTATCTCTCCTTGTACCTGTATCTCTCCTTGTACCTGTATCTCTCCTTGTACCTGAATCTCTCCTTGTACCTGTATCTCTCTTTGTACCTGTATCTCTCCTTGTACCTGTATCTCTCCTTGTACCTGTATCTCTCTTTGTACCTGTATCTCTCCTTGTACCTGTATCTCTCCTTGTACCTGTATCTCTCCTTGTACCTGTATCTCTCCTTGTACCTGTATCTCTCTTTGTACCTGTATCTCTCTTTGTACCTGTATCTCTCTTTGTACCTGTATCTCTCCTTGTACCTGTATCTCTCCTTGTACCTGTATCTCTCCTTGTACCTGTATCTCTCTTTGTATCTCCTTTATCTCTGAGGTCTTTCACAGCTTGGTGTTGCTTGTGTGCCAGGCACTGTTGCTCCATTAATTGCAAGATCTGAACAGATGGGAACTGCCTTGTTTCCATTCTTTATGCTTGTATTAATGGGGTATTCCTTGAAGGAGGTTCATGTAGCAGAGTGGTGCATGCCATGGGTATCAATTCACTTGCAGCTCAACCTGGTTTTGTTGTAGGTGCTCTAATTTCATTTAGCTGACAGATTGTGTTTCAAATGTAGATGCAGGATCATCTATCCCAAATTTCTCTACATGGGAAGCATTTCTTGCATTTTGGGTTCCTGGACTTGGAGTTTCTATAATGACACTGTTGCCAGTCTTACTAACCACTTGGGATTACGTTGGATTGAATGGTGTGGAGAATTTGTCTTTTTGTCTTTCACTAGCACTCGATTGCCAACTTGAGTATTAGATGGTTTAGTGTTTTTAGCCTTGTCTTTAAATGCTTTGGTCTTTTCTTTTACCCTAAAAAGTCTGTATGTGGCAATCAGCTTGTAGCTCTAGCAATTTTGCTCTCACCTTCCTTTTAACCCTTTAACTTCAAAAAGTGACTAACATGTAACTTCTCCCTAAGATATTTATATGTTTTCTGGAAAATGGTTAATGAGAATACTCAAACTTATCAGGAAGAAGTTTTAATCTTGATCTTACACCAAATTCTTGTAACTAATTTACAAGGAATTGTGTAGCAGCAAGAGGAGAGAATTGAAAATCAGATCTTGGGAGTTTAAGGGTGAATCAATACTTCTCAGGACTTTCAGTGGATCAATACCTCACTACATACTCACCCATCTTCTTTATCCTTCATCCTGTCAACTCCTACAGCTTGGTCAATGCAATTCTCTTCATTAGGATGGCATTTTGTCTTTCAAGTTCCCTATTGGCCTAGGGTGGTTTTGGTGTGGTCTTAAGATGCACAATGCCATTCTGCTTGCAGTATTCTTAGAATTGTCTTGATTAGAGTTACAGTCTGACTTGGTAGTGACAGGAAGATCATGGCTGCTGAGGATCTCCGCTAGGTTGTCAATTACTTCCACATACTCATGATAATGGCCATAGTAGTTGATGACAAGTAGTATGGATGGTCCAGATGGGAGTGGGGTAACCAGTCAACTCGCCGACGGACCAACTCGCCGACGCCAACTCGCCGACGTATAAAATCGAGTAGAGACGTCGGCGAGTTGGTCGTCAATCCAATACAACTTATTAGAAGTTAAACATACAGAGAAGTAAACGATATTTAGTAAAAAAACGCTGGCGAACATTGGTGAACATCAAACAGAAGCTTAAACATCGGTGAACATTGGGGAACATCACCAATGACTATAACGAACGAGTTATTGTGCGACAACAACACCGTAAAGACTCATCTTGTCAATCGCTCAGATTTTTTAACGAAAACTTGGCTTTCTAGACGAGATCTTTAGTAAAATGCAATTATTTTTATTTGCAACAAAGTTTATAAGGATCTTAAGGCGAATAAAGCGAAGTAAACCTCACCAACGACTCTAACAGCTTCAGACGCGAACGAGTTATTGTGTGACAACAACACCGTTAAGACTCAGCATGTCAATCGCTCAGTTTGTTTTAACGAAAACTTGGCTTTCTAGACAAGATCTTTAGTAAAAAGCCTTTTTTTTTTATTAGGCAATTACAGAGTAATGTGTTTGGATTATGGGAGAAATATGAAAATGGTGAAAGAACAGCGGCCCAATTATTGAAATCGATGTCGAGATTAAACGGACCTACAAAAGCAGAGTAATTGCATGATATACATTACTTTCACATGTTCATCTGATCTTTATAATAAATGGAATTTTATCGTTTTTATCGTAAATCAAACGTTCTCGATCATGAATAAATCTTTCTTTAAAGTTAAAAAAAAAACATGTGGTTCCGCGTGGTTGCTATGGTTGTCACACAATAACTCGTTCGCGTCTGAAGCTGTTAGAGTCATTGGTGAGGTTTACTTAGCTTTATTCGCCTTAAGATCCTTATAAACTTTGTTGCAATTAAAAATAATAGCTTTTTACTAAAGATCTTGTCTAGAAAGCCAAGTTTTCGTGAAAAAAACTGAGCGATTGACATGATGAGTTTTTACGGTGTTGTTGTCACACAACTCGTTCGCGTCTGAAGCTGTTAGAGTCATTGGTGAGGTTTACTTCGCTTTATTCGCCTTAAGATCCTTATAAACTTTGTTGAAAATAAAAAGAAACGCTTTTTACTAAAGATCTTGTCTAGAAAACCAAGTTTTCGTTAAAACAAACTGAGCGATTGACATGATGAGTCTTTACGGTGTTGTTGTCACACAATAACTCGTTCGCGTCTGAAGCTGTTAGAGTCGTTGGTGAGGTTTACTTCGCTTTATTCGCCTTAAGATTCTTATAAACTTTGTTGAAAATAAAAAGAAATGCTTTTTACTAAAGATCTCGTCTAGAAAGCCACGTTTTCGTTAAAAAATCTGAGCGATTGACATGATGAGTCTTTACGGTGTTGTTGTCGCACAATAACTCGTTCGCGTCTTAAGCTGTTATAGTCATTGGTGATGTTCACCAATGTTCACCGATGTTTAAGCTTCTGTTTGATGTTCACCAATGTCCAATGTTTTTTTACTAAATATCGTTTAATTTTCTGTATGTTTAGCTTTTAATAAGTTGTATTGGATTGACGACCAACTCGCCGACGTCTCTACTCGATTTTATACGTCGGCGAGTTGGTGTCGGCAAGTTGGTCCGTCGGCGAGTTGACCGTAAACCGGGAGTGGCTGTAGAAGGTCTATGGCTTGGTCTGGCTGAGGACCCTTTGGCAATATCATTGATGTCAGCAGCTCAAGGGGATATGGGTATGCAACGAGTCAAGACATTCATAACAAGATTTGCAGATTTTCTCTGCTGTCTTATCCATGCATGACCACCATACTTTGCTTCTCAAATTTTGTTTTGTTCCAACAATTGCTACATGTGAGTGTCCTTTATGAGCTAAGGCATTTGTTTTGGGCCTTAGCTTGCTGGTTAGCACAATGCGGTTACCTCATAGGACTATTCACTGATCACATACAGTTCACAAGCAGCTGGTGCATAAGCCTGGCTTTTATCAAATCAAACAGTTTTATTTGCCTCTCTCAGAGCTTTTAACTCTTCATCCATAGCAGATACTTCTTCAATTTCTCTTGTGGTGTGGTGCTGATGGCTGCAAATCGAATATACTCTTTAGCTGTGTGTTGATGATTTGTCACTTTGTTGACTCAGCAAATGTGAGAGAGGGTTGGCTGAGGTTGTAGGTGGATTACCCAGCAATCAATGCAGAAACAGGATTTGGAGCAGGGCCCATAGATCATGTCCAGTTTGTGATCAGTAACCAGATAAAATTTCATTTCATAAAAATATACATGTAAGCATGGTACTTCTTGAAGGCCTAAAAAGGGCAAGGGCTTCTATCTCAGTCTGGAAGTATTAACATTCACACTCTGAGACTGTGGCCTGCTCAGCAAATGGGTACCCACACACCATTCACATTCTTTATTACATCTGACTATGAGGCCAGAAAGACTCTCATCTATGATGCATTCTCATCAAGGTATGGAATGTTCTTGCTACAGCCATGTTAGCTGCCCCTGTTGAGTTAACCTATTCACCCCCCTCTGCCCAAAACAATGTTGTATCCTGATGCCAAAAACCTCTAGCTACATACAAGCATCATTGAATGGGGGAGGGGGGGGGGGGGTGTCAATGATTCAGAGTGAGGTAAACACAGGAGTGTCATTCTACAAGAGTGTCATTTGTTCTAAATAGAACTCTGCAAACATGATGTGTTGACTAACTTTGATGCTGATTATAGCTTGCTAAAAACCTTGGAGTTGTTCATGTTGTGTGACAGCCCATCTATTGTTGGTAACCATGCACATCTATGCAGAGCTTTATGTCCCCATCCATCTTTGAAATAATTACTACTGGTTTCACCCATGGTGTAGGACTGTCAACATCTTTTGTGATGTCATAGTCTAATAAATCTGGAACTTTCCTTCCCATTTTGTCTTGCAAATTGAAAGGAGTTACCCTCAGTGGTGTGCTACTGGTCTCACTGTTGGGTCTTTGTGTATTGTCACTTGTTCAGACTTCAGCTTTCAAATCTCAATGAACACCTCTAGGAATTATTGTTGCAGTTCTCTGTTGAGTTCTCTGTTTGCCAATCAAAACTTCATATATTAAACAGCCTTTTACTTCAAGGGGCTTACTGGATGTATAGGCATGTTATAGTTTCCTGTCAACAGGAGCAGCTTGAGATTTGCTCTTGATCTTCTTAGCTTTCAAATTTTCTCAGGTTTCTTCATCATCAGTGTTAATGGTGACCTCAGAATCCACCAACATCTCTAATTCTACCCCACCCACAGACAACTTAAGCAGATTTGAGTGCACCTCATTACTGATTGTGAAAGCAGTAAATCAATTTGATCCCTATTTTGCATATGATTGTTCTTGTACCTGATTAAACCCAAGTTTTTGTGGTTTGGTTTTGCTGACACTAGAAAATCTTGTCTATCTTGTCACTTACACTTCCTACAAGTCTTACCTCTAGCAGGGCATTTTGGATCTCCATCCAGGTGCCCACTGGACCTACAACTATGACAATGTTTTTCTTGTTTGTTTCCTTTACTCTTTAATGTTTACCATTAGGTCTGCCAGGTTTTTTATAAACCCTGTTTGCATCTTCTGGAGCCTGCTTACTCTCACTGAGACAAGATATGTGGTGCTCTGCCCTTTCACACTGTCCTGGGAGTTCTAATATCCAAGCAAGGGTTAGCTCTTGCCTTTCTTCAAATAATTTGTGGTTTACATAGCCTGACCTACATTTGCGCAGGACAAGGTCTCTTATCTGATTGTTGAAGTCTGCACCAAAATTGCAATATTTTCCTTTTTTTTTAATTCCATACAAACTGCAAAAATGTCTCACCTTGCTTTTGTTGGAGTTGGTCAAATTTCTGATGGGCAAAAGATAAGTTGACTTTGGGAAGAGAATATCCATTTAATGCTGTAACAGCTGCAGACATGATTGTTTGCTTTGCCAGTGTTCACAAGTTTAGAGAAGATGTCTTGAACATGTGGGCCTGTTAAATGGAGTAGCATTGCTGTTCTTCATTGTCTTGTGGTTGCGTTTTTACCTTCATTAATAATTAGATCTTTACCATCCACAAATAATTCCATTGTGGTCCCAACAAAGTGGGCTCCGAGTGACAATCAAACTTGGGAATTGGCTTTGAAGCTCCATTTGTGTTCAAAGACATCTTGTGCTGTGCTTATGCTTTGTGAATTCCATGCTTATCTTGGTTGCCAATGTTGTGCTCCTTTGCTTTGTACATAATTGATGAACAACTATGAATTACACACAAATAAACTGAGCATGTGCTTTTCTATTTTCTCTTCATGTTCTCTTGGCCATTGTTACTTCACAAATGACAAAAAATATGTCACCTATATTATAACTTTTATTTGTTAATTTGAAATATATTTTATTATTGCAATGAAGAGAGCAATTCTAAATCTGTGCTGCTTTTCTCTTGAAGGATTTGGCCACTCCAAGTGAAGCCTCTTTATCACAGAAAGGCCAGCAAAACAGGAGACTGAAAGTCACTTTGCTGAGTAGTGAGTGGAGATCATCAACTGATAGAGAAGTCTCAACTATCAGTAGAAAGCTTGCTATACAGTTAGCTAAGCATCCTAATGTGGAAGTTAGTGTGTTTCTTCCTAAGTGCAGTGAAGAGGACAAGAGCAATGCTGCGAGTCACAAAATTCAGCTCATTGAAGCAGATGAATTGCCAGGCCATGAACCAATTTTTTGGTTGTCATCTTTACCCAGAAACCATGATGTAGACTGTGTCATAGGACATGGAGTACACCTTGGCAAACAAATTCCATCCATAAAGAGGACTACAGACTGTAGATGGATTCAAGTTGTTCACAGTGTTCATGAAGAAGTGGGAATGTACAAGAACATTTCAGAAGGAGAAAAACTTCAGCAAACAGAAGTAAAACTCTGTAAGATGGCTGATGAGGTTGTAGCAATAGGACCTAAAGTGGCAGAGGCCTACAAACGCTTCCTTTGTTCTGCTAAAGAAGAGAAAACCATTTTAGATCTCACCCCAGGTGTTTTCTCTGAATTTTTGAATGTAGCACAAGCCACTGACGAAAGGAAAACATTCTGTGTTTTAGTGATTGGAAGTGGTGACAGCTGTGAAGATTTCAATGTTAAGGGGTTCAACATGGCTGCCAAAGCAATTGCTGAATTAAAAGATGCATCCTACCGACTGAAGTTTCTTTATTCACCAAGAGAAAAAGGCGAAGAAATAGCAGAGAAGCTGCTTCAGCATGGCATCAGTTGTAATCAGCTAATTGTTCGCAGCTTTAATGACAACAGAGAAGTACTAGCCAACATGTTTTGTGAGGTGGATCTTGCCATAATGCCATCTAGGACTGAAGGTTTTGGATTGCCTGGTCTTGAAGCGTTATCTGCTGGTCTGCCTGTACTTGTCAGTGGTAATTCAGGACTCGGAGAAGCTCTGAAGGAAGTGCCTTTAGGTCCGCAGTGTGTGGTAGACTCAGAAGATCCTAAAGACTGGGCCAAGGAGATCAGAGATGTTCGTCAGAAACGTAGGAAAGTTCGCCTTTCAGAAGCAAAGTTTCTTCGTGAACATTATGCAAAAACTTATGACTGGGAGAAGCCTTGTACTGTCCTTGTGAAAAAGATGCAGACACTTGCCTTTGGTAAATGTTCTTTTTTGTTTAAACTATTTTCCGCTTTTACAATTAAACAAGAGTTGATATTAGTACTGCTACTTCAATGTACTTTTGCAACATGTAATAGCATGTTCTTGTCATTCACTAGACAGTTGATGTTTTCAAATAATTATAGCACAGACTCTTTATTGGTCACCTACATGTAGGTGTTTTCAACGTAGTTAGTAAGAAGTCTATCTGGGAGACTGGACTTCAGATTGACACTTCTGTTTTTTTTCTTTGGGAACAAACATACAACTCTCAAGGTGTCTGTCTCCACCAAGCTTTGACATTTTTTTAAAACTAGTGAACTGTTTGGTTCACTAGTAAAGGTTAAATGGGGAGGGGTAACTTGCAATGAAATTAAAATTGGATTTTAAATTCAATTTGAATATTTTGAATATTCCTCCTTCCAGTAGGAACAATTTACAATCCCCTTGGTTCCTTTGAGCTGTAGAAATTGGGATAAGCTCCATACCCTCATTAATTTTTTAACCAATTGGAAATCTCATCAAATTCTTTCAAAAATGATTTATGAAGCATCCTCCAAGACATACTAGATGTATATCTTCTGGAAATTCCATGATATTCTTTTGAAGTGGTTTATATTTAAACAGTCTGTAGCTATATAGCTATAATGCGAATGATTATCTTTACACACCAAAATTTACAAAATGATAAATAGCTGAAATAGAGTTGAAATCCATAATTAATTTGGTTTATCCCATGTAGATTCATCAGAGAGCAAGTTAGCCAAGCCAGTCAGGGATAAGAGGCTAACATCTGTTGCAGAAGATACAAGTCAGGCTTGTGAGAGACCCAGAGAAGAATTGAGAGATGGCATGTACCACAAAGGTAATCAGTAATTTCTCAAAACTGGGGTCAATTACAACATTGCATCAGATTGACTATTTATGAAAGGAAACACATAGTAACATTTTTGTTAGGAAGGCTTTCATGTGTGTTGGTCTATATCAATGGAGTGCAATCACTTCCTTAATGTACCTCTACTAAGCCAAGATATCAGAAATATTACATTCAGCATGAGTTGAAACAGTTATTTTATATTTGAATTTGTTTAAACAGCAAGCAATAAGAAGTATGGTGAAAGTTATATTTTACAA
This sequence comes from Pocillopora verrucosa, assembly GCF_036669915.1. Classification (NCBI taxonomy): domain Eukaryota; kingdom Metazoa; phylum Cnidaria; class Anthozoa; order Scleractinia; family Pocilloporidae; genus Pocillopora; species Pocillopora verrucosa. The sequence continues at coordinate 21,377,586 of NC_089319.1, read as the reverse complement.
TATTTTACAGTATTTAATAATTAGCTATTATTAATTTATTTGGCACCTGCCATAGGTGTGGTAGCAAGCAGATTAACAGCTTTACCAGTCAAGGATGAACAACTATCGTCCATTGTTTTTAGAGATCAGCTTTCTAATCAATTTAAACGAGAGTCTTTCCATAATGATCACAGTGGAGGTATTTACTACATACAATTATATCAACAATGCAATTGGTGCAAGTTCATAGACTTGAAAGTTCTGTGTAGCTCAGCAGAAGCCAAAACTTATTTAATTCTGGAACTCGACCCACTTGGTTTACCCTTTCTGAGAGGATTCAAAGAATCTAAGTTTGCTGCTTTTGACCAGTTGATTTTATTTACTTGGTTGGAATGTTGTTACATGTAGTAGTAAAAACCCCTCACACCCTAACATCAGTATGCATTTTCTCCTTACTGTTTTCCCTAAATTTCCTTTGGTACTGACCAGGAGAATTAGTTAAAAAATCAAGAGCTTTTTTAGTTGGTGATCATTTCTGTTATTTTTGTGACCTTCATGGTTGATTCAGGGAGATATTGTAAGGAGAAATTAGATGCCAGTCACTTTTAAGGGTTATAGGGTTAATATTGTTTGTGAGGCTTGTCTAGCAATGAGCAGCAGCAAGTCATGAGAGCTTAGCTTTTAAATGTACCGTGTTCCTTGCAGGTATGGAAATCCCACCATTTCAAGAAAGTGGTCAGACTCAAGGTGATTCCACGACTAATGATAATTGCTAAATGTAGTAATCACCTCGTTACTTTAGTTTAAATTGATATTGTGGTCAATTGACTCATTAATTTGGGGCAAGCATGCACTACTTGTAGACTAACTGACTGACACCCCAGTCAGTGTGGTCTCCATAGTGGTAATTCCGTCAACAGTCTATCATATTAGTGGAATCACCGTGAAATCTCGTGTTATTTGCACATACAGCGTAGCGTTAGAGGTCTTCCCCATCGCTGGTCATCTTGAAAGTTAACAAGTGGAGATGTTTCCTGTTTATGTTTCAGCCATTTCCACTGGGTCATGGCCTCTGTGTTTGTTAACTTGAATTTAGTTATGCTTTTTCAGTCTCAGTTATTCGAGGTTAAATCTGTAAATGTTTTGATTTAAGTGTATGAATCATTTTCATAATTTGTGCTAGCAATCACATGGCATCTGCATATAGCCTGAAAACTCTTCTCCATTCTGAGTTTAATCAAAGTGGCATGAAACATGTACAGAAGTTAGCCTTTTTGTTTTCATAATATTTCTCTAGATCATGACCTTTCTGTGATTACAAAACATCTCAGAGCTGAGTACAACAGAAGATCTCTTCTAAAACCGCTTCTTTGGGAGAACACCTTTAAGCTACCTCTTGGTGATGTTTACACAACATTGTCAATAGTGTCGAGAAGAAAAACAGACTTTAGATTGGAAGACAGAACAGTGGACATGTTTGACATCTTTAAAACTCTTAACAAAGGTGACGATTCTATGGTGCTCGTAGAGGGAAGCCCTGGAATTGGAAAGACAACTTTTTGTCTTAAAATTTCTCATGACTGGGCATACCAAAAAATTCCAAGTGAATCTGCTTTTCCAGTTTTCAAACTCTTGTTGCTGCTGAAATGTCGAGACATTTGTGGAGATGTAATAGATGCCATTGTTGATCAGCTACTCCCTATGGAGGGAAAGGTCAAGGAAAAGCTGGTAGATTACATCAAAGATGTTCATAACCAAGAAAAAATTTTGGTCATTTTAGATGGCCTTGATGAGCTCCCGGAAGCAGGTAAAAGTCACGTGGATAAGTTACTTAGCAGAAGAATGTTACCACTTTGCTACGTTTTGGCGACATCTCGTCAAGAAAAAGGAATTGAAGTGCGACAGAAGGTTGACTTTGACGTTCTTCTGCAAATTGAAGGGTTCACGAAAGTAGAATCCTTTAAGTACATCAGAAAACACTTTAGTCACTTAGGTCTTGATCATGTAGCAAAGGGAGAAAGGCTTATTCAGTCCATCCTGGAAAATACCTTCCTACATGCACTCCCGAGCAATCCATTGAATCTGCTTATTCTCTGTGTTGTTTTTGAGGATTATGAAGGAAATCTACCATCTTCTCGAACCGAACTTTATCACATTATTGTTGGTTGCCTTTTGCGAAGGTATTGTGCCAAAAACAATGTAAAAGCCGCTGCTGATGACAAAGCTCTAGAGGAACAATTTAAAGAGAGTTTACTAGCATTGGGGCAGTTAGCGTGGAGGTGTCTAGAAAACGACCGGTTTTCGTTTCGAGAAGAAGAGTTGGCAGAATTTGAAAGAAGAGAAGAGAAAACTTTGGCAGCTCGTAAACTTGGTTTGGTATTCAAAGAGGCCAGTGCGAAGAAGATTAACCCTCAGCACGAATATCACTTTTTCCACAAGACTTTTCAAGAGTACTTGGCGGCATTATATCTGGCACACAAGCTACTGGAAGAGAGGGTTAATGTCTTTCATGACTTGAAGTTGAGCTTTGATGACATCACAAGAAAATACAATCAAGTGTTTATCTTTGTGTCTGGCATAATGGGTGAGGCTACTTGTAATCTGTTTAGACAGATTGGCGAGAATCTTAAGGTTGAATGCTGGAACTGGCTAAATTGTAGTGAGCAAGAGGCGACTTTCTTCACTGAGTGTTTCAGTGAAAGCGGAGAAGCAGAACAAATGGCAATGACTCTTTGTTCCTTTATCCCATTTCCACAGTCCGTAACCAGTTGCATCGGAAATCGTATATTTAAAGGTGTTCTAAGAGTTGCAAATGCTTGGAAGAGCTTCTCACAATTACAATTGCCCGTTCATCTTTCTGTATATTTTGATGATGAACTGTATCTTCTCTATGCTGACGAGTTTCTAACCTCTTACTCCAGGCTAGAAACTATTGTCTTTTTTTCTGAAGTTTTTATAAAACAAATACCTGACCTTGTGTATAACGCACTTCAAGTGAACTCATCTTTACATTCCTTTACTCTTCAAACAAGTCGTCCCTTTTCCCCTAAGGAGGCTGCTGCTATTGGTGACAATTTAGCCGCAAACAAAACACTACAAACCGTGACTTTAAAACTACTGGGGGAGTTAGGTGAGCATTGGGCTACTATTCTTGAAAAAGGATTGTCTGGAGATACACCGCTGACATCTGTTGTGCTGGAGATCAGTGGCTCAGTAAGGAAAAGTAGTATGGTGACTTTGAAAAATTTGTTAAGGAACAGATCACTTCAATCTTTTAGCCTCACTATTTATGGAGACATGCACGATTTATTGGCGACTTCTGTCGCTGAAGGACTTGCTGCTGATCCGTACTTAAAATCCCTCACATTGACTGTATGTGGAAGCGTCAGCTGCTCTGCTTTCATTTCGTTGAAAAAGGGTATTGTAGAAAATAGTACTTTAAGGTCACTGGTCTTAAAAGTGTTCGGAGAACTCCCCGAGAATTGGATAAACATTTGTGAAGCTCTCTATGTTGCTAAAAAGTCATCTCTGTCTCTTACAATTGAGCCGGATGTAGTCAGCACAATAAAAACTTCGCAGGTGGCCTGTCTTCGTCCTCTTCTACTTGAAGAAAAACTTGGCGTGTTGAAACTTCACTCACTTACTGTAAAGATGTGGGGAGAGTTGAGTTGCACTGGAGCAGGTGATTTATGCAAACTCCTGATAGCCTCAAGAGTTTCCTGCGTTAATTTGAGTATCCATGGAAGAGTAACAGATGGTGTTGCTACCTGTTTGGTTAAGAACTTTGACAAAGTTGAGTCACTGTCCAACTTGAGTATCAACATTAGGGGAGAGGTGACAAGAGACGGAGAGAGCACTCTTGAAGCCCTAACATGCAATCAAAAATTTTCGTCTACTTTAAATGTCCATGACGTAAGGACAGTTGACGAAGTATGCGAAGAAGTTGAGTTATCTGTAGTCGATTCTTCGTCATTAATTGCAGCATTTACAAACGCCGAGACTATCTGCTCACGTGTAAGTAAAGTGAGTATGAACTTTGACAGCCCCATTTACTTAAGTGAGGAGGACTGGGGACGAAGCGTTAGTGACTTTTTGGCGAAATTCGTGTCACTTACTACATTACACCTCTCATTCAACAACTGCAGTGGCATAAGTGAAGGCTGGATGGGTGGTCTTTGGAGTGGTTTGGCGCAAAACACGTCGATAACCACGCTGAGTATTACAGTCGACAACCACAGTTATATGAGTGGAGACTGGATAGGCGAACTGGGAAGTAGTTTGGCACAAGGCACGTCGATAACCATGCTGAGTATTACAGTCAACAACTACAATGACATGAGTGGAAACTGGATGGGCGAATTGAGAAGTGGTTTGGCACACAACACGTCGATAACCACGCTGAGTATTACAGTCAACAACTACAATGACATGAGTGGATACTGGATGGGCGAATTGGGAATTGGTTTGGCACGCAACACGTCGATAACCACGCTGAGTATTACAGTCAACAGCTACAATGACGTGATTGGATACTGGATGGGCCAATTGAGAAGTGCTTTGGCACAAAACACGTCGATAACCACGCTGAGTATTACACTCAACAGCTACAGTTACACGAGGGGAGACTGGATTAGCGAATTGAGAAGTGGTTTGTCACAAAACACGTCGATAACCACGCTGAGTATTACATTCAACAGCTACAGTTACATGAGTAGAGAGTGGATGGGCCAATTGGGAATTGGTTTGGCACGCAACACGTCGATAACCACGCTGAGTATTACAGTCAACAGGTACAGTTCCGCTAGTAGAAACTTGATGGGCGAACTGGGAAGTGATTTGGCACAAAACACGTCGATAACCACGCTGAGTATTACAGTCAACAGCTACAGTTACATGAGTGGACACTGGATGGGCGAACTGGGAAGTGGTTTGGCACAAAACACGTCGATAACCATGCTGAGTATTACAATCAACAGCTACAATTACATGAGGGGAGACTGGATGGGCGAACTGGGAAGTAGTTTGGCACACAGCACGTCGATAACCACGCTGAGTATTACATTCAACAACTACAATAATATGAGTGGAGACTGGATGGGCGAACTGGGAAGTGATTTGGCACAAAACACGTCGATAACCATGCTGAGTATTACAGTCAACAACCACAGTGACATGCATGGAGACTGGATGCGTAATCTGAGGAGTGTTGTGGCACAGATCACGTCACTTGCCATATTAAACCTTACACTAAACATCCACAATAATTCATACGAAGACTGGATAAACAAATTCTGTCAAGCTTCGTCAAGGATCACATCGTCGATCAAAACTTTTCTTGAAGTTAACTTGTTTAGTGAGAGCAATGAAAAACCCTAAATGAGCGTGGCTTAGCGAAAAGCACATCTTTTGAACATTCTGAACACCGACTGAGTATCCTAACATGAGGTTGTGGTTGCACTTGTACATTCAGCGATTATAATTACTGAAGACTGGAAACCTGACCTGGAAGAACGCGTCAGTGTCTACATTCAACAGCTACGTTGACGGGGGTGGAGACTTTGTCTGATTCTAAATTTCTCGTGGAGGAAAAAGCGCTGCAAGCCTTGTGACAGGAGGCGAGCCACTGGTTGGATGTAGTTTAAGAACTTGGCTAAGAAGTCAACGGGAGGGATTTGTTTCAATTGAACTGGACCAAACTGCAGTGCAGCAGAGGAGGACTTGTGTGTTACATCCTGGCAAGTAGGGACTTGGAATCTTCTGCGGTTAGTGACCGCAATGACGTAAGCGCAGTCCTTGACAGGATTTAATGTTAGAAGACGCTTGACAGAGGGTAAGTCATTTAGATTCTTAAGAGTAAATACCCTTTACACCATAACATCAGTATGCATATTCTCCCTAATGTTCTCTCTACATTTCCTGAAGCACTGACCGGGAGAGTTTGTTAAACATCAAGAGCTTTATAAGTTGGTGATCATTTCCTTGATTCTCGTGACTTTCATGTTTGATTCAGGGGTGATATTGTAAGGAGAAATTAGAAGCTGGTCACTCTAAGGGGTTAAAGGCTTACGCATGATGGGAGAGGCTATGCTGTGCCAAAACTAGAATTTTGAAAGCCTGAACCAATTTTTAATTTAAGTTTGGCTTAAAGTGGGAGTTATTTTCTTTAATCATCAGCCTGAATTAGCTTTCATTTACGACAGTACCACTCTGCTCTTGGAGCCAGGTTTTAAGTTGAGGTTTTTCGAAATCAGAAGGGTTAGTAGCGCTACGGTAATTTAGACTACTGTTTACAGTGCGGAATGAAATGATTTGCGAACGGTAACTTTTAGCTTGGTTGGTATTATCTCTCCTATTCGCAGTTTACACGGGGTGCTTTTATGATGCTAATCCTAGCAGTGTGCAAGGTTCTTGTCACATTTGAACCCCCCATACACCTTAGGTTACCAATTAGTTATCTGCAGCCTAGTGGTAGAGCATCCGAGCGCGAAATCCGCAGGTGTGGGGTTCGACTCTTCCAATTCGTCTCAGGCTCATTTCAAAACGAAAACAAAATTCTTTATTTTTTACTGATTTTCTTTCTGTTTTTTATTTTTTACAGCCTTCACATCCCAACTGCCCAGCTGTCAGCGTGATGAAGGATTAAATGGTGTTGAAGTATCGGAGAGCGTCTTAAACATGAACAAGCCTAGTAAAGGAGTCTTTCGTACCAACTGATTGGAAGGAACAGTGTTTTAGACACATAAGTAAATCTTCCTCGTAATAGCGTGGTGATTGTCGCATTTAAAGTTGAATCATGGATGAAGAAAATACTCGACTACTTTGTAAAATTTTCTATTATTTAACCAGGTATTAAGTAGAGTGGAAATTTTCTGTGGAAATATCATGTCAGTCTTTCATAAGGTGACGCGCAGTCAGTCTACCTGATTGCGATTGACATTGGAAGTGATCTCATCGTGAGTCAAGCGATAGCACTTCACTACCACGATTAGTACATCAGCTTTTTTGACGACATGTAATCAAATTTTAGCACAACAGCCTTTTTGACGATATGTAATAAATTTGCAAGGAGGATTTTAAAATTTCTCTTCAATTGATATAGTGAAAGGTGATTAAGTCGTGGAGCTAAACGGTGGAAGTTTAACATTATGTCAGAGCAAAGCGCTGGTGTCTTTCTTGCTTCACACTTTTGTCCTAAAACAGAAAGATGCTCTGAGAATTATTCAGCTTGCAACCAGGTCCGTGCAATGCTTAAATTAAGTGAGTTATGCCTCAAAATGTTGGCAGCGTCGTACAATAAAAATCGAAATGAACGGATTTAGAGTCAGAAGATACAGAACGTTTCCATTTTGTTTCCTTAATCACTTTGACTCAAACACTTCTGATCCAATGAAAACTGAATTGTCGGAGTCGCAAGCAGAAGCGGACGAACCAACCAATCACAGTGGCAGTTCTCAGGCCATCCGATGACTTATGACTTTGATGATCTAGTTTTCATGGGATCATAAGTAACCGCGTCCTTAGCGCCGTAAGCTACTTCACTTTCCTGCTGTATGATTTTCAGTAGATGGTATTTAACCCTTTAAAACCCCTAAGAGTGACTAGCATCTAATTTCTCCTTACAATATCAGCCCTGAATTACAAATAAATGCCACGAGAATAAGAAAAATGATCATCAGCCACAGAAGCTCTTAATTGTTAAACAAATTCTCCCTGTCGCCACCTTAGGAAATGTATAGAGAACAGTATGGAGAATATGCAAACTGATGTTAGGGTGTAAAGGGTTAAGGCTCTGCTCTTCTCATTACGTATCCGACTGCATCGCCGGCATTAAGAAAAACCTCTCGTTTGTTCTTCTTAAGCGCTTTTCGAGTAGTGCGCGTTGTATAACCAAAACCCAAGTTATTAAAATGTCCAGTCGAAGCAAAGTACAATATCACACAAGTAGTCATTAAGTTGCTGAAGTAAAATCAAAACAGTCATCCCAAAGCACTAGACACGAGTGACTAAGTGGAAATTGGTTCCAGTCTAGCATCTGATTGATTGAGAGAGTGGTGCGTAGTTTCTGGAGAAATAGTGCGTTAATCCTTTAAACCCTGAGAGTGATCAGCATCTAATTTCTCCTAACAATAATATTGCTGAATCATTCGTTAAGATCCCGAGAAGAAAAAGAAAATGATCGCCAACTTAAGAGGTTTTGATTGTTATACAAATTCTCCTTGTCAGTACCAAAGGAAATGCACGGAGAAGAGTATGGAGAATCTGGATGCCTATGTTGAGGATTAAAGAGTTGAGGTATAAAACCGATGCAGTTCAGAGTAGTTTCGTATTCCGGTTGAAATTACTTCACAGGCTTCACCCTATTAGCCTATCTCTGCCAGTGACTTATTTATTAATTTTTTATAAGTTGTGAAAACTTTAAGCTCGGGTGATAAAGTTTGTTTCATAATGGAGAAGTGCATTGACCCTTTAACCCCTAAGATCTTTTTAGTAATTCTCCTTACTTACAATTCTTCTCATGTTACTTCTGAGAATTTGGTATTGGATCAACTAATAATCCTCTATTTGATACTTTTCTTGGTTCTCATCACTTGTCTTCTTGATTTTGTATCGATATTGTAAGGAGAAATTCTGTCTTGGTCACTCACTGGAATAAAAGGGTTAAACGATGATTGAAAAGTAACTATCCATTAACCATTCTTTTCCTTTTCTTTCATAGACCTTCCATTGAAAATGGTATGTTTTTTTTTACTGATTTACCTTCTTGGGGACCTCATCTGCCCATGACACCATGAAAAAGAAGACATTAGGTACATTCCCTATTTTCGAATTGCTCCCACAACAGACTTTGTTTCAACTCACCAAATTCTGATTCTTTGATATGCCAAGGGCTTTCGGGCAAAAAAATCCCGATTCACCCCCTCCCCCTCACGCACAGACACACACCACTTGCACACTCAGTAAAATCAAAAGTTGTGCTTTTACTTGTTAAAATTTTGGAGAAGAGAACTGGATTATGCAATCCTACCTGCTTTTTAAGTCTATTCACTAAATAATTCGTGGGACCCTTGCGGGCGAAAGGGAAAATTAATCGAGAACTTGTTTGGTACTTAGCGGTAGATAGAGTATTTATCTTTAAGTTTTTTGCGTAAACTTTAATCGTTTCGCTTTATTTCTATTTGAAAACAGACGGAGTTCCACGATCCTTCTGCCCCAGTGTCCAGTCTCTAGATCTATCCTTTATGTTTCATTCCATTTTTGGAAACCGAAAGTCCCCTGGGAACTCTGGGAATGCCCATCGATGTGGGTGGGAAGAAAGCGACCTTTCGCCATTCTAAAGACGTGAAATTTGACTGGAGTTAATTTTACTTTTACATATATCTTTGATTATGGGGTGATTTAGAATCTTTACGTGAAGTGTCCGTCATTGTCTGGCAAGGCCGTCAGCATGGCAGTGAGCGAAGATTCTTGAGCTGATGCAACTTTTGTTTTTTGAGCGGCTTGCGTTGTCCGTGATCTATCTGCTGATCGAAGGTAATTCTGAAAGCTTATGTTTGTTCGTTTCGTGGAAAGGTTCCACATGAGGGGAGATATCTTGCTCAGTAATCGTACATTTATTGGAGTCATTTCGAATGTCCTTCGCGCGAAAACGTGTTTGAAATCACTGCTGGTTGGATCGCATGATGTTTGTCAGTGCTGCTCTGATAACTAGCTGACTTCGCCGTGGGCTCTGGTCGTTTTACCAAGCTGTTATGTCGGAAATGTCAAAGTGAAAAGTGGGAAGGCTTTTTCTTAATCTAAGCCTCTTGTGGTATTTTGGAAGAACAGGAAGGTTTACGTAGCACAAGAGTTGCTAGGGATGTGGAATTTATAGCTTTGACTGTTAGGTTTGTTCCACTGAAAATTTGCCAGTACACCAGTAGCTATACTCTTGTCTGCTTATTCACAATTCATGAATCATTTTGACTCTCAAGCAAATGAGTAAGAAAACAACAGATCAATCCAGAATATTTAAAATGACTCAAATTTTCCTTTACTTTTCAATAGTCCTTTGTAATCTTATCACAATGTGGCCTGTGATTGTTTTGAAGGTTTAGAGAGTCAGTCATCTCACTCGGATATGTCTGGATTAACGATCCTAAACAACCCATATAACGAAATGTGGTAAGTTTTCATGTTTTATTTATGTATTGTTAGTTCCCCGATATGAAAATATGTTGAAGTTTCAGTAAGTTCTTATGGAGTAACCACTTGTTTGCAATAATCAGAAAAGGATATAAGTGGATGTCAAACAGAATTCCAATAATAGAGAATCCGTTAAATTACCCAAGCATTGCTTTCAATTTTCAAAACAAACTTTATTTCCAAAGCGAACAACAATGTCGTCAGCATGCTCTATACTCTCATAAAGCACGCTACAATAAGCCAATCAGAATCCTTGTTAGAATGGTTCAAATAATCTGATTGGCTGTACAAGACTAAAGCTGTCAAAAGTGTCAAACCATCAAAGTTAAAAAACCATCAAAGTTCACATTCTACGATAGTTTAAAAACTAAAATAGTTCGGCGAGTCGAATTTAACACTTTTGCCTGAAGTTTTTAAGTCTCTAATATAGAATCTCGAAGTGAAATTTTCAGTGAAATTCAACCGAATTATGGCTCATAAAAACACGCGAGTTTTTTCCACATGACAAGGTAGAAAACAAGCTGTTCAAGGCGAGTGTTTTTTGAATGAAAGACAGCTGAATTCACCGGAACATGAAGATCGCTCGTGATGACAGCGACGCAAAACTCGGCTGCAGTGACTGATGTGAATTGCCACTCAACGTATCGGAAAGGATATCAGAGCAAGCTCTTATTTTTTCACTGGAAGGGCGGCCGATGTAGTTTCCGAGGCTTGCTTTACTGTGATGACCGGAGATCGCCATGATGAGCGAGCCGCGATGAACTTAGCATGATCATATTCGCTCAGACACCGTTATGATTAGTATGAATTTTAACAATTATGCCAGTTTGGTTATATTTTTCATCATTTCTGTTTTGTCCTGTTTTGTTTTTGAACACTGACTTTATATACTATACGAGTGTTAGCTGTGTTTGATTTTTATTACCGTACGTAAGCTTGCAATCTAACTGAGCGTGAAAATCTTTAAAACTCGGAATGTTTATTTTGTTTTTCCTTTGAGGATTTTCGTATCTGCTCACGTTTTAGTAACGTAAATTACGGCGCATGGTATGTTTACAAACCTTTGTTTGATTCTTCTGTTGCTATTTGCCGGCTCGCTTCAGTTCCGAAATTTCACTTTCAATTATCGAGAAAAAGCTAAAAAGAAGTCCCGGAAAAGGTCGAACATAGTACAATTGGCAGATGGCGTGACAGCTTTAGCTCAGTTCTATGCTCTATACTCTCATAGAGCACGCTCTTTCAACCAATGACAGCGCGCGTTATATCCGAACTTTATTATAATTATGTATTGTTAGTTCCCCGATATGAAAATATGTTGAAGTTTCAGTAAGTTCTTATGGAGTAACCACTTGTTTGCAATAATCAGAAAAGGATATAAGTGGATGTCAAACAGAATTCCAAGGGCAACCTTCTTGGTAACCCAGATCACAAATTGTTTGCCAGAGATAAAACTTTACTTGTTAGGAATCAAAGACCCTTTGTAGTGAAGTGCATGACATATTTTCTACTGTTTTAGTTAGAAATTGTCGTTTTGGCTTGCAATATTGTGATTAGAGGATTCATTGACATCTTTTGGGCTTGTTCGTCAAACAACCAAAAAGGAAGAGGAAAATTTATTGTCTAGAAAACAAGGGAACATTGACTTAAGTATTTTATGCAGATGCTATACGTCGCCTTCAAACAGCTAGTTACCTTGAACAGCATATGATGCACCTCAAATCAACTGGAACTTGAACCATAAACACCAAGCATTTAGTTAATTCCCACCTTCAGAGGCTGAAAAAATTGATTTTTCTTTTATTTGAAAAAAACTGAATTCAAACATTAAACCTAACGTTTCCATAAAAAAATATCTGAAATCTGTAAAAGCACCTGAGTTATTTAGAAAAACATATTTTCAAATAAAAGTTAATAAATCAGGAAGGTGTCATAATCTCTGACCTGGACAAGTCCCCTGGGGGAATTTGTGCTGTAACTGCTCGTGTTGGGGCTTGATTTTCATGTTATTTTCATATTTTGTTTACATTGTGCACTTTACAAAATTCACACGTGGAAACTCTTTGTTCATGGAAAAATCTTTGCTCTAGAAAAATCAAAAGCAGAAGAAAGTCCTTGGAAAAAAAAAAATAAAAAACAGGCCCAAAGTGAGAAAGAAAGCAACAACAACAACAACTTTATTTTTTCACCCCAAAATATACAAGAAAGAAAAATTTATAATAATAGTACAGACAATGATAGGGGCGCTGGCTGCCCGAAATAACCTAAGAGTTAAAAATGCCAGGCAGCCAGTTGAAAGAAAAGATGTTTAAATGTTTAGGTCAGGGACACAAAAACAAAGAGATACAGAAACGCACACAAAGGTAAACTATCAGTATATTAAAGAGACTAAAATTCATACATTGCAAAACAGTATTATTTCCATTTTAAAGTTACACAGACAATACAGATGTCTAGTAATCTTTGATAAATTGCTGCTTTACTTTCTTTTTAAACAAAGACAATGAAGATAATTTTATATCTTCGTCAATGGAATTCCATACTGATGGACCTTGAAATCTGATATTGAATATACCATAATTTGTTCTTGCTTTTGGAAGATAACAAGACTGTTTTGCACCAAGCCTTGTATTATAGGTATGGATTTGCGAAATTTTACTAAAAAAAGAACTAAAGACTGATGGCAATAATTGATTATGATATTTATACATAAAGATTGCTAAATGAAAAGTTCCTAGGTCTAGGAACTTTATAATTTCAAGAGATTTAAATAAAGGACTATAGTGCTCATCAAATCTAGAAAAGGTAATTAATCACATAGCTCTTTTTTGTAAAATGAAAATTGGTTGAATTTCCCCAGATAATTATTCCATAGGTCAAAAAAGGATATATAAGTGCATAATATAAGCTTAATAAAATATCTAGGCCAACATAATAACGAAGTTTAGAGAGGATACCAGTGCTTCTAATTTTCTTAACAATGCAATCAATATGGTGTTTCCAATTCAAGTGTGAATCAATTAGGATGCCCAGATACCTTATACAGAACTCTCGCTTAAGTTCCTTATTATCTATAGCCAGCATGAAATTTTGGCATTCAAGTTTTTTTTGAGGTGCGTGGAAAATTCCAAAATTTGACTTTTCTACATTAAGTGAGAGCTTATTAGCACAGAGCCATATGTGAATATTATTTAATTCAACATTTATGTTTGATTCTAGCATAGAGAAAGTTTTACTTTTATAAAACAAATTTGCATCATCTGCAAAGAGATGAAATTCAAAGATATCTGAGCAGCAATGAAAATCATTTACATATAATAAAAACAACAGAGGGCCAAGTACTGATCCCTGTGGTACTCCACAACTTACATTACATTTTGTGGATGTTGCATTATTGACAGTAACAAGTTGTTGTCGGCCACTGAGGTAGGAAATAAACCAATCCTCGGCAAGACCTCGAATACCGTAATACACTAGTTTGTTAATCAAAATTTGATGATTGATGGTGTCAAATGCTTTGGTAAAATCAAGGAATATACCACAGGAATAGCTTCGATCATCAATTGCTTTATGAATTTTGTCAATTATGCAAAGAATTGCATGGTCAGTACTGTGCTTAGTTCTGAAACCATATTGGTTTTCAAATAAAACTTTGTATTTTTCTAAGAATTTGATTAGTCTATTATATACAAGTTTTTCTAGGAGTTTACTTAAGACAGAGATAAGGGAGATGGGACAGTAATTGCACAAGGATGACTGTGATCCTTTTTTGAACACGGGTACAACATTTGCTATTTTAAAATCACTGGGAACAACTCCAGTTGAAATAGAAGCATTAAAAACTATCTCTAAAGGTTTTGATATATAGGCTTTTAGCATTTTTAGTATATCAATTGGAATGCTGAATGGTCCTACAGACTTGCCAGTTTTTAACTTAGATATTTCAGTTTCAATTTCACTACAAGTTACAGGAAAAAAATAAAAACTATTGCATACAGGATTATTCAGATATACCATTGGGCTATTGGATACACTTGGTATTTGACTTTCTAGGTTTTTACCAATATTGGCAAAATAATCATTAAATGCTTTGGCAACAAGTTTAGGTTCAGTTATTTCTTAGTTGTTTTCTACAATCTTAATGAGCCTTTGGCTAGTATGCGGCTTAAATTTTACTATTTGTTTAATCCCTTTCCAGATCCTTTTACCATCCTTAATATTTTGAAAAAAATATTCATTATAATATTGTTTTTTGCTTATTTTAAGAAGATGGTTTAATTTGTTCCTGTAAAGCTTAAATTTTGTATGGTAATAGGTAGATTTCGTCTTGAGGTATTTCTTATAACAATTATTTTTAATTTGAATAGACTTTCATAGAGCTTTAGATATCCATGGTTTTGATTTAAGCTTTACTTCCCTCCTAGATAGTTGTTTGACTGGTATATGTTTGTTGATTATACTAGATATTTTAAAGTAAAAGATTTAAACATATTGCATGCACTATCATTGGATGCAAAAATAGTTTCCAGTCAATTAGTTGAATCTCACTAATGAAAGCCTGCTGATCAAATTTAGAGTAATCTCTTTTGAATATTTTAACATTGCTAGGAAGTGATGAAAATTTATTAAAAATTAGGAAATTGGGAAGGTGATCAGAGAGATCATACACTAAAGGGTACCACTCTGTCAAGTAAAGAAAAAATTCCTTCGTGAAAACAACTTGTACTAGTGGAGCTTCATGCTGGTGTCTAGATTTCACCAAAGAAGTCACTGTTAAACCAAAAAGTGCCATACATGTTAAAAACGAGGTTTCCTTTTCCTTATGCAAGTACCAGCCTTGATACAAAAACATTAGCAATTGCCTCAAATTGTAATTTTGAAAGCTGTTTGTCAATTTGTTGTCTTGCTTCTTAGCGCATTTTCCAGTTTTTCCATCTTTGTCATGGGTTTTTCCTTTGTCTTTGGCAAGTTTTCTTATGATTGTGTTGTCCTCCTCAATGCTCCACTGAGTGATAAGGGATAAAAGAAAACGTGCCTGCTATGGGTTACTTTTCCCAGGAAATCTTGATCCATTGTTATTGACACCAGGAGGTCCTGTTGTCCCATTTGTTTGCAGTTTCAGGAGGCGAGATAATCTTGTGGCGTGGCACAAGTTGTTTGCAAACCTTTATGAGCTAAAATCTTGCATTTGATTTTGGGAGGAATACATTTGCTCTGAGGGAATTTATAGGGCATTTAGATTTGACCAATTTTCGTAAAATTTCCCCCAAACATTCCGAGAATAATAACAAAGGAAAGTGTGTTGGGAAATTTTGTCATTTGAAATGTTTTTCCTGTGGCATCCATTTGTGCAACATGCCTCACATAATTTTAGCTACTCCAACTTTAGATGCTGATATCTAGACAACCAATCAGAATATGAGAAAAGCCTGACACACTTTTGTTGAGTGATGCCTTTTGAATAAGACTGTGCAGCCATTTTGGTTGTGCTGTGGTATCCAATACTCGATAAATTCAATGGAAGAACCCTCAGTCATTTCACATCCCTACCAGCTCCTGACACTCTCTAAAAGGAAAGCTCGCTCAAATTATATTTTTATCCTAAACTGTAGTTATTAAGCTTTCTTCTGATATATAATTTGCTAAGATTTTAGTGAAACTAGAGCGTATACAAATTTTCTCTTAATGAACACCCACGAAAGTGGGAAGTAACCTTAATTGTTATTGGGGCGTAGAGAATAAAAGAACCATGAGGCTTTCAAGCTAGTCCCTCTTAATTATTACTTGTACTATTTCTAGGATTTTCATTATTGTTCACATGATTATTTGTTATTATTAAGTTACTGGTTTAACATCAAGTAGTCACTGTATTCTTTAATCATCTTTCTCTTGTAAACCACTTAACTTTTCACTTTTGTTTTTATTTTCTTGCATGTTTACAAGATATTCCTTTGACCCGCAGATAGCAAATGCTAAGTGAGGCATACCCATGAATATAATTATGGGATGTGGCAGGCTTCCTTGCTTTGCATGCTTGCATGTAATAAAAATCTTCTGCAAAACTACCTTCTACCTAATCTACCTTCTCCATTTTTGTCCAATTCTATATCAGTAGCCACCTGCAGTCTCAGACTGCCTGTTTTGTGAATATGTAACCTAAAAGCGAAGTTAATTAAGACATTGTAATTTTTTCTTTTCAGCAGCTGCATTCAATATTAAAGTTTTCCTGTGATGTCTGGGCCATCAAAGGTAAAACTAATGACTCATAAATTTAATTATGAAGCTATGAGGATGAGATTAGTGCAAGTGGAACCCTTTTTCCTATAAATTTAGGTACAACATTTACACCTTTGTGTGTCATTGCTTATCAATCTTGCAGATTCTATACCAAGGACAAACTATTCATCACTGTCAGGATCTTACAATATTTAATTGTACAGTTATTCATTGAGAAACTTACTTAAAGTATCTAAAGGAACATTTTTCTGTCAACACTTGCCGTAGACATGTAATATGTCCCAAGCAGGTGTGAGTGGCTTAATTACTTCTTTACTCCTGTAACTTTCTAATTTGTCAGTATATCTCCCCATGGATGTCCTTAACAAAACTTAATCACAAAGTCACAAAGTTATCAATTACTTTGTTCTTCAATTTCAATGAATTTTTAAAATTTAAATGATCAGTTCATCATTGCAAGACAAAGTTCTTGTACCTGAATCTCTCAGAAGCCTCCTCTATCTCTGAGGTCTTTCACAGCTTGGTGTTGCTTGTGTGCCAGGCACTGTTGCTCCATCAATTGCAAGATCTGAACAGATGGGAACTGCCTTGTTTCCATTCTATATGCTTGTGTTAATGGGGTATTCCTTGAAGGAGGTTCATGCAGCAGAGTGGCAGGTGCCACAGGTATTAATTCTCTTGCAGCTCAACCTGGTTTTGTTGTGGGTGCTCTAATTTCATCTGGCTGACAGATAGTGTTTTAAATGTAGATGCAGGATCATCTATCCCAAATTTCTCCACATGGGAAGTATTTCTCGAGTATTGGGTCCCACTTGGAGTTTCTATAATGACACTGTTGCCAGTCTTGCTAACCACTTGGGATTAAATGGTGTGGAGAATTTGTCTTTTTGTCTTTCTCTAACACTCAATCGCCAAATTGAATATCAGATTGTTTGGTGTTTTTAGCCTCGTCTGTACATGCTTTGGTCTTTTCTTTTACCCTAACAAGTCTGTATGTGGCAATCAGCATGTAGCTCTGGCAATTTTGCTCTCATCTTTCTTTTAACCCTTTAACTCCAAGAAGTGACCAACAGGTAACTTCTCTCTATGATATCCATATTTTTTCTGGCAAACAGCTAACAAGAATACTCAAGCTTATCAGGAAGAAGTTTTTATCTTGATCTTACACCAAATTCTTGTAACTAATTTACAAGGAATTGTGTGCCAGCAAGAGGAGAGAATTGACAATCAGATCTTGGGAGTTTAAGGGTTAATCAATACTCCTCAGGCCTTTTAGCAGATCAATACCTCACTACACTCTCACATATCCTCTTTATCCTTTATCCAGTCAACTCCCACAGCTTGGGAAATGCGGGCCCTCTTCATTAGAATGGCATTTCATCTTTCAACTTCCCTATTGGCTTAGGTTGGTTTTTTTGTGGTCTTAAGATACACAATGCCATTCTGCCTACAGTATTCTTGGAATTGTTTTGATCAGAATTATGGTCCATTGTCTGACATGGTAGTTACAGGAAGACCATGGCTGCAGAGGATCTCTCCTAGGTGGTCAATTACTTCCACATACTCATGATAATGGCCATAGTAGTTGATGACAAGTGGTATGGATGGTCCAGATGGGAGTGGCTGTAGAAGGTCTATGGCTTGGTCTCACTAAGGACCCTTTGGCAATGTCATTGATGTCAGCAGCTCAAGGGAATATGGATGTGCAACCAGTTGACATTCATAATAAGATTTGCAGAATTTTTCTGCTACCTCATCCATACAAGGCCACCATACTTTGCTTCTCAAATTTTGTTTTGTTCCAACAATTGCAACATGTAAGTGTCCCTTATGAGCTAAGACATTTGTTTTGGGCCTTGGCCTGTTGGGTAGCACAATTTGGGTACCTCATAGGACTATTCATTGATCACACACAGTTCATGAGCAGCTGGTGCATAAGCCTGGCATTTATTGAATCAAGCAGTTTTAATTGCCTGGCTCAGAGTTTTTAACTCTTCATTCATTGCAGATGTTTCTTCAATTTCTCTTGTGGTGTAGTGCTGATGGTTACAAGTTAAAATTTTTGCTATGTCTTGATGATTTGTCACTTTGTTCTGACTCAGCAAATGTGAAAGATGGTTGGCTAGGGTCGTAGGTGGATTAATTAAGTATCAATGCAGGAACAGTATTTGGAGTGGGGCTTATAGATCACTTTTAGTTTGTGATCAGTAACCAGATCAAATACCATTTCATAAATGTACATGTAGGCATGGTACCTCTTGCATGCCCAAAAAAGGGCAAGGGATTCTCTCTCAGTCTGGAAGTATTTACATTCACACTCTGAGGCTGTGGCTTGCTACCATTCTGGTCCTGTATTAACACCTGGCTCCGAGGCCAACAAGACTCATATCTGCATTAAGTCTTGTTGATGTAATCTTGTTAACATATGGAAATGTTCCAGCCACAACCATGTTCTGCTTTAGCTACCCTTGTTAAGTTAAGCTATTTGCCCCCCTTCCCCCCAAAACAATGTTGTATCCTGATTCCACAAACTTCTAGCTACATACAGGTAACATTGAATGGGGGTGGGGGGGTCATGTCAATGATGAAGAGTGTGGTAGACATAGGAGTGTCATTCTACACATAATTAGAACTCTGCAAGAACAATATGTCGACTTTGATGCTGATTATAGCTTGCTAAAAACCTTCAAGCCATTCACGTTGTGTGACAGCCCATCTACTATTGGTATGGGGTAGTGACCATGTACATCTATGCAGAGCCAAATGTCACCATCCGTCTTTGGAATAATTACTGCTGGTTTCACCCATGGTGTTGGACTGTCAACTTCTTCTATGATGTCATAGTCTAATAGTTCTGGAACTTTCCGTTCCACTTTGTCTTGCAGATTGAAGAGAGTTACCCTCAGTGGTGTGCTTCTAGTTTTACTGTTGGGTATTTGTGTAATGTCACTTGTTTAAACTTTAGCTTTCAAATCCCACTAAACACCTCCAGGAATTATTGTTGCAGTTCTCTGTTGAGTTCTCTACTTGCCAACCAAAACTTCACACATAGAACACTCTTTTACTTCAATCGTCTTGCTGGATGTTTAAGCATGTTATAGTTTCCTGTCAACAGGGGCAGCTTTAGATTTACTCTTTATCTTCTTATCTTTCAAATTTTCCCAGGTTTCTTCTTCATCAGTGTTATTGGTGTCCCCAGAATCCACCAACATCTCTAATTCTACCCCACCCACAAACAAATTAAGCAGATTTGAGTGGACTGCAAAAGCTGAGTTGATTATGGGAAGAAAATATCCATTCAATGCTGTAACAACTGTAGAGATCTGGCTTAATCATTTGTTTTGCTTGTGTTCACAAGTTTCATGAAGATTTCTTGGATATCTACCCTGTTAAATGGAGTAGCATAGCTGTTCTTCATTGTCTTGTGGTTGGGTTTTTACCTTCATTAATAATTAGACCTTTACCATTGGCAAATAATTCCATTGTGGTCTAACATAGCAGTTTCCTAGCAACAATCAAACTTAGGAATTGTTTTTTAAAGTTCCATTTTTGTTCAAAGACATCTTGTGCTATGCTTGTGTTGTACTAATTCCATGCTTATCCTTGTTGCCTATGTTATGCTCCCCTGCTACGTAAATAACTGATGAACAACCACAAATTGTGCACAAATAAGCTGACCATGTGCGATTCTATTTTTTTCCTCTCTCCATGCTCTCTTGGCCATTGTTATGAACACTTGACAAAAAATATACTTTATTACAACTTTTATATATTAATATGAAATATGTTATATTATTGCAATAGAGACAGCAACTCTAAATCTGTGCTGTTTTACTCTTGAAGGAGCAAATTGAAGCCACTCCAAGTGAAGCCTCTTCATCACAGGAAGGCCAGCAAAATGGGAGACTGAAAGTCACTTTGCTGAGTAGTGGGTGGAGATCATCAACTGATAGAGAAGTTTCAACTATCAGCAGAGAGCTTGCTATACAGTTAGCTAAGCATCCTAATGTGAAAGTTAGTGTGTTTCTTCCCAAGTGTAGTGAAAAAGACAAGAAAAATGCTGAGGATCACAAAATTCAGCTCATTGAGGCAGATGAATTGACAGGCCATGAACCAATTTTTTGGTTGTCATTTTTACCCGGAAACCATGTTGTAGACTGTATCATAGGACATGGATTGCATCTTGGCAAACAAATTCCACTCATAAAGAAGAATAAAGAGTGTAGATGGATTCAAGTTGTTCACAGTATTCATGAAGAGGAGGGAATGTACAAGAACATTTCAGAAGGAGAATGTCTTAAGAAAACAGAAGTAAAACTTTGTGAGATGGCCGATGAGGTCGTAGCAATAGGACCTAAAGTGGCTGAGGTTTACAAACGCTACCTTAAAGAAACCATTTTAGATCTCACTCCGGGTGTTTTCTCTGAATTTTTGAATGTGGTGCACACCACTGAGGAAAGGAAAACATTCTGTGTTTTACTGTTTGGAAGTGGTGACAGCTGTAAAGATTTCATTGTTAAGGGATTCGATGTGGCTGCTAAAGCAATTGATAAGTTAAAAGATGTATCCTACAAACTGAAGTTTCTTCATTCACCAAAAGAAGATGGCAAGAAAATAGCAAAGAAGTTGGTTGATCATGACATCAGTCTTAATCAGCTAATTGTTAGCAGGTTTAGTGAGGACAGCAAAGAACAAGCCAGAGATTTCTGTGCTGCGGATCTTGCCATAATGCCATCGAGGACTGAAGATTTTGGATCACCTGGTCTTGAAGCGTTATCTGCTGGTCTGCCTGTACTTGTCAGTGGTAATTCAGGACTTGGAGAAGCTCTGAAGAAATTGCCTTTTGGCTCACAGTGTGTGGTAGACTCAGGAGATCCTGAAGTCTGGGCCAAAGAGATCAGAAATGTTCGTGAAAAACCTAGGATAGTTCGCCTTTCAGAAGCAAAGGATCTTCGTAAACTATATGAAAAAGCTTATAACTGGGAGAAGCCTTGTACTGTCCTTGTGAAAAAGATGCAGACACTTGCCTCTGGTAAAAGTTCCCTTTTATTAAAAGTATTTTCTTCTGTTACAAGAAAACAATAAGTTGATATTAATACTGCTACTTCAATATAATTTTGCAACATGTAACAGCATGTTCTTGTCAGTCACTAGTCAGTTGATGTTTTCAAATAATTATAGCACAGGCTCTTTATTGGTCACTTACATGCAGGTGTTAGTAAGTAATCTATAAGGGAGACTATACTTCAGATTGAATCTTTTTTTTTCTTTGGGAACAAACATACATCTCCACCAAGCTTTTACATTTGTATAAAACTAGTAAACTGTTTGGTTCACCAATAAAGGTTAAATGGGGAGGGGTAACTTGCAATGAAGTAGCATTATTTCCAGTACGAACAATTTACAATACCCTTGGTTGTTTTGAGCTGTAGAAATTGGGATAAGCTCCATACCCTCATTGATTTTTTTTGACCAATTGGAAATCTTATCAAATTCTTTTAAAAACTATCAATGAAGCATCCTCCAAGACAAACCAGATGTATGTCCTCTGGAATTTCTATATATTTTTTTGAAGTGGTCAATGTGTAAACACTTAAGCTAGCCATAATTTGAATGATTATCTTTGCACACCAAAATTTATGAAATGACAAATAGCTGATTTAAATAGAGTTAAAATCAATTATGAATTTGGTTTATCACATGTATATTCATCAGAGAGCAAGTTAACCAGGCCAGTCAGGGGCAAAAGGCCAACATCTGTTGCTGATACAAGTCAGGATTGTAGGAGGCCAAGAAAAGAATTGACAGATAACACGTACCACAAAGGTAAACAGTAATTTCCCAAAACTGAGGTCACTTACAACATTGCACCAGATCAGCTATTTATAATGAGAAACACAAAGTAACATTTTTATGTTTGGAAGGCTTTCTTATGTCAATGGAATGTAATCTCTTCTTTAATGTACCTCTACTAAGCCAAGAAATCATAAATGTTACATTCAGCATGAGTTGAAACAGTTATTTGATATTTGAATTTGGTATAAACAGCAAGCAATAGGAAATGGGCTAAAAATTATGTTTTACAATATTTTACAGTATTTAGAGATAAACTTTATTAATTTATTTGGCACCTGCTGTAGGTGTGGTAGCAAGTAGATTAACAGCTTTACCAGTCAAGAATAAACGACCATCCATTGTTTTTGGAGGTAAGCTTTCTAAGCGAGTTAGACGAGTTAGTCCATCATGATCACATAATACAATTGATGCAATTTCACAAACTTGAAATCTCAGTGTAGCTCAGCAGAAGCCAAAACTTATTTAATTCTGGAACTTGACCTGCTTGGTTTACCCTTTCCAAGAGGATCCAAAGAATCTGAGTTTGCTGCTTTTGACCAGTTAAATTTTTTTACTTGGTTGGAATGTTGCTACATGTCATAGTAAAAACTTTCCCTACCCTAACATCAGTATGCATTTTCTCCTCACTGTTTTTAAACAATTTGCTTTGCTACTGACTAGGAGAATTAGTTAAAAAAATCAAGAGTTTCTTTAGTTGGTAAAGTGTTTGGTTCACCAATAAAGGTTAAATGGGGAGGGGTAACTTGCAATGAAGTAGCATTATTTCCAGTACGAACAATTTACAATACCCTTGGTTGTTTTGAGCTGTAGAAATTGGGATAAGCTCCATACCCTCATTGATTTTTTTGACCAATTGGAAATCTTATCAAATTCTTTTAAAAATTATCAATGAAGCATCCTCCAAGACAAACCAGATGTATGTCCTCTGGAATTTCTATATATTTTTTTGAAGTGGTTAATGTGTAAACACTTAATCTAGCCATAATTTGAATGGTTATCTTTGCACACCAAAATTTATGAAATGACAAATAGCTGATTTAAATAGAGTTAAAATCAATTATGAATTTGGTTTATCACATGTATATTCATCAGAGAGCAAGTTAACCAGGCCAGTCAGGGGTAAGAGGCCAACATCTGTTGCTGATACAAGTCAGGCTTGTAAGAGGCCAAGAAAAGAATTGACAGATAACACGTACCACAAAGGTAAACAGTAATTTCCCAAAACTGGGGTCACTTACAACATTGCACCAGATCAGCTATTTATAATGAGAAACACAAAGTAACATTTTTATGTTTGGAAGGCTTTCTTATGTCAATGGAATGTAATCTCTTCTTTAATGTACCTCTACTAAGCCAAGAAATCATAAATGTTACATTCAGCATGAGTTGAAACAGTTATTTGATATTTGAATTTGGTATAAACAGCAAGCAATAGGAAATGGGCTAAAAATTATGTTTTACAATATTTTACAGTATTTAGAGATAAACTTTATTAATTTATTTGGCACCTGCTGTAGGTGTGGTAGCAAGTAGATTAACAGCTTTACCAGTCAAGAATAAACGACCATCCATTGTTTTTGGAGGTAAGCTTTCTAAGCGAGTTAGACGAGTTAGTCCATCATGATCACATAATACAATTGATGCAATTTCACAAACTTGAAATCTCAGTGTAGCTCAGCAGAAGCCAAAACTTATTTAATTCTGGAACTTGACCTGCTTGGTTTACCCTTTCCAAGAGGATCCAAAGAATCTGAGTTTGCTGCTTTTGACCAGTTAAATTTTTTTACTTGGTTGGAATGTTGCTACATGTCATAGTAAAAACTTTTCCTACCCTAACATCAGTATGCATTTTCTCCTCACTGTTTTTAAACAATTTGCTTTGCTATTGACTAGGAGAATTAGTTAAAAAAAATCAAGAGTTTCTTTAGTTGGTGATCATTTCCGTTATTTTTGTGACGTTGATGGTTGATTCAGGGCGAAATTGTAAGGAGAAAGTAGATGCCAGTCACTCTAAGGGGTTAAAGTGATAACTTTGTTTGTGAGGCTTGTCTTGCAATGAGCAGCAGTAAGTCATGAGAGCTTAACTTCTAAATGTACCTTGTTCCTTGCAGGTAGGGAAATCCCACCATTTAAAGAAAGTGGTCAGACTCAAGGTGATTCCACAGCTCATGGTGATTGCTACATGTAGTAATCACCTTGTTACTTTAGTTTAAATTGATATTGCGGTCAATTGACTCATAAATTTGGCGCAGGCATGCACTACTTGTAGACTAACTGACTGATACACCAGTCAGTGCGGTCTTCTTAGTGGTAATTTCATCGAAAGTCTATTGTATTAGTGGAATCAGTGTGAAATCTCGTGTTATTTGCATATACAGCGTAGCGTTACAGTTCTTCTCCATTGCTTGTCATCGTGAAAGTTCGCAAGTGGAGATGTTTCCTATTTATTTTTCGGTCCATTTCCAGTGGATCATGGCCTCTTTATTTGTAAACTTGAATTAAGTTATGCTTTTTCAGTCTCCGTTATTGGAGGTGAAATCTGTAAATGTTTTGATTTAAATGTATGAATTATTTCATAATTTGTGCTAGCAATCACATGGCATCTGCATATAGCCTGAAAACTCTTCTTCATTTTGAGTTTAATCCTTAACAAAAAAAGTTGCATGAAACATGTACAGAAGTTAATATTTTTGTTTTCATAATTTTTCCCTAGATCATGACCTTTCTATGATTACAAAACATCTCAGAGCTGAGTACAACAGAAGATCTCTTCTAAAACCACTTCTTTGGGAGAACACCTTTAAGTTACCTCTTGATGATGTTTACACAACATTGTCAATAGTGTCGAGACGAAAAACAGACTTTAGATTGGAAGGCAGAACAGTGAACATGTTTGACATCTTCAAAACTCTCAACGAAGGTGACGATTCTATGGTGCTCGTAGAGGGAAGCAATGGAATTGGAAAGACAACCTTTTGTCTTAAAATTTCTCATGACTGGGCTAACCAAAAAATCCCAAGTGAATCTGCTTTTCCAGTTTTCAAACTTTTGTTGCTGCTCAAATGTCGCGACATTTGTGGAGATATAATAGATGCCATTATTAATCAGCTACTCCCTATGGAAGAAAAGGTCCACGAAAAACTGATAGATTACATCAAAGATGTTCAAAACCAGGAGAAAATTTTGGTGATTTTAGATGGCCTTGATGAGCTTCCGGAAGCAGGTGAAAGTCACGTGGATAAGTTGCTTAGTAGAAGAATGTTACCACTTTGCTATGTTTTGGCGACATCTCGTCAAGAAAAAGGAATTGAAGTGCGACAGAAGGTTGACTTTGACGTTCTTCTGCAAATTGAAGGGTTCACGGAAGTAGACTCCTTTGAGTACATCAGAAAACACTTTAGTCACTTAGGTCTTGATCATGTAGCAAAGGGAGAAAGGCTTATTCAGTCCATCCTGGAAAATACCTTCCTACAAGCACTCCCGAGCAATTCATTGAATCTGCTTCTTCTCTGTGTTGTTTTTGAGGATTATGAAGGGAATCTACCATCTTCTCCAACCGAACTTTATCATATTATTGTTTGTTGCCTTTTGCGAAGGTATTGTGCTAAAAACAATGTGAAAGCCGCTTCTGATGACAAAGCTTTAGAGGAACAATTTAAAGAGAGTTTACTAGCACTGGGGCAGTTAGCGTGGAGGTGTCTACAAAACGACCAGTTTTCGTTTCGAGAAGAAGAGTTGGCAGAATTTGAAAGAAGAAAGAAACCTTTGGCAGCTCGTAAACTTGGTTTGGTATTTAAAGAGGCCAGTGCGAAGAAGATTAACCCTCAGCACGAATATCACTTTTTCCACAAGACTTTTCAAGAGTACTTGGCGGCATTATATCTGGCACACAAGCTACTGGAAGAGAAAGTTAATGTGTTTCATGATTTGAAGTTGAGCTTTGATGACATCACAAGAAAATACAACCAAGTGTTTGTCTTTGTGTCTGGTATAATGGGTGAGGCTACTTGTAATCTGTTTAGACAGATTGGCGAGAATCTTAAGGTTGAATGCTGGAACTGGCTAAATTGTACCGAGCAAGAGGCGACTTTCTTCGCTGAGTGTTTCAGTGAAAGCGGAGAAGCAGAACAAATGGCAATGACTCTTTGTTCCTTTATCCCGTTTCCACAGTCATTAACCTGTAGGACCGGAAATGAATCATTTGAAGGTGTTCTAAGAGTTGCAAATGCTTGCAAGAGCTTCTCACAATTACAATTGCCTATTCATCTTACTGTATATTTTCATGTCCTAACGAATCTTTCCTTTGTTGACGAGTTTCTAACCTCTTACTCCAGGCTAGAAACTATTGTCTTTTCTTCTCAAGGTTTTACAGAACAAATACTTAGCCTTATGCATAACGCACTTCAAGTGAACTCATCTTTACATTCCTTTACTCTTCAAACAAGTAGTCCCTTTTCCCCTGAGGGGGCTGCTGCTATTGGTGACAATTTAGCCGCAAACAAAACACTACAAACCGTGACTTTAAAACTGCCGGGTGAGTTAGGTGAGCATTGGGCCACTGTTCTTGAAAAAGGATTGTCTGGAGATACACCGCTGACATCTGTTGTGCTGGAGATCAGTGGCTCAGTAAGGAAAAGTGATATGGTGGCTTTGAACAATTTGTTATTGAACAGATCGCTTCAATCTTTTGGCCTCACTATTTATGGAGACATGCACGATTCATTGGCGACTTCTGTCGCCGAAGGCCTTGCAGCTAATCCGTACTTAAAATCCCTCACATTGACTGTATGTGGAAGCATCAGCTGCTCTGCTTTCATTTCGTTGAAAAAGGGTGTTATAGAAAATAGTACTTTAAGGTCACTGGTCTTAAAAGTGTTCGGAGGACTCCCCGAGAATTGGATAAACATTTGTGAAGCTCTCTATGTTGCTAAAAAGTCATCTCTGTCTCTTACAATTGAGCCGGATGTAGTCAGCAAAATAACAACTTCGCAGGTGGCCTGCCTTCGTCCTCTTCTACTTGAAGAAAAACTTGGCATGTTGAAACTTCACTCGCTTTCTGTAAAGATGTGGGGAGAGTTGAGTTGCACTGGAGCAAGTGATTTATGCAAACTCCTGATAGCCTCAAGAGTTTCCTGCGTTAATTTGAGTATCCATGGAAGAGTAACAGATGGTGTTGCTACCTGTTTGGTTAAGAACTTTGACAAAGTTAAGTCACTGTCCAACTTGAGTATCAACATTAGGGGAGAGGTGACAAGAGACGGAGAGAGCACTCTTGAAGCCCTAACATGCAATCAAAACTTTTCGTCTACTTTAAATGTCCACGACGTAAGGACAGTTGACGAAATATGCGAAGAAGTTGAGTTATCTGTAGTCGATTCTTCGTCCTTAATAGCAGCATCTACAAACGTCGAGACTATCTGCTCACGTGTAAGTAAAGTGAGTATGAACTTTGATAGCCTTATTTACTCAAGTGAGGAGGACTGGGGACGAAGTGTTAGTGACTTGTTGGCGAAATTCTTGTCACTTACTACATTACACCTCTCATTCAACAACTACAGTGGCATGAGTGAAGACTGGATGGGTGGTCTTTGGAGTGGTTTGGCACAAAACACGTCGATAACCACGCTGAGTATTACAGTCGACAACCACAGTTACATGGGTGGAGACTGGATGGGCGAACTGGGAAGTAGTTTGGCACTAAACACGTCGATAACCACGCTGAGTATTACAGTCAACAGCTACAATCGCATGTGTGGACACGGGATGGGCGAACAAGGAAGTTGTTTGGCACACAACACGTCGATAACCACGCTTATTATTACAGTCAACAGCTACAGTTACATGAGTGGAGACTGGATGTGCGGATTGGGAAGTGGTTTGGCACAAAACACGTCGATAACCACGCTGAGTATTACAGTCAACAGCTACAGTTACATGAGTGGAGACTGGATGTGCGGATTGGGAAGTGGTTTGGCACAAAACACGTCGATAACCACGCTGAGTATTACAGTCAACAGCTACAGTTACACGAGTATAGACGGGATGGGCGAACTGGGAAGTAATTTGGCACAAAACACGTCGATAACCACGCTGAGTATTACAGTCGACAACCACAGTTACATGGGTGGAGACTGGATGGGCGAACTGGGAAGTAGTTTGGCACTAAACAGGTCGATAACCACGCTGAGTATTACAGTCAACAACTACAATCGCATGTGTGGACACGGGATGGGCGAATTGAGAAGTGGTTTGGCACTAAACAGGTCGATAACCACGCTGAGTATTACAGTCAACAACTACAATGACATAAGTGGACGCTGGATAGGCGAACAAGGAAGTTGTTTGGCACACAACACGTCGATAACCACGCTGAGTATTACAGTCAACAGCTACAGTTACATGAGTGGAGACTGGATGTGCGGATTGGGAAGTGGTTTGGCACAAAACACGTCGATAACCACGCTGAGTATTACAGTCAACAGCTACAGTTACATGAGTATAGACTGGATGGGCGAACTGGGAAGTAATTTGACAGAAAACACGTCGATAACCACGCTGAGTATTACAGTCAGCAGCTACAGTTACATGAGTGGAGACTGGATGGGCGAACTGGGAAGTGGTTTGGCACAAAGCACGTCGATAACCACGCTGAGTATTACAGTCAACAGCTACAGTTGCATGAGTGGAGACTGGATGGGCGAACTGGGAAGAGGTTTGGCACAAAGCACGTCGATAACCACGCTTAGTATTACAGTCAACAACTACAGTTACATGAGTGGAGACTGGATGGGCGAACTGGGAAGTAGTTTGGCACACAGCACGTCGATAACCACGCTGAGTATTACATTCAACAACTACAGTAACATGAATGGAGACTGGATGGGCGAACTGGGAAGTGGTTTGGCACAAAATACGTCGATAACCACGCTGAGTATTACAGTCAACAACCACAGTGACATGCATGGAGACTGTATGCGTAATCTGAGGAGTGTTGTGGCACAGATCACGTCACTTGCCATATTAAACCTTACACTAAAGAACCACACTAATTCATACGAAGACTGGATAAACAAATTCTGTCAAGCTTCGTCAAGGATCACATCGTCGATCAAAACTTTTCTTGAAGTTAACTTGTTTAGTGAGAGCAATGAAAAACCCTAAATGAGCGTGGCTTAGCGAAAAGCACATCTTTTGAACATTCTCAACACCGACTGAGTATCCCAACATGAGGTTGTGGTTGCACTTGTACATTCAGCGATTATAATTACAGAAGACTGGAAACCTGACCTGGAACAACGCGTCAGTGTCTACATTCAACAGCTACGTTGACGAGGGTGGAGACTGTGTCTGATTCTAAATTTCTCGTGGAGGAAAAAGCGCTGCAAGCCTTGTGACAGGAGGCGAGCCACTGGTTGGATGTAGTTTAAGAACTTGGCTAAGAAGTCAACGGGAGGGACTTGTTTCAATTGAACTGGACCAAACTGCAGTGCAGCAGAGGAGGACTTGTGTGTTACATCCTGGCAAGTAAGGGCTTGGAATCTTCTGCGGTTAGTGACCGCAATGACGTAAGCGCAGTCCTTGACAGGATTTGATGTTAGAAGACGCTTGACAGAGGGTAAGTCATTTAGATTCTTAAGAGTAAATACCCTTTACACCATAACATCAGTATGCATATTCTCCCTAATGTTCTCTCTACATTTCCTGAAGCACTGACCGGGAGAATTTGTTAAACATCAAGAGCTTTATAAGTTGGTGATCATTTCCTTGATTCTCGTGACTTTCATGTTTGATTCAGGGGTGATATTGTAAGGAGAAATTAGAAGCTGGTCACTCTAAGGGGTTAAAGGCTTACGCATGATGGGAGAGGCTATGCTGTGCCAAAACTAGAATTTTGAAAGCCTGGACCAATTTTTAATTTAAGTTTGGCTTAAAGTGGGAGTTATTTTCTTTAATCATCAAACTGAATTAGCTTTCATTTACGACAAGTACCACTATTTGCTCATGGAGCCAGGTTTTAACTTGAGGTTTTTCGAAATCAGAAGGGTTAGTAGTGCTACGGTAATTTAAACTACTGTTTACAGTGCGGAATGAAATGATTTGCGAATGGTAACTTTTAGCTTGGTTGGTATTATCTTTCCTATTCGCAGTTTACACGGGTTGCTTTGATGATGCTAATCCTACCATTGTGCAAGGTTCTTGTCACATTTGAAGCCCCCATACACCTTAGGTTACCAATTAGTTATCTGCAGCCTCGTGGTAGAGCATCCGAGCGCAAAAATCCGCAGGTGTGGGGTGCGACTCTTCCAATTCGTCTCAGGCTCATTTCAAAACGAAAACAAAATTCTTTATTTTTTACTGATTTTCTTTCTGTTTTTTATTTTTTACAGCCTTCACATCCCAACTGCCCAGCTGTCAGCGTGATGAAGGATTAAATGGTGTTGAAGTATTGGAGAGCGTCTTAAACAGGAACAAGCCCGGTGAAGGATTCTTTCGTACCAACTGATTGGAAGGAACAGTGTTTTAGACACATAAGTAAATCTTCCTCGTAATAGCATGGTGATTGTCGCATTTAAAGTTGAATCATGGATGAAGAAAATGCTCGACTACTTTGTAAAATTTTTTATTGTTTAACCAGGTATTAAGTAGAGCGGAAATTTTCTGTGGAAATATCATGTCAGTCTTTCATAAGGTGACGCGCAGTCAGTCTACCTGATTGCGATTGACATTGGAAGTGATCTCATCGTGAGTCAAGCGATAGCACTTCACTACCACGATTAGTACAACAGCTTTTTTGACGACATGTAATCAATTTTTAGCACAACAGCCTTTTTGACGATATGTAATAAATTTGCAAGGAGGATTTTAAAATTTCTCTTCAATTGATATAGTGAAAGGTGATTAAGTCGTGGAGCTAAACGGTGGAAGTTTAACATTTTGTCAGAGCAAAGCGCTGGTGTCTTTCTTGCTTCCCACTTTTGTCCTAAAACAGAAAGATGTTCTGAAAATTATTCAGCTTGCAACCAGGTCCGTGCAATGCTTAAATTAAGTGAGTTATGCCTCAAAATGTTGGCAGCGTCGTACAATAAAAATCGAAATGGACGGATTTAGAGTCAGAAGATACAGAACGTTTCCATTTTGTGTCCTTAATCACTTTGACTCAAACAATTCTGATCCAATGAAAACTGAACTGTGGGAGTCGCAAGCAGAAGCGGACGAACCAACCAATCACAGTGCTAGTTCTCAGGCCATCTGATGACTTATGACTTCGATGATCTAGTTTTCATGGGATCATAAATAACCGCGTCCTTAGCGCCGTAAGCTACTTCACTTTCCTGCTGTATGATATTCAGTAGATGGTATTTAACCCTTTAAAACCCCTAAGAGTGACTAGCATCTAATTTCTCCTTACAATATCACCCCTGAATTACAAATAAATGCCACGAGAATAAGAAAAATGATCATCAGCCAGAGAAGCTCTTGATTGTTAAACAAATTCTCCTTGTCGACACCTTAGGAAATGTATAGAGAACAGTATGGAGAATATGCAAACTGATGTTAAGGGTGTAAAGGGTTGAGGCTCTGCTCTTCTCATTACGTATCCGACTGCATCGCCGGCATTAAGAAAAACCTCTCGTTTGTTCTTCTTAAGCGCTTTCCGAGTAGTGCGCGTTGTATAACCAAAACCTAAGTTATTAAAATATCCAGTCAAAGCAAAATACAATATCACACAAGGAGTCATTAAGTTGCTGAAGTAAAATCAAAACAGTCATCCCAAAGCACTAGACACGAGTGACTAAGAGGAAATTGGTTCCAGTCTAGCATCTGATTGATTGAGAGAGTGGTGCGTAGTTTCTGGAGAAATAGTGCGTTAATCCTTTAAACCCTGAGAGTGATCAGCATCTAATTTCTCCTAACAATAGTATTGCTGAATCATTCGTTAAGATCCCGAGAAAAAAAGAAAATGATCGCCAACTTAAGAGGTTTTGATTGTTAAACAAATTCTCCTTGTCAGTACCAAAGGAAATGCACGGAGAAGAGTATGGAGAATCTGGATACTGATGTTGAGGATTAAAGAGTTAAGGTAAAACCGATGCAGTTCAGAGTAGTTTCGTATTCCGGTTGAAATTTACTTCACAGACATCACCCCATTAGCCTATCTCTGCCAGTGACTTATTTATTAATTTTTTCTAAGTTGTGAAAACTTTAAGCTCGGGTGATAAAGTTTGTTTCATAATGGAGAAGTACATTGACCCTTTAACCCCCAAGATCTTTTAATTAATTCTCCTTACTGTCTGCTATACAATTCTTCTCATGTTACTTCTGAGAATTTGGTATTGGATCAACTAATAATCCTCTATTTGATACTTTTCTTGGTTCTCATCACTTGTCTTCTTGACTTTGTATTGATAATGTAAGGAGAAATTCTGTCTTTGTCACTCATGGGAATTGAAGGGTTAAACGATGATTGAAAGGTAACTATCCATTAACCATTCTTTCCCCTCTCTTTCATAGACCCTCCATTGAAAATGGTATGTTTTTCGCTGATTCACCTTCTTGGGGACTTCATCTGCCCATGACACCATGAAAAAGAAGACTTTGGGTACATTTCCTATTTTCGAATTGCTCCCACAACAGACTTTGTTTCAACTCGCCTAGTTCTGATTCTTTGATATGCCAAGGGCTTTCGGGCAAAAAAAAATTTCGATTCACCCCCCTCCCCCTCACGCACAGACACACACCGCTTGCACAATCAGTTAAATCAAAAGTTGTGCTTTTACATGTTAAAATTTTGGAGAAGAGAACTGGATTATGCAATCCTACCTGCTTTTTAAGTCTATTCACTAAATTGGTGGGACCCTTGCGGGTGAAAGGGAAAATTAATCGAGAACTTGTTTGGTACTTAGCAGTAGATAGAGTGTTTATCTTAAAGTTTTTTGCGTAAACTTTAATCGTTTCGCTTTATTTCTATTTAAAAACAGACGGAAGATTTTGTAAGGGCTGTAGGAGTTCCACGATCCTTCCGCCCCAGTGTCCAATCTCTAGGTCTATCTTTTATGTTTCACTCCATTTTTGGAAACCGAAAGTCCCCTGGGAACTCTGGGAATGCCCATCGATGTGGGTGGTAAAGCGAACTTGCGCCATTCTAAAGACGCGTTATTTGACTGGAGTTAATTTTACTTTTACATATATCTTTTATTATGGGGTGATTCAGAATCTTTACGTGAAGTGTCCGTCATTGTCTGGCAAGGCCGTCAGCATGGCAGTGAGCGAAGATTCTTGAGCTGATGCAACTTTTGTTTTTTGAGCGGCTTGCGTTGTCCGTGATCCATCTGCTGATCGAAGGTAATTCTGAACGCTTATGTTTGTTGGTTTCGTGGAAAGGTTCCACATGAGGGGAGATATCTTGCTCAGTAATCGTACATTTATTGGAGTCATTTCGAATGTCTCTCGCGGGAAAACGTGTTTGAAATCACTGCTGGTTGGATCGCATGATGTTTGTCAGTGCTGCTCTGATAACTTGACTTCGCCGAGGGCTCTGGTCGTTTTACCAAGCTATGTCGGAAATGTCAAAGTGAAAAGTGGGAAGGCTTTTTCTTAATCTAAGCCTCTTGTGGTATTTTGGAAGAACAAGAAGGTTTACGTAGCACAAGAATTACTAGGGATGTGGAATTTATAGCTTTGACTGTTAGGTTTGTTCCACTGGCAATTTGCCAGTACACCAGTAGCTATACTCTTGTCTGCTTATTCACAATTCATGAATCATTTTGACTCTCAAGCAAATGAGTCAGAAAACAACAGATCAATCCAGAATATTTAAAATGACTCAAATTGTCCTTTACTTTTCAATAGTCCTTTGTAATCTTATCACAATGTGGCCTGTGATTGTTTTTAAGGTTTAGAGAGTCAGTCATCTCACTCGGATATGTCTGGATTAACGATCCTAAACAAGCCGTATAACGAAATGTGGTAAGTTTTCATGTTTTATTTATGTATTGTTAGTTCCCCGATATGAAAATATGTTGAAGTTTCAGTAAGTTCTTATGGAGTAACCACTTGTTTGCAATAATCAGAAAAGGATATAACTGGATGTCAAACAGAATTCGAAGGGCAACCTTCTTGGTAACCCAGATCACAAATTGTTTGCCAGAGATAAAACTTTACTTGTTAGGAATCAAAGACCCTTTGTAGTGAAGTGCATGACATATTTTATACTGTTTTAGTTAGAAATTGTCATTTTGGCTTGCAATATTGTGATTAGAGGATTCATTGACATCTTTTGGGCTTGTTCGTCAAACAACCAAAAAGGAAGAGGAAAATTTATTGTCTAGAAAACAATGGAACATTGACTTAAGTATTTTATGCAGATGCTATATGTCACCTTCAAACAGCTAGTTACCTTGAACAGCATATGATACACCCCAAATCAACTGAAACTTGAACCATAAACACCAAGCATTTAGTTAATTCCCACCTTCAGAGGCTGAAAAAATTGATTTTTCTTTTATTTGAAAAAAACTGAGTTCAAACATTAAGCCTAATGTTTCCATAAAAAAATATCTGAAATCTGTAAAAGCACCTGAGTTATTTAGAAAAACATATTTTCAAATAAAAGTTAATAATAATAAGTCATAATCTCTGACCTGGACAAGTCCCCTGGGGGAATTTTTGCTGTAACTGCTCGTGTTGGGGCTTGATTTTCATGTTATTTTCATATTTTGTTTACATTGTGCACTTTACAAAATTCACTCATGGAAACTCTTTGTTTATGGAAAAATCTTTGCTCATGGAAAAATCAAAAGCAGAAGAAAGTCCTTGGAAAAAAAAAAATAAAAAACAGGCCCGAAGTGAGAAAGAAAGCAACAACAACAACACAACAACAACTTTATTTTTTCACCCCAAAATATACAAGAAAGAAAAATTTATAATAATAGTACAGACAATGATAGGGGCGCTGGCTGCCCGAAATAACCCAAGAGTTAAAAATGCCAGGCAGCCAGTTGAAAGAAAAGATGTTTAAATGTTTAGGTCAGGGACACAATAACAAAGAGATACAGAAACGCACACAAAGGTAAACTACCAGTATATTAAAGAGACTAAAATTCATACATTGTAAAACAATATTATTTCCATTTTAAAGTTACACAGACAATACAGATGTCTAGTAATCTTTGATAAATTGCTGCTTTACTTTCTTTTTAAACAAAGACAATGAAGATAATTTTATATCTTCGTCAATGGAATTCCATACTGATGGACCTTGAAATCTGATATTGAATATACCATAATTTGTTCTTGCTTTTGGAAGATAATAAGACTGTTTATTATTGTATTATAGGTATGGATTTGCAAAATTTGTTCTTGCTTTTGGAAGATAATAACACTGTTTATTATTGTATTATAGGTATGGATTTGCAAAATTTTACTAAAAAAAGAACTAAAGACTGATGACAATAATTGATTATGATATTTATACATAAAGATTGCTAAATGAAAAGTTCCTAGGTCTAGGAATTTTATAATTTCAAGAGATTTAAATAAAGTACTAGAGTGCTCATCAAATCTAGAAAAGGTAGTTAATCGCATAGCTCTTTTTTGTAAAATGAAAATTGGTTGAAGAGTGGT
This sequence comes from Pocillopora verrucosa, assembly GCF_036669915.1. Taxonomy (NCBI): domain Eukaryota; kingdom Metazoa; phylum Cnidaria; class Anthozoa; order Scleractinia; family Pocilloporidae; genus Pocillopora; species Pocillopora verrucosa. Next base: position 21,341,712 of record NC_089319.1, on the reverse strand, counting down.
CTTATAGGTATTTCCCCAGATAATTATTCCATAGGTCATAAAAGGATATATAAGTGCATAATATAAGCTTAATAAAATATCTAGGCCAACATAATAACGAAGTTTAGAGAGGATACCAGTGCTTCTTCTAATTTTCTTAACAATGCAATCAATATGGTGTTTCCAATTCAAGTGTGAATCAATTAGGATGCCCAGATACCTTATACAGAACTCTCACTTAAGTTCCTTATTATCTATAGCCAGCATGAAATTTTGACATTCAAGTTTTTTTTTAGGTGCATGGAAAATTACAAAATTTGACTTTTCTACATTAAGTGAGAGCTTATTAGCACAGAGCCATATGTGAATATTATTTAATTCAACATTTATGTTTGATTCTAGCATAGAGAAAGTTTTACTTTTATAAAACAAATTTGCATCATCTGCAAAGAGATGAAATTCAAAGATATCTGAGCAGCAATGAAAATCATTTACATATAATAAAAACAACAGAGGGCCAAGTACCTGATCCCTGTGGTACTCCACAACTTTTTTTCCTTTTCTTTATGCAAGTACCAGCCTTGATACAAAAACATTAGCAATTGCCTCAAATTGTAATTTTGAAAGCTGTTTGTCAATTTGTTGTCTTGCTTCTTAGCACATTTTCCAGTTTTTCCATCTTTGTCATGGGTTTTTCCTTTGTCTTTGGCAAGTTTTCTTATTATTGTGTTGTCCTCCTCAATGCTCCACTGAGTGATAAAGGATAAAGGCCTGCTATGGGTTACTTTTCCCAGGAAATCTTAATCCATTGTTATTGACACCAGGTGTCCTGTTGTCCCATTTGTTTGCAGTTTTAGAAGGCGAGATAATCTTGTGGCGTGGCACGAGTTGTTTGCAAACCTTTATGAGCTAAAATCTTGCATTTGATTTTGGGAGGAATACATTTGCTCTGAGGGAATTTATAGGGCATTTAGATTTGACCAATTTTCGTAAAATTTCCCCCAAACATTCCAAGAATAATAATGAAGGAAATGTTTTTCCTGTGGCATCCATTTATGCAACATGCCTCACATAATTTTAGCTACTCCAACTTTAGATGCTGATATCTAGACAACCAATCAGAATATGGGAAAAGCCTGACACACTTTTGTTGAGTGATGCCTTTTGAATAAGACTGTGCAGCCATTTTGGTTGTGCTGTGGTATCCAATACTCCATAAATTCAATGGAAGAACCCTCAGTCATTTCATATTCCTACCAGCTCCTGACACTCTCTAAAAGGAAAGCTCGCTCAAATTATATTTTTATCCTAAACTGTAGTTATTAAGCTTTCTTCTGATATATAATTTGCTAAGATTTTAGTGAAACTAGAGCGTATACAAATTTTCTCTTAATGAACACCCATGAAAGTGGGAAGTAACCTTAATTGTTATTGGGGCGTAGAGAATAAAAGAACCATGAGGCTTTCAAGCGAGTCCCTCTTAATTATTACTTGTACTATTTCTAGGATTTTCATTATTGTTCACATGATTATTTGTTATTATTAAGTTACTGGTTTAACGTCAACTAGTCACAATATTCTTGAATCATCTTTCTCTTGTTAACCACTTCACTCTTCACTTTTCACTTTTGTTTTTATTTTCTTGCATGTTTACAAGATATTCCTTTGACCCGCAGATAGCAAATGCTAATTGAGGCATACCCATGAATATATGGGATGTGGCAGGCTTTCTTACTTTGCATGCTTGCATTTAATACAAATCTTCTGCAAAACTACCTTCTACCTTCTCCATTTTTGTCCAATTCTATATCAGTAGCCACCTGCAGTCTCAGACTGCCTGTTTTGTGAATATGTAACCTAAAAGGCTTTTTTTGTGTTAAGTGAAGTGAAGTTAATTAAGACATTGTAATTTTTTCTTTTCAGCAGTTGCATTCAATATTAAAGGTTTCCTGTGATGTCTGGACCATCAAAGGTAAAACTAATGACTCATAAATTTAATTATGAAGCTATGAGGATGAGATTTTTGTACAAGTGGAACCCTTTTTCCTGTAAATTTAGGCACAACATTTACACCTTTGTGTCTCACTGTTTATCTTGAAAGTCAGTCCTTGCAGATTCTTGATCAAGGACAAACTATTCATAACTGTGAGGATCTTACAATATTTAATTGTACAGTTATTCAATGAGAAACTCACTTAAAGTATCTAAAGGGACATTTTTCTGTCAACACTTGCTGTAGACATTTATGTCCCAAGCAGGTGTGAGTGGCTTAATTACTTCTTTACTCCTGTAACTTTCTACTTTGTCAGTATATCTCCCCATAGATGTCCTTAACAAAACTTAATCACAAAGTCACAAAGTTATCTATCACTTTGTTCTTCAATTTCAATGAATTTTTAAAATTTAAATGATCAGTTCATCATTGCAAGACAAAGTTCTTGTACCTGAATCTCTCAGAAGCCTCCTCTATCTCTGAGGTCTTTCATAGCTTGGTGTTGCTTGCGTGCCAGGCACTGTTGCTCCATCAATTGCAAGATCTGAACAGATGGGAACTGCCTTGTTTCCATTCTATTTGCTTGTGTTAATGGGGTATTCCTTGAAGGAGGTTCATGCAGCAGAGTGGTGGATGCCATGGGTATTAATTCACTTGCAGCTCAACCTGGTTTTGTTGTGGGTGCTCTAATTTCATCTGGCTGACAGATAGTGTTTCAAATGTAGATGCAGGATCATCTATCCCAAATTTCTCCACATGGGAAGTATTTCTCGAGTATTGGGTCCCACTTGGAGTTTTTATAATGACACTGTTGCCAGTCTTGCTAACCACTTGGGATTACATTGGATTGAATGGTGTGGAGAATTTGTCATTTTGTCTTTCACTAGCACTCGATCACCAAATTGAATATCAGATTGTTTGGTGTTTTTAGCCTTGTCTGTATATGCTTTAGTCTTTTCTTTTACCCTAACAAGTCTATATGTGGCAATCAGCATGTAGCTCTGGCAATTTTGCTCCCATCTTCCTTTTAACCCTTTAACTCCAAGAAGTGACCAACATGTAACTTCTCCCTATGATATCCATATGTTTTCTGGCAAACAGTTAATGAGAATACTCAAACATATCAGGAAGAAGTTTTTATCTTAATCTTACACCAAATTTTTGTAACTAATTTACAAGGAATTGTGTAGCAGCAAGAGGAGAGAATTGACAATCAGATCAATACCTCGCTACATACTCACCTATCTTTGCTTCTACAGCTTGGGTAATGCAGGTCCTCTTCATTAGGAAGGCATTTTGTCTTTCAACAGGATTTGGAACAGGGCCCATAGATCACTTCTAGTTTGTGATCAGTTGCCAGATCAAATTTAATTTCATAAAAATTTGCATGTTACCATGGTACTTCTTTAAGGCCCAAAAAGGGCAAGGGCTTCTATCTCAGTCTGGAAGTATTAACATTTACACTCTGAGGCTGTGGCTTGCTCAGCAAATGGGCACCCACACACCATTTGCATTTTGCATTTACATTTGGCTCTGAGGCCAGCAAGACTTACATCTATGACAACCCTGGTTGATGCATTCTCATCAAGGTATGGAAATGTTCCTGCTACAGTCATGTTCTGCTTTAGCTGCCATGTTGAGTCAAGCTATTTGCCCCTCTTCCCCCCAAAACAATGTTGTCTCCTGATTCCACAAACCTCCAGCTACATACAGGCAACATTGAATGGGGGAAGGGGGGTCCTGTCAATGATTCAGTGTTTGGTAAAGACAGGAGTGTCATTTTACACATAAATAGAAGTTTGCAAACACAATCTGTCAACTAACTTTAACGCTGATTATAGCTTGTTAAAAACCTTGGGGCCATTTATGTTGTGTGACAGCCCATCTTCTATTGATAACCTTACACATCTATGCAGAGCCAAATGTCACCATCCATCTTTCCAGGGTTCACAAGTTTAGAGAAGATGTCTAGGACATGTGGGCCTGTTAAATGGAATAGCATTGCTGTTCTTCATTGTTTTGTGTTTATGTTTTTACCTTCATTAATAATTAGATCTTTACCATCTTCAAATAATTCCATCATGGCCCCAACAAAGCAGGCTCCAAGTGACAATCAAACTTGGGAATTGGCTTTGAAGCTCCATTTGTGTTCAAAGACATCTTGTGCTGTGCTTATGCTTTGTGAATTCCATTCTTATCCTTGTTGCCAATGTTGTGCTCCTTTGCTTTGTAAATAATTGATGAACAACTATGAATTACACACAAATAAACTGAGCATGTGCTTTTCTATTTTCTCTCCACGTTCTCTTGGCCATTGTTACTTCACAAATGACAAAAAATATGTCACCTATATTATAACTTTTATTTGTTAATTTGAAATATATTTTATTATTGCAATGAAGAGAGCTATTCTAAATCTGTGCTGTTTTGCCCTTGAAGGATTTGGCCACTCCAAATGAAGCCTCTTCATCACAGGAAGGCCAGCAAAACAGGAGACTGAAAGTCACTTTGCTGAGTAGTGAGTGGAGATCATCAACTGATAGAGAAGTCTCAACTATCAGTAGAAAGCTTGCTATACAGTTAGCTAAGCATCCTAATGTGGAAGTTAGTGTGTTTCTTCCTAAGTGCAGTGAAGAGGACAAGAGAAATGCTGCGAGTCACAAAATTCAGCTCATTGAGGCAGATGAATTGACAGGCCATGAACCAATTTTTTGGTTGTCGTCTTTACCCAGAAACCATGATGTAGACTGTATCATAGGACATGGAGTGCATCTTGGCAAACAAATTCCACTTATAAAGAAGAATCAGGACTGCAGATGGATTCAAGTTGTTCACAGAGTTCATGAAGAAGTGGGAATGTACAAGAACATTTCAGAAGGAGAAAAACTTCAGCAAACAGAAATAAAACTCTGTAAGATGGCCGATGAGGTTGTAGCAATAGGACCTAAAGTGGCAGAGGCCTACAAACGCTTCCTTTGTTCTGCTAAAGAAGAGAAAACCATTTTAGATCTCACCCCAGGTGTTTTCTCTGAATTTTTGAATGTAGCACAAACCACTGACGAAAGGAAAACATTCTGTGTTTTAGTGATTGGAAGTGGTGACAGCTGTGAAGATTTCAATGTTAAGGGGTTCAACATGGCTGCCAGAGCAATTGCTGAATTAAAAGATGCATCCTACCAACTGAAGTTTCTTTATTCACCAAGAGATAAAGGCGAGGAAATAGCAGAGAAGCTGCTTCAGCATGGCATCAGTTGTAATCAGCTAATTGTTCGCAGCTTTAATGACAACAAAGAAGTACTAGCCAACATGTTCTGTGAGGTGGATCTTGCCATAATGCCATCTAGGACTGAAGGTTTTGGATTGCCTGGTCTTGAAGCGTTATCTGCTGGTCTGCCTGTACTTGTCAGTGGTAATTCAGGACTCGGAGAAGCTCTGAAGGAAGTGCCTTTAGGTCCGCAGTGTGTGGTAGACTCAGAAGATCCTAAAGACTGGGCCAAGGAGATCAGAGATGTTCGTCGGAAACGTAGGAAAGTTCGCCTTTCAGAAGCAAAGCTTCTTCGTGAACATTATGCAAAAGCTTATGAGTGGGAGAAGCCTTGTACTGTCCTTGTGAAAAAGATGGAGACACTTGCCTTTGGTAAAAGTTATCTTTCACTATGACTTTTTTTTGCTGTTACAATAAAACAATGAGTTGTTATTAGTACTGCTACTTCAATATACTTTTGCAACATGTAACAGCATGTTCTTGTCACTCCCTAGACAGTTGATGTTTTCAAATAATTATATATATATATATATATATATATATATATATATATATATATATATATATTATTGGTCACCTATATGCCTATATGTAGGTGTGTACAACATTGTTAGTAAGTAATCTATCTGGGAGACTGTACTTCAGATTGACACTTTTTTTTTCCCAAGATGTCTGCCTCCATCAAGGTTTTACATTTATATAAAACTAGTTAACTGTTTGGTTCACATGGGGAGGGGTAACTTGCAATGAAGTAGCATTATTTCCAGTAGGAAAATTTACAATCCCCTTGGTTGTTTTGAGTTGTAGAAATTGGGATAAGCTCCATACCCTCATTTGTTTTTTTGACTAATTGAAAATCTTATCAAATTCTTTCAAAAATTATTCAAGACATACTAGATGTATATCCTCTGAAATTTCCATGATATTCTGTTGAAGTGGTTAATGTTTATACACTCTAGCTAGTTATAATTTGAATGATTATCTTTGCACACCAACATCTATGAAATATGGTAAATAGCTGATTGAATTAGAGTTAAAATCAATTATGAATTCGGTTTATCACAAGTAGGTTCATCAGGAAGCAGGTTAGCCAAGCCAGTCAGAAATAAGGGGCTAACATCTGTTGCTGATACAAGTCAGGCTTGTAAGAGACCAAGAAAAGAATTGACAGATGGCACATACCACAAAGGTAATCAGTAATTTCTACAGCTTTGAGTTGTAGAAATTGGGATAAACTCCATACCCTTATTAATTTTTTGACCAATTAAAAGTCTTATCAGATTCTTTCAAAAATGATTTGTGTGGCATCCTCCACAACATATCAGATGTATATCCTCTGAAATTTCCATGATATTCAGTTGAAGTGGCTAATGTGTATATGCTGTAGCTAGCTATAATTTGAATATGATAATCTTTGCACACCAAAATTTTTTGAAATGATAAATAGCTGATTAAAATAGAGTTAAAATCAATTATGAGTTTGGTTTATCACATGTAGGTTCATCAGGAAGCAGGTTAGTCAAGCCAGTCAGAGATAAGGGGCTAACATCTGTTGCTGATACAAGTCAGGCTTGTAAGAGACCAAGAAAAGAATTGACAGGTGGCATGTACCGCAAAGGTAATCAGTAATTTCTACAGCTTTGAGTTGTAGAAATTGGGATAAGCTCCATACCCTAATTAATTTTTTGACCAATTGAAAGTCTTATCAAATTCTTTCAAAAATGATTTGTGAGGCATCCTCCACAACAGACCAGATGTATATCCTCTGAAATTTCCATGATATTCTGTTGAAGTGGTTAATGTTTATACACTGTAGCTAGCTATAATTTGAATTATTATCTTTGCGCACCAAAGTTTATGAAATGACAAATAGCTGGTTTAATTAGAGTTAAAATCAATTATAAATTCTTGAAAGTTAACAAGTGGAGATGTTTCCTATTTATGTTTTGGCCATTTCCACTGGTTCATGGCCTCTGTGTTTGTTAACTTGAATTTAGTTATGCTTTTTCAGTCTCAGTTATTCGAGGTTAACTCTGTAAATGTTTTGTTTTAAATGTATGAATCATATTCATAATTTGTGCTAGCAATCACATGGCATCTGCAAATAGCCTGAAAACTCTTCTCCATTCTGAGTTTAATCCTTAAAAAAAGTTACATGAAACATGTACAGAAGTTAACCTTTATGTTTTCATACTATTTCCCTAGATCGTGACCTTTCTGTGATTAGAAAACATCTCAGAGCTGAGTATAACAGAAGATCTCTTCTAAAACCGCTTCTTTGGGAGAACACCTTTAAGCCACCTCTTGGTGATGTTTACACAAATTTGTCAATAGTGTCGAGAAGAAAAACAGACTTTAGATTGGAAGACAGAACAGTGAACATGTTTGACATCTTTAAAACTCTCAACAAAGGTGACGATTCTATGGTGCTCGTAGAGGGAAGCCCTGGAATTGGAAAGACAACTTTTTGTCTTAAAATTTCTCATGACTGGGCTAACCAAAAAATCCCAAGTGAATCTGCTTTTCCAGTTTTCAAACTTTTGTTGCTGCTGAAATGTCGAGACATTTGTGGAGATGTAATAGATGCCATTGTTGATCAGCTACTCCCTATGGAGGGAAAGGTCAAGGAAAAGCTGTTAGATTACATCAAAGATGCTCACAACCAGGAGAACATTTTGGTGATTTTAGATGGCCTGGATGAGCTTCCGGAAAAAGGTAAAAGTCACGTGGATAAGTTACTTAATAGAAGAATGTTACCACTTTGCTATGTTTTGGCGACATCTCGTCAAGAAAAAGGAATTGAAGTGCGACAGAAGGTTGACTTTGACGTTCTTCTGCAAATTGAAGGGTTCACGGAAGTAGAATCCTTTAAGTACATCAGAAAGCACTTTAGTCATCATGTAGCAAAGGGAGAAAAGCTTATTCAGTCCATCCGGGAAAATACCTTCCTACATGCACTCCCGAGAAATCCATTGAATCTGCTTCTTCTCTGTGTTGTTTTTGAGGATTATGAAGGGAATCTACCATCTTCTCGAACCGAACTTTATCACGTTATTGTTGGTTGCCTTCTGCGAAGGTTTTGTGCCAAAAACAATGTAAAAGCCGCTGCTGATGACAAAGCTCTAGAGGAACAATTTAAAGATAGTTTACTAGCATTGGGGCAGTTAGCGTGGAGGTGTCTGCAAAACGACCGGTTTTCGTTTCGAGAAGAAAAGTTGGCAGAATTTGAAAGAAGAAAGAAACCTTTGGCAGCTCGTAAACTTGGTTTGGTATTTAAAGAGGCCAGTGCGAAGAAGATTAACCCTCAGCACGAATATCACTTTTTCCACAAGACTTTTCAAGAGTACTTGGCGGCATTATATCTGGCACACAAGCTACTGGAAGAGAAGCTTAATGTCTTTCAGGATTTGAAGTTGAGCTTTGATGACATCACAAGAAAATACAACCAAGTGTTTATCTTTGTGTCTGGCATACTGGGTGAGGCTACTTGTAATCTGTGTAGACAGATTGGCGAGAATCTTAAGGTCAAATGCTGGAACTGGCTAAAGTGTACTGAGCAAGAGGCGACTTTCTTCACTGAGTGTTTCAGTGAAAGCGGAGAAGCAGAACAAATGGCAATGACTCTTTGTTCCTTTATCCCTTTTCCACAGTCAGTAGCCTTTAAGACCGGAAGTAAACCATCTGAAGGTGTTCTAAGAGTTGCAAATGCTTGCAAGAACTTCTTACTATTACAATTGCCTATTCATCTTACTGTATATTTTGAAATGTTTCTACTGCATCTTCGCTCTGTTGACGAGTTTCTAACCTCTTACTCCAGGCTAGAAACTATTGTCTTTTTTTCTGAAGTTTTTACAGTACCAATACGTGACCTTGTGTGTAACGCACTTCAAGTGAACTCATCTTTACATTCCTTTACTCTTCAAATAAGTAGACCCTTTTTCCCTGAGGAGGCTGCTGCTCTTGGTGACAATTTAGCCGCAAAAAAACACTGCAAACCGTGACTTTAAAACTACCGGGGGAGTTAGGTGAGCATTGGGCTACTATTCTTGAAAAAGGATTGTCTGGAGATACACCGCTGACATCTGTTGTGCTGGAGATCAGTGGCTCAGTAAGGAAAAGTAGTATGGTGGCTTTGAACAATTTGTTAAGGAACAGATCACTTCAATCTTTTAGCCTCACTATTTATGGAAACATGCACGATTTATTGGCGACTTTTGTCGCTGAAGGACTTGCTGCTGATCCGCACTTAAAATCCCTCACATTGACTGTATGTGGAAGCGTCAGCTGCTCTGCTTTCATTTCGTTGAAAAAGGGTGTTGTAGAAAATAGTACTTTAAGGTCACTGGTCTTAAAAGTGTTCGGAGAACTCCCCGAGAATTGGATAAACATTTGTGAAGCTCTCTATGTTGCTAAAAAGTCATCTCTGTCTCTTACAATTGAGCCGGATGTAGTCAGCAAAATATCAACTTCGCAGGTAGCCTGTCTTCGTCCTCTTCTACTTGAAGAAAAACTTGGCGTGTTGAAACTTCACTCACTTACTGTAAAGATGTGGGGAGAGTTGAGTTGCACTGGAGCAAGTGATTTATGCAAACTCCTGATAGCCTCAAGAGTTTCCTGCGTTAATTTGAGTATCCATGGAAGAGTAACAGATGGTGTTGCTACCTGTTTGGTTCAGAACTTTGATAAAGTTAAGTCATTGTCCAACTTGAGTATCAACATTAGGGGAGAGGTGACAAGAGACGGAGAGAGCACTCTTGAAGCCCTAACATGCAATCAAAAATTTTCGTCTACTTTAAATGTCCATGACGTAAGGACAGTTGACGAAGTATGCGAAGAAGTTGAGTTATCTGTAGTCGATTCTTCGTCATTAATAGCAGCATTTACAAACGTCGAGACTATCTGCTCACGTGTAAGTAAAGTGAGTATGAACTTTGATAGCCCCATTTACTCAAGTGAGGAGGACTGGGGACGAAGTGTTAGTGACTTTTTGGCGAAATTCGTGTCACTTACTACATTACACCTCTCATTCAACAACTGCAGTGGCATGAGTGAGGGCTGGATGGGTGGTCTTTGGAGTGGTTTGGCGCAAAACACGTCGATAACCACGCTGAGTATTACAGTCGACAACCACAGTTATATGAGTGGAGAGTGGATAGGCGAACTGGGAAGTGGTTTGGCACACAACACGTCGATAACCACGCTGAGTATTACAGTCAACAACTACAATGACATGAGTGGACACTGGATGGGAGAATTGACAAGTGGTTTGGCACAAAACACGTCGATAACCACGCTGAGTATTACAGTCGACAACCACAGTCATATGAGTGGAGAGTGGATAGACGAACTGGGAAGAAGTTTGGCACAAGGCACGTCGATAACCATGCTGAGTATTACAGTCAACAACTACAATGACATGAGTGGACACTGGATGTGCGAATTGACAAGTGGTTTGGCACAAAACGCGTCGATAACCACGCTGAGTATTACAGTCAACAACTACAATGACATGGGTGGATACTGGATGGGCGCATTGGGAAGGGGTTTGGCACGCAACACGTCGATAACCACGCTGAGTATTACATTCAACAGCTGCAATGACAGGAATGGACACTGGATGGGCGAATTGAGAAGTGGTTTGGCACAAAACACGTCGATAACCACGCTGAGTATTACAGTCAACAGCTACAGTTACATGAGTGAAGACTGGATTTGGGAATTGAGAAGTGGTTTGGCACAAAACACGTCGATAACCACGCTGAGTATTACACTCAACAGCAACAGTTACACGAGTGGAGACTGGATGGGCAAACTGGGAAGGGGTTTGGCAGAAAACACGACGATAACCACGTTTAGTATTACAGTCAGCAGCTACAGTCCCGAGAGGGGAGTCTGGATGGGCGAACTGGGAAGTGATCTGGCACAAAACACGTCGATAACCACGCTGAGTATTACAGTCAACAGCTACAGTAACATGGGTGGAGACTGGATGGGCCTACTGGGAAGTAGTTTGGCACAAAGCACGTCGATAACCACGCTGAGTATTACAATCAACAGCTACAGTTACGTGAGTGGAGACTGGATGGGCGAACTGGGAAGTAGTTTGGCACACAGCACGTCGATAACCACGCTGAGTATTACATTGAACAACTACAGTAACATGAGTGGAGACTGGATGGGCGAACTGGGAAGTGATTTGGCACAAAACACGTCGATAACCACGCTGAGTATTACAGTCAACAACCACAGTGACATGCGTGGAGACTGCATGGGTAATCTGAGGAGTGTTGTGGCACAGACCACGTCACTTGCCACATTAAACCTTACACTAAACAACCACACTAATTCATACGAAGACTGGATAAACAAATTGTGTCAAGCTTCGTCAAGGATCGCATCGTCGATCAAAACTTTTCTTGAAGTTAACTTGTTTAGTGAGAGCAATGAAAAACCCTAAATGAGCGTGGCTTAGCGAAAAGCACATGTTTTGAACATTCTCAACACCGACTGAGTATCCAAACATGAGGTTGTGGTCGCACTTGTACATTCAGTGATTATAATTACAGAAGACTGGAAACCTGACCTGGAACAACGCGTCAGTGTCTACATTCAACAGCTACGTTGACGGGGGTGGAGACTGTGTCTGATTCTAAATTTCTCGTGGAGGAAAAAGCGCTGCAAGCCTTGTGACAGAAGGCGAGCCACTGGTTGGATGTAGTTTAAGAACTTGGCTAAGAAGTCAACGGGAGGGACTTGTTTCAATTGAACTGGACCAAACTGCAGTGCAGCAGAGGAGGACTTGTGTGTTACATCCTGGCAAGTAAGGACTTGGAATCTTCTGCGGTTAGTGACCGCAATGACGTAAGCGCAGTCCTTGACAGGATTTGATGTTAGAAGACGCTTGACAGAGGGTAAGTCATTTAGATTCTTAAGAGTAAATACCCTTTACACCATAACATCAGTATGCATATTCTCCCTAATGTTCTCTCTACATTTCCTGAAGCACTGACCGGGAGAATTTGTTAAACATCAAGAGCTTTATAAGTTGGTGATCATTTCCTTGATTCTCGTGACTTTCATGTTTGATTCAGGGGTGATATTGTAAGGAGAAATTAGAAGCTGGTCACTCTAAGGGGTTAAAGGCTTACACATGCTGGGAGAGTCTATGCTGTGCTAAAACTAGAATTTTGAAAGCCTGGACCAATTTTTAATTTAAGTTTGGCTTAAAGTGGGAGTTGTTTTCTTCAATCATCAAACTGAATTAGCTTTCATTTACGACAAGTACCACTCTGCTCATGGAGCCAGGTTTTAAGTTGAGGTTTTTCGAAATCAGAAGGGTTAGTAGCGCTGCGGTAATTTAGACTACTGTTTACAGTGCGGAATGAAATGATTTGCGAACGGTAACTTTTAGCTTGGTTGGTATTATCTCTCCTATTCGCAGTTTACACGTGGTGCTTTGATGATGCTAATCCTAGCAGTATGCAAGGTTCTTGTCACATTTGAGCCCCCCATACACCTTAGGTTACCAATTAGTTATCTGCAGCCGAGTGGTAGAGCATCCGCGCGCGAAATCCGCAGGTGTGGGGTTCGACTCTTCCAATTCGTCTCAGGCTCATTTCAAAACGAAAACAAAATTCTTTATTTTTTACTGATTTTCTTTCTGTTTTATATTTTTTACAGCCTTCACATCCCAACTGCCCAGCTGTCAGCGCGATGAAGGATTAAATGGTGTTGAAGTATTGGAGAGCGTCTTAAACAGGAACAAGCCCGGTGAAGGATTCTTTTGTACCAACTGATTGGAAGGAACAGTGTTTTAGACACATAAGTAAATCTTCCTCGTAATAGCATGGTGATTGTCGCATTTAAAGTTGAATCATGGATGAAGAAAATGCTCGACTACTTTGTAAAATTTTTTATTGTTTAACCAGGTATTAAGTAGAGCGGAAATTTTCTGTGGAAATATCATGTCAGTCTTTCATAAGGTGACGCGCAGTCAGTCTACCTGATTGCGATTGACATTGGAAGTGATCTCATCGTGAGTCAAGCGATAGCACTTCACTACCACGATTAGTACAACAGCTTTTTTGACGACATGTAATCAATTTTTAACACAACAGCCTTTTTGACGATATGTAATAAATTTGCAAGGAGGATTTTAAAATTTCTCTTCAATTGATATAGTGAAAGGTGATTAAGTCGTGGAGCTTAACGGTGGAAGTTTAACATTATGTCAGAGCAAAGCGCTGGTGTCTTTCTTGCTTCACACTTTTGTCCTAAAACAGAAAGATGCTCTGAGAATTATTCAGCTTGCAACCAGGTCCGTGCAATGCTTAAATTAAGTGAGTTATGCCTCAAAATGTTGGCAGCGTCGTACAATAAAAATCGAAATGGAAGGATTTAGAGTCAGAAGATACAGAACGTTTCCATTTTGTTTCCTTAATCACTTTGACTCAAACACTTCTGATCCAATGAAAACTGAACTGTCGGAGTCGCAAGCAGAAGCGGACGAACCAACCAATCACAGTGGCAGTTCTCAGGCCATTCGATGACTTATGACTTTGATGATCTAGTTTTCATGGGATCATAAGTAACCGCGTCCTTAGCGCCGTAAGCTACTTCACTTTCCTGCTGTATGATTTTCAGTAGATGGTATTTAACCCTTTAAAACCCCTAAGAGTGACTAGAATCTAATTTCTCCTTACAATATCACCCCTGAATTACAAATAAATGCCACGAGAATAAGAAAAATGATCATCAGCCAGAGAAGCTCTTGATTGTTAAACAAATTCTCCTTGTCGACACCTTAGGAAATGTATAGAGAACAGTATGGAGAATATGCAAACTGATGTTAGGGTGTAAAGGGTTAAGGCTCAGCTCTTCTCATTACGTATCCGACTGCATCGCCGGCATTAAGAAAAACCTCTCGTTTGTTCTTCTTAAGCGCTTTTCGAGTAGTGCGCGTTGTATAACCAAAACCCAAGTTATTAAAATGTCCTGTCAAAGCAAAGTACAATATCGCACAAGGAGTCATTAAGTTGCTGAAGTAAAATCAAAACAGTAATCCCAAAGCACTAGACATGAGTGACTAAGTTGAGATTGATTCCAGTCTAGCATGTGATTGATTGAGAGAGTGGTGCGTAGTTTCTGGAGAAATAGTGCGTTAACCTTTAAACCCTGAGAGTGATCAGCATCTAATTTCTCCTAACAATAATATTGCTGAATCATTCGTTAAGATCCCGAGAAAAAAAAGAAAATGATCGCCAACTTAAGAGGTTTTGATTGTTAAACAAATTCTCCTTGTCAGTACCAAAGAAAATGCACGGAGAAGAGTATGGAGAATCTGGATACTGATGTTGAGGAGTAAAGAGTTAAGGTAAAACCGATGCAGTTCAGAGTAGTTTCGTATTCCGGTTGAAATTTACTTCACAGACTTCACCCAATAAGCCTATCTCTGCCCCTGACTTATTTATTAATTTTTTCTAAGTTGTGAAAACTTTAAGCTCGGCTGATAAAGTTTGTTTCATAATGGAGAAGTGCATTGACCCTTTAACCCCCAAGATCTTTTAATTAATTCTCCTTACTGTCTGCCATACAATTCTTCTCATGTTACTTCTGAGAATTTGGTATTGGATCAACTAATAATCCTCTATTTGATACTTTTCTTGGTTCTCATCACTTGTCTTCTTGATTTTGTATTGATAATGTAAGGAGAAATTCTGTCTTGGTCACTCATGGGAATTGAAGGGTTAAACGATGATTGAAAGTTAACTATCCGTCACAGAGCACTTTGATTGAAAACCGAAAATCCTCTGGGAATTCTGGGAATGCTCATCGTTGTGGGTGGGATTAGAGCGAACTTACGCCCTTTAGAAGACGCGTGATTTAACTGGATTTAAATTTACTTTTACATATATCTTAAATAATGGGGTGATTTACAACCTTAACGTGAAGTGTCTGTCATTGTCTGGCAAGGCTGTTAGTATGGCAGTGAGCGAAGATTCTTGAGCTGATGCAACTTTTGTTTTTTGGGCGGCTTGCGTTGTCCTTGATCTATCTGCTGATCGAAGGTAATTCTGAAAGCTTATGTTTGTTCGTTTCGTGGAAAGGTTCCATATGAAGGGAGATATCTTGCTCAGTAATCGTACATCTATTGGAATCATTTCGAATGTCCCTCGCGGGAGAACGTGTTTCTAATCACTGCTAGTTGGATCGCATGATGTTTGCCAGTACTGCTCTGATAACTCACGTGATTTCGCCATCGTGGGCTCTGATCGTTTAACCAAGCTGTTTTGTCGGGAATGTCAAAGCGCAAAGCGTGAAGGCTTTTTCTTCATTTTAGCCTCTTGTAGTATTTTGGAAGAACAAGACGTTTTACGTAGCAAAAGAGTTGCTTGGGATGTGGAATTTATAGCTTTGACTGTTAGGTTTGTTCCACTGGCAATTTGCCAGTACACCAGTGGTCTTACTCTTGTCTGCTTATTCACAATTCACGAATCATTTTGACTCTCAAGTAAATGAGAGAGAAAACAACAGATCAATCCAGAATATTTAAAATGACTCAAATTTTCCTTTACTTTTCAATAGTCCTTTGTAATCTTATCACAATGTGGCCTGTGATTGTTTTGAAGGTTTAGAGAGTCAGTCATCTCACTCGGATATGTCTGGATTAACGATCCTAAACAACCCATATAACGAAATGTGGTAAGTTTTCATGTTTTATTTATGTATTGTTAGTTCCCCGATATGAAAATATGTTGAAGTTTCAGTAAGTTCTTTTGGAGTAACCACTTGTTTGCTATCATCAGAAAAGGATATAAGTGGATGTCAAACAGAATTCCAAGGGCAACCTTCTTGGTAACCCAGATCACAAATTGTTTGCCAGAGATAAAACTTTACTTGTTAGGAATCAAAGACCCTTTGTAGTGAAGTGCATGACATATTTTCTACTGTTTTAGTTAGAAATTGTCGTTTTGGCTAGCAATATTGTGATTAGAGGATTCATTGACATCTTTTGGGCTTGTTAGTCAAACAACCAAAGAGGAAGAGGAAAATTTATTGTCTAGAAAACAATGGAGCATTGACTCTGTTATTTCATGCAAATGCTATACGTTGCCTTCAAACAGCTAGTTACCTTGAACAGCATATGATGCACCTCAAATCAACCGGAACTTAAACCATAAACACCAAGCATTAAGGTTACTTCCCACCTTCAGAGGCCGAAAAAATCGATTTTTCTTTTATTTGTAAAAACTGAAATCAAACATTAAACCTCATGTTTCCATAAAAAAATATAAAAAAATATCTGAAATCTGTAAAAGCACCTGACTTATTTATAAAAACATATTTTCAAATAAAAGTTAATAAATCAGGAAGGTGTCATAATCTCGGACCTGGACGAGTTCCCTGGGGGGAATTTTCACTGTAACTGCTCATGTTGGGGCTTGATTTTCATGTTATTTTAATATTTTGTTTACATTTTGCACTTTACAAAATTCACACATGGAAGCTCTTTGTTTATGAAAAAAATCTTTGCTCATGGAAAAATCAATCAGCAGAAGAAAGTCCTTGGTAAAAAAAAAAATAATAATAAAAAATAGGCCCAAAGTGAGAAAGAAGGGGTACCACTCTGTCAAGTAAAGGAAAAATTCCTTTGTGAAAACGACTTGTACAGGTGGAGCTTCATGCTGGTGTCTAGATTTCGAACAAAGAAGTCACTGTTAAACCAAAATGTGCCATACATGATGTTAAAATGAGGTTTCCTTTTCTTTATGCAAGTACCAGCCTTGATACAAAAACATTAACAATCGCCTCGAATCGTAATTTTGAAAGCTGTTTATCAATTCGTTGTCTTGCTTCTTAGTACATTTTCCAGTTTTTCCATCTTTGTCATGAGTTTTTCCTTTGTCTTTGGCAAGTTTTCTTATTATTGTGTTGTCGTCCTCGACACTCCACTGAGCGATAGAGATATAGAAATGTGCCTGCTTTCCCTGGAATCTTGATCCATCTTCATTGACACTAGGAGGTCCTGTTGTCCCATTTGCTTGCGATTTCAGGAGGTGAGATAATCTTGTGGCTTGGCACGAGCTGTTTGCAAACCTTTATGAGTTAAAACCTTTTGATCCTAAACTGCAGTTATTAAGCTTTCTATTGATATATAATTTGCTAGGATTTTAGTGAAACTAGTGCGCGTACAAATTTTCTCCTGATCAGATGGACACCCACGAAAGTGGGAAGTAACCTTAATTGTTATTGGGGCCTAGAGAATAAAAGAACCCTGAGGCTTTCAAGCGAGTCCCTCTTAATTATTACTTTACTATTTCTATGATTTTCATTATTGTTAATATGATTATTTGTTATTATTAAGTTACTGGTTGAATGTCAACTAGTCACTGTATTCTTAAATCATCTTTCTCTTGTTAACCAATTCACTTTTCACTTTTGTTTTTATTTTCTTGCATGTTTACAAGATATTCCTTTGACCCGCAGATAGCAAATGCTAATTGAGACATACCCATGAATATATAAGATGTGGCAGGCTTTCTTGCTTTGCATGCTTCATGTAACACAAATCTTCTGCAAAACTACCTTCTACCTAATCTACCTTCTCCATTTTTGTCCAATTCTATATCAGTAGCCACCTGCAGTCTCCGACTGCCTGTTTTGTGAATATATAACCTAAAAGCCTTTTTTTTTGTGTTAAGTGAGGTAAGTTAATTAGGACATTGTAATTTTTTCTTTTCAGCAGCTGCATTCAATATTAAAGGTTTCCTGTGATGTCTGGGCCATCAAAGGTAAAACTAATGACTCATAAATTTAATTATGAAGCTATGAGAATGAGAATTTTTAGTACAAATGGAACCCTTTTCCTGTAAAGTTAAGCACAACATTTACACTTTTGTGTGTCATTGTTTATCTTGAAACTCAGTCCTTGCAGATTCTTGACCAAGGAAAACTATTCATTATTGTCAGGATCTCACACTATTTAATTGTACAGTTATTCAATGAGAAACTCACTTAAAGTATCCAAAGGAACATTTTTCTGTCAACACTTGCTGTAGACATTTAATATGTCTCAAGCAGGTGTGAGTGGCTTAATTACTTCTTTACTCCTGTAACTTTCTACTTTGTCAGTATATCTCCCCATAGATGTCCTTAACAAAACTTAATCACAAAGTCACAAAGTTGTCAATCACTTTGTTCTTCAATTTCAATGAATTTTTAAAATTTAAATGATCACCTCATCATTGCAAGACAAAGTCCCTGTACCTGTATCTCTTAGCAGCCTCCTCTATCTCTGAGGTCTTTCACAGCTTGGTGTTGCTTGCATGCCAGGCACTGTTGCTCCATCAATTGCAAGATCTGAACAGATGGGAACTGCCTTGTTTCCATTCTATTTGCTTGTGTTAATGGGGTTTGCCTTGAAGGAGGTTCATGCAGCAGAGTGGCAGGTGCCACAGGTATTAATTCTCTTGCAGCTCAACCTGGTTTTGTTGTAGGTGCTCTAATTTTGTCTGGCTGATAGATAGTGTTTCAAATGTAGATGCAGGATCATCTATCCCAAATTTCTCCACATGGGAGGTATTTCTCAAGTATTGGGTCCCACTTGGAGTTTCTATAATGACACTGTTACCAGTCTTGCTAACCATTTGGGATTACATTGGATTGAATGGTGTGGAGAATTTGTCATTTTGTCTTTCACTAGCACTCGATTACCAACTTGAATATCAGATTGTTTGGTGTTTTTAGCCTTGTCTGCATATGCTTTGGTCTTTTCTTTCACCCTAACAAGTCTGTATGTGGCAATCAGCATGTATCTCAGGCAATTTTGCTCTCATCTTCCTTTTAACCCTCTAACTCCAAGAAGTGACCAACATGTAACTTCTCCCTATGATAACCATATGTTTTCTGGCAAACAGCTAACAAGAATACTCAAGCTTATCAGGAAGAAGTTTTTTATCTTGATCTTACACCAAATTCTTGTAACTAATTTACAAGGAATTGTGTAGCAGCAAGAGGAGAGAATTGACAATCAGATCTTGGGAGTTTAAGGGTTAAACAATACTTCCCAGGACTTTTAGCTGATCAATACCTCTCTACACACTCACATATATTCTATATCCTTCATCTGGTCAACTCCTACAACTTGGGCATTGCAGGTTCTCTTCATTGGGATGGCATTTTGTCTTTCAACTTCCCTATTGGCCTACGGTGGTTTTGGTGTGGTCTTAAGATGCACAATGCCATTCTGCTTACAGTATTCTTGGAATTGTCTTGATCAGAATTATGGTCCGCTGTCTGACTTGGTAGTTACAGGAAGACCATGGCTGCTGAGGATCTCTTCTAGGTGGTTAATTACTTCCACATACTCATAATAATGGATATAGTAGTTGATGACAAGTGGTATGGATGGTCCAGATGGGAGTGGCTGTAGAAGGTCTATGGCTTGGTCTCACTAAGGACCCTCTAGCAATGTCATTGATGTCGGCAGCTTAAGGAGATATGGATGTGCAAGCAGTTGACATTCATAACAAGACTTGCAGATTTTCTCTGCTGCCTTATCCATACAAGGCCACCATGCTTTGCTTCTCAAATTTTGTTTTGTTCTAACAATTGCAACATGTAAGTGTCCTTTATGAGCTAAGGCAATGGTTTTGGCCCTAGCTCGCTGGTTAGCACAATACAGGTACCACAATACAGGTACCACATAGGACTATTCACAGATCACACACAGGTCATGAGCAGTTGGTGCATAAGCCTGGCATTTATCAAATCAAACAGTTTTATTTGCCTCTCTTAGAGCTTTTAACTGTTCATCCATTGCAGATACTTCTTCAATTTCTCTTGTGGTGTAGTGCTGATGGTTGCAAATCAAAGATACTCTTTAGCTATGTGTTGATGATTTATCACATCAGAACATACTGACACCTCCAATGGGATCCCATTGTCTTACCAAGCTGTTGATCATAAATGATTCAAACAGTACATGAATACACAGACTATATGTGATAAAGATCTCATAATTTATTTGCAATGAACCAGCATGTGTTTGACTTGTTTCATTAACAAATTTCTTAACCAAACATTTTTAAAGAATAACAGCACAACTCAGCATATTTCTTTTTCTTCATCATTTTAGCAGACCATCTACAGTGTAATAAGGCTCAACGTTTAAAAAAAATTGGCTGTTGCGTATCAAAGAATAGAAGAAAGACGAAACCTTAATAATTCATGTTATCAAAATTTTGACAAAGGTACTGATTGAAAGTCTGCTCTCTCTTCAGTCGAATTTTTCAAAGCAAAGCAAGGTCAGAATGTTCCCAAATGTGACTAAAGTAATCTTGAAACCTTACTCATAGATTTATTTCATTGTAAAGTGTAAGCTTAGGAAACTGCAGCATGCAAGTGACCAATTCGATTCTCAGAATTATTTGAGTTTCAGTTGCGCTGAGTGTTAGGTAAGCTTAATTCAAGCCGTTATTTCTATTCTTTGATAAGATTTTGATCACGTAACGAATATGGCAATTTGTACTCACCACAAACTTCTAAAAATCCTAGCTTTAAATGGCTACTCGATCATTGAGTTATTTGAACCAGTCGATATGTCAACTGTTAATTGTCCCTTCTTTTAATTCCACGGCACCAACGACTTTCTTTTCTTTTAAAACACTCACGCTGTTCTCGTTTTCCCATTGAACCACAATAAAACCCATCTTTAGAAGTGTTATATTAAGCAAAACAGTTGAGAAAAGAAACAACGTGAAGCAAGAGCGGTAAACCGATGAAAAGTACATTCAAAGATGAGCGCCAAATGGAGTTTTCTTTGTTTCCGATCATGGGCATGATCACGTGGACCTTTTAGCAAAGAGAATCTGCTGGCTTAACCCATTGCAGTCTTAAGAGAAGTGCGCAACATTATTCTGTCTCTTCTGACTGGTTCTCCTCTCTTGGATGGTGGATACCTTGGATTCATGTTTTGATGATGACATAAACAATGATGTGAATTCACTCTATGTAGAAATAATTGACAAGAATCGAACAAAAATGCACGATTTGTGGCCGAAAGTTTTTGAGGAAAGAAAGATTCGAAACCCACTTGAGTTATGTTCACGGGGAAGGTGAGAAACAACACAAGCCAATCACATTAGGAAGTATAAGAGATACCTAGATGATCCCAGTGTACCAGTACCCAAATCAACAAGGCTTGACCACAACAAGCGTTCAGCAACACGTTCCAAAACAGCTAGCCATCTCAATTCCTCAGTCGGTCTTTCCACTGAACTAGCAATGGTGCCAACAGAGTCCAGTGCATCTCATAACGGAGAAAACATTTGCATTAGAGACAGAAGCAACTACATGCGATTACAGAGGTGCATTGGAATTCTCATCTGCAAATGGTTATGCACAGTCCAAAGCATTCCCGAGCTTGGAAAGGGGTGGAGAGGACGAAGATACAAGGTTGTCATTTTATACTACAAGACCTACAAGGTATGGAATAATTTTGTTGATCGCTGACTCAGAGAAGAACAACAAGTAAACTTTAGAGCTGTTATTATTGAACTGTGACTTGTACTTTTCATTTGTATGTAAAGAAGGAATTGTATTTTGCACCAAAAATATAAAGAAGTAATATTTTTTAGGAGGTCCAGTGATTGGGACATTTAAGAAATTAAGTTATGAAAAGAAACTCGGTTTGTACTTCTCACTACTAACAAGTCTTGTTTTAAAAATATTTTCAGATCAGAGTTTCAAATAAAGCAAATTGAAGAAGTCATTAAAAAGGTGTATTTTCTCAAAGGGAACAGTGACCACCTCTGTCTTGTCCGCATGCCAAATATTTGCGGAGTGTGGATGATCCATAAGTATTGGAACTCTCACAAAAATGTTTTGTAAGAATAAAAACAGCAAAACAATATTTTCATGGGTGGGATAAAGAATCCCAGGTGGGATATGTAAATCCTGACTTGGATCCCGGGTAGAATGCATAAGTCCCACCTAAGATCCCGGGTGGGATGCAGGAATCCCGCATTAAATGCAGAATCCCAGGTGGGATCAAATTTTCATCTCAGGTGGGAAAGGTGGGATCCCACCACCAAAGGTGTTGTCCCGCCATTCCCACCTGGGATCCTGGGTGGGATTGCCAGGATCCCGCCTATATCCCGCCTGACATTTTACCTGGGTACAAGTCTGACCTCTAGCAGGGCAGTTTGGATCTCCACCCAGGTGCCCACTGGACCCACAACTATACCAATGTTTTTCTTGTTTGTTTCCTTTACTCTAATGTTTACCATTTGGTCTGCCAGGTTTTTTATAAACCCTGTTTACATCTTCTGGACCCTGCTTACTCTCACTGAGATAAGATATTTGGTGCTCTGCCCTTTCACACTGATCTGAGAGTTCTAACATCCAAGCAAGGGTTAGCTCTTGCCTTTCTTCAAATAATTTGTGGTTCATATAGTCTGACATACATTAGCACAGGAGAAGGTCTCTTATCTGGTTGTCAAAGTCTGCACCAAAACTGCAATCCTTTCCTTCTTTTCTTAATCCAGTTACAAACTGCAAAAACAGTTTTGCCTTCCTTTTGTTAGAGTTGGTGAAATTTCTGATGGGCAAAAACTGAGTCGACTTTGGGAAGAAAATATCCATCTAATGCTGTGACAGCTGCATACATAATTGTTTGCTTTGCAAGTGTTCATAAGTTTAGAGATTTCTTGGACATGTGGGTCTGTTTATTGGAGTAGCATAGCTGTTGTTCTTTGTCTTGTGGTTGCGTTTTTACCTTGATTGATAATTAGACGTAGTAGACTCCCAAGTGACAATTAATCAAACTTTGGAATTGCCTTTGAGGGTTCATTTTTGTTCAAAGACATCTTGTGCCATGCTCATGCCTATCCTCATCACCAATGTTGTGCTCCCTTGCTACATATTTAAATAACTGATGAACAACCATAAATTGCACAAAAATACCATGTGCTTTTCTATTTTTTTCTCTCTCTATGTTCTCTTGGCCATTGTTACATAACACATGGCAAAAAAATATATTTTATTGTACCTTTTGTTTATTAATATGAAATATATTTTATTATTGCAATAAAGAGAGCTATTCTAAATTTGTGCTGTTTTGCTCTTGAAGGATTTGGCCACTCCAAGTGAAACCTCTTCATCACAGGAAGGCCAGCAAAACAGGAGTCTGAAAGTCACTTTGCTGAGTAGTGGGTGGAGATCATCAACTGATAGAGAAGTCTCAACTATCAGTAGAAAGCTTGCTATACAGCTAGCTAAGCATCCTAATGTGGAAGTTAGTGTGTTTCTTCCCAAGTGCAGCGAAGAGGACCAGAAAAATGCTGGGATTCATCAAATTCAGCTTGTTGAAGCAGATGAACTGCCTGGCCATGAACCAATTTTTTGGTTGTCATCTTTACCCAGAAACCATGATGTAGACTGTGTCATAGGACATGGAGTGCATCTTGGCAAACAAATTCCCCTTATAAAGAGGAATCAAGACTGCAGATGGATTCAAGTTGTTCACAGTGTTCATGAAGAAGTGGGAATGTACCAGAACATTTCAGAAGGACAACAACTTCAGCAAACAGAAGTAGAACTCTGTAAAATGGCCGATGAGGTTGTAGCAATAGGACCCAAGGTGGCAGAGACTTATGAACGCTGCCTTTGTTCTGATAAAGAAGAGGAAACCATTTTAGATCTCACCCCAGGTATTTTCTCTGAATTTTTGAATGTAGCACAGGCCATTGGTGAAAGGAAAACATTCTGTGTTTTAGTGATTGGAAGTGGTGACAGTTGTAAAGATTTTGATGTTAAGGGGTTCAACATGGCTGCTGAAGCGATTGCTGAGTTGAAAGATGCATCTTACCAACTGAAGTTTCTCTATTCTCTGAGAGAAGATGGCAAGGAAATAGCAGAGAAGCTTCTTCAGCATGGCATCAGTCGTAATCAGCTAATTGTTCGCAACTTTGATGACAACAGAGAAGTACTAACCAACTTATTCTGTGAGGTGGATCTTGCCATAATGCCATCGAGGACTGAAGGTTTTGGATTGCCTGGTCTTGAAGCGTTATCTGCTGGTCTGCCTGTACTTGTCAGTGGTAATTCTGGACTTGGAGAAGCTCTGAAGGAAGTACCTTTGGGTTCACAGTGTGTGGTAGACTCAGAAGATTCTAAAGACTGGGCCAGAGAGATCAGAGATGTACGTCAAAAACGTAGGAAAGTTCGCCTTTCAGAAGCAAAGCTTCTTCGTGAACATTATGCAAAAGCTTATGAGTGGGAGAAGCCTTGTACTGTCCTTGTGAAAAAGATGCAGACACTTACATTTGGTAAAAGTTCTCTTTCATCATGACTATTTTCGGTTGTGACAATAAGACAATGAGTTGATATTAGTACTGCTACTTCAATATATTTTTGCAACAGCATGTTTTTGTCATCCACTAGACAGTTGATGTTTTCAAATAATTATAGCACAGACTCTTTATTGGTCACCTACATGTAGGTATGTTCAATGTTGTTAGTTAGTAATCTATCTGGGAGGCCGGACTTCAGATGGATACTTCTGTTTTTTTTCTTTGGGAACAAACATACAACTCTCAAGGTGCCTGTCTCCACCAAGCTTTGACATTTTTATAAAACTAGTGAACTATTTGGTTCTCTAGTAAAGATTAAATGGGTAGGGGTTACTTGCAATGAAATTAAAATTGGATTCAATTTGAATATTTTAAATATTCCTACTTCCAGTAGGAACAATTTACAATCCCCTTGGTTCCTTTGAGCTGTAGAAATTGGGATAAGCTCCATACCCTCATTTATGTTTTGGTTAATTGAAAATCTTATCAAATTCTTTCAAAAATTATCCAAGACATGCTAGATGTATTTCCTCTGAAATTTCCATATATTCTGTTGAAGTGGTTAATGTTTATACACTCTAGCTAGCTATCTTTGCACACCAAAATTTATGAAATGACAAATAGCTGATTGAAATAGAGTCAAAATCAGTTATGAATTCTGTTTATCACATGTAGGTTCATCAGGAAGCAGGTTAGTCAAGCCAGTCAGGGATAAGACGCTAACATCTGTTGCTGATACCTGTCAGGCTTGTAAGAGACCCAGAAAAGAATTGACAGATGGCACATACCACAAAGGTAATCAGTAATTTCTACAGCTTTGAGTTGTAGAAATTGGGATAAGCTCCATACCCCTATTGATTTTTTAACCAATTGGAAATCTCATCAAATTCTTTCAAAAATTATATATGAAGCATCCACCAAGACATACCAGATGTATATCTTCTGCAAATTCCATGATATTCTTTTGAAGTGGTTTATATTTAAATACTGTAGCTAGCTATAATGTGAAAGATTATCTTTGCACACCAAAATTTATGAAATGATAAATAGCTGAAATAGGATGAAAATCAATTATGAATTCCGTTTATCACATGTAGATTTATCAGAGAGCAAGTTAGCCAAGCCAGTCAGGGATAAGAGGCCAACATCTGTTGCTGATACAAGTCAGGCTTGTGAGAGACCCAGAGAAGAATTGAGAGATGGCACGTACCACAAAGGTAATCAATAATTTCTCAAAACTGGGGTCACTTACAGCATTGCATCAGATTGACTATTTATGATAGGAAACACATAGTAACATTTTTGTTAGGAAGGCTTTCATGTATGTTGGTCTATGTCAATGGAATGTAGTCACTTCCTTAATGTACCTCTACTAAGCCAAGATATCAGAAATATTACATTCAGCATGAGTTGAAACAGTTATTTAATATTTGAATTTGTTTAAACAGCAAGAAATAAGAAGTATGGTGAAAGTTATATTTTACAATATTTTACAGTATTTAATAATTAGCTATTATTAATTTATTTGGCACCTGCCATAGGTGTGGTAGCAAGTATATTAACAGCTTTACCAGTCAAGGATGAACGACTATCATCCATTGTTTTTGGAGATCAGCTTTCTAATCAATGTAGACAAGACTTTTTCCATCATGATCACAGTAGAGGTACTTTCTCCTTACAAATAGATTAATAATGTAATTGATGCAATATCATAGACTTGAAAGCTCTGTGTAGCTCAGCAGAAGCCAAAACCTATTTAATTCTGGAACTCGACCCACTTAGTTTACCCTTTCTGAGAGGATCCAAAGAATCTAAGTTTGCTGCTTTTGACCAGTTGATTTTATTTACTTGGTTGGAATGTTGCTACATGTAGTAGTAAAAACCCCTCACACCCTAACATCAGTATGCATTTTCTCCTTACTGTTTTCTCGAAATTTCCTTTGGTACTGACCAGGAGAATTAGTTTAAAAATCAAGAGCTTTTTTAGTTGGTGATCATTTCCATTATTTTTGTGACCTTCATGGTTGATTCAGGGAGATAATGTAAGGAGAAATTACATACCAGTCACGTTTAGAGGTTAAAGGGTCAATATTGTTTGTGAGGCTTGTCTAGCAATGAGCAGCAGCAAGTCATGAGAGCTTAGCTTTTAAATGTTCCTTGTTCCTTGCAGGGAGGGAAATCCCACCGTTTCAAGAAAGTGGTCAGACTCAAGGCGATTCCACAGCTAATGGTAAATGCTACATGTAGTAATCACCCTGTTACTTCAGTTTAAATTGATTTTGTGGTCAATTGACTCATTAATTTGGGGCAGGCATGCACTACTTATAGCCAAACTGACTGATACACCAGTCAGTGCGGTCTTCTTAGTGGTAATTCCGTCAACAGTCTTTTAGATTGGTGGAATCAGTGTGAAATCTCATGTTATTTGCATACACAGCGAAGCGTTACAGTTCTTCTCCATTGCTTGTCATCTTGAAAGTTAGCAAGTGGAGAGGTTTCTTATTTATGTTTCATCCATTTCCAGTAGTTCATGGCCTCTGTGTTTGTTAACTTCAATTTAGTCATGCTTTTTCAGTCTCAGTTGTTCGAGGTTAAATCTGTAAATGTTCTGATTTTAATGTTTGATTCATTTTCATAATCTGTGCAATCACATACCATCTGCATAGAGCCTGAAATTCTTTTCCATTCTGAGTGTAATCCTAAAAAAAATTGCATGAAACATGTACAAAAGTTAAAAATTTTTTTTTTCATAATTTTCCCCTAGATCATGACCTTTCTGTGATTACAAAACATCTCAGAGCTGAGTACAACAGAAGATCTCTTCTAAAACCGCTTCTTTGGGAGAACACCTTTAAGCTACCTCTTGATGATGTTTACACAAAATTGTCAGTAGTATCGAGACGAATAACAGACTTTAGATTGGAAGATAGAACAGTGAACATGTTTGACATCTTTAAAACTGTCAACAAAGATGACGATTCTATGGTGCTCGTAGAGGGAAGCCCTGGAATCGGAAAGACAACTTTTTGTCTTAAAATTTCTCATGACTGGGCTAACCAGAAAATCCCAAGTGAATCTGCTTTTCCAGTTTTCAAACTTTTGTTGCTGCTGAAATGTCGAGACATTTGTGGAGATGTAATAGATGCCATTGTTGATCAGCTACTCCCAATGGAGGGAAAGGTCAAGGAAAAGCTGGTAGATTACATTAAAGATGTTCACAACCAGGAAAACATTTTGGTGATTTTAGATGGCCTTGATGAGCTTCCGGCAGCAGGTGAATGTCACGTGGATAAGTTACTAAGAAGAAGAATGTTACCACTTTGCTATGTTTTGGCGACATCTCGTCAAGAAAAAGGAATTGAAGTGCGACAGAAGGTTGACTTTGACGTTATTCTGCAAATTGAAGGGTTCACAAAAGTAGACTCCTTTGAGTACATCAGAAAGCACTTTAGTCACTTAGGTCTTGATCATGTAGCAAAGGGAGAAAGGCTTATTCAGTCCATCCGGGAAAATACCTTCCTACATGCACTCCCGAGCAATCCATTGAATCTGCTTCTTCTCTGTGTTGTTTTTGAGGATTATGAAGGAAATCTACCATCTTCTCGAACCCAACTTTATCACATTATTGTTGGTTGCCTTTTGCGAAGGTATTGTGCCAAAAACAAGGTGGAAGCCGCTGCTGACGACAAAGCTCTAGAGGAACAATTTAAAGATAGTTTACTAGCATTGGGGCAGTTAGCGTGGAGGTGTCTGCAAAACGACCGGTTTTCGTTTCGAGAAGAAGAGTTGGCAGAATTTGAAAGAAGAGAAGAGGAAAATTTGGCAGCTCGTAAACTTGGTTTGGTATTTAAAGAGGCCAGTGCGAAGAAGATTAACCCTCAGCACGAATATCACTTTTTCCACAAGACTTTTCAAGAGTACTTGGCGGCATTATATCTGGCACACAAGCTACTGGAAGAGAAGGTTAATGTCTTTCAGGATTTGAAGTTGAGCTTTGCTGACATCACAAGAAAATACAACCAAGTGTTTATCTTTGTGTCTGGCATACTGGGTGAGGCTACTTGTAATCTGTTTAGACAGATTGGCGAGAATCTTAAGGTTAAATGCTGGAACTGGCTAAAGTGTACTATGCAAGAGGCGACTTTCTTCACTGAGTGTTTCAGTGAAAGCGGAGAAGCAGAACAAATGGCAATGACTCTTTGTTCCTTTATCCCGTTTCCACAGACAGTAACCAGATGCATCGGAAATGATATATTTGAAGGTGTTCTAAGAGTTGCAAATGCTTGCAAGAGCTTCTCACAATTACAATTGCCCGTTCATCTTTCTGTATATTTTGATGACATACTGCATCTTCGCTCTGCTGACGAGTTTCTAACCTCTTACTCCAGGCTAGAAACTATTTTCTTTTCTTTTGAAGGTGTTACAGAACAAATAACTGGCCTTATGTATAGCGCACTTCAAGTGAACTCATCTTTACATTCCTTTACTCTTCAAACAAGTAGTTGCTTTTCCCCTAAGGTGGCCGCTTCCATTGGTGACAATTTAGCCGCAAACAAAACACTTCAAACCGTGACTTTAAAACTGCCGGGTAAGTTAGTTGAGGATTGGGCCACTGTTCTTGAAAAAGGATTGTCTGGAGATACACCGCTGACATCTGTTGTGCTGGAGATCAGTGGCTCAGTAAGGAAAAGTGATATGGTGGCTTTGAACAATTTGCTATTGAACAGATCACTTCAATCTTTTGGCCTCACTATTTATGGAGACATGCACGATTCATTGGCGACTTCTGTCGCCGAAGGACTTGCAGCTAATCCTTACTTAAAATCCCTCACATTGACTGTATGTGGAAGCGTCAGCTGCTCTGCTTTCATTTCGTTGAAAAAGGGTGTTGTAGAAAATAGTACTTTAAGGTCACTGGTCTTAAAAGTGTTCGGAGGACTCCCCGAGAATTGGATAAACATTTGTGAAGCTCTCTATGTTGCTAAAAAGTCATCTCTGTCTCTTACAATTGAGCCGGATGTAGTCAGCAAAATAACAACTTCACAGGTGGCCTGTCTTCGTCCTCTTCTACTTGAAGAAAAACTTGGCGTGTTGAAACTTCACTCACTTAGTGTAAAGATGTGGGGAGAGTTGAGTTGCACTGGAGCAAGTGATTTATGCAAACTCCTGATAGCCTCAAGAGTTTCCTGCGTTAATTTGAATATCCATGGAAGAGTAACAGATGGTGTTGCTACCTGTTTGGTGAAGAACTTTGACAAAGTTAAGTCACTGTCCAACTTGAGTATCAACATTAGGGGAGAGGTGACGAGAGACGGAAAGAGCACTCTTCAAGCCCTAACATGCAATCAAAAATTTTCCTCTACTCTTAATGTCCATGACGCAAGGACAGTTAACGAAATATGCGAAGAAGTCGAGCTGTCTGTAGTCGATTCTTCGTCATTAACATCAGCATTTACAAACGTCGAGACTATCTGCTCACGTGTAAGTAAAGTGAGTATGAACTTTGATAGCCCCATTTACTCAAGTGAGGAGGACTGGGGACGAAGTGTTGGTGACTTTTTGGCGAAATTCGTGTCACTTGCCACATTACGCTTCTCACTCAAGAACTGCAGTGGCATGAGTGAAGGCTGGATGGGTGGTCTTTGGAGTGGTTTGGCACAAAACACGTCGATAACCACGTTGAGTATTTCATTCAACCACCACAGTTACATGAGTAAAGACTGGATAGACGGTCTGTGGTGTGGTTTTGCAAGAAACACGTCGATAAGCACGCCGAGTATTATAGTCAACAACTACAGGTACATGAGTGGAGACTGGATGGGCGAGCTGGGAAGTGGTTTGGCACAAAACACGACGATAACCACGCTGAGTATTACATTCAACAACCACAGTCCCATGAGTGTATACTGGATGGGCGAACTGGGAAGGGGTTTGGCACAAAACACGTCGATAGCCACGCTGAGTATTACATTCAACAACTACAGTTGCATGATAAGTGACTGGAGGAGTGGTCTGCGGCGTGGTTTGGCACGAAACACGTCGATAACCACGCTGAGTATTACATTCAACTACAACAGTTACATGCGTGGAGACTGGATGGGCGAACTGGAAAGTGGTTTAGCACAAAACACGACGATAACCACGCTGAGTATTTCAGTCAACAACCGCATTGACATGAGTGGTGACTGGATGGGCGGACTGGAAAGGGGTTTGGAACACAACACGTCGATAGACCCGCTGAGTATTACATTCAACAACCACAGTTACATGATAAGTGACCGGAGGAGTGGTCTGCGGCGTGGTTTGGCACGAAACACGTCGATAACCACGCTGAGTATTACAGTCAACAACTACAGTTACATGAGTGGATTCTGGATGGGCGAACTGAGAATTGGTTTGGCACAAAACACGTCAATAACTACGCTGAGTATTACATTCAACAACTTCAGTGACAGGAGTGGAGACTGGGTGGACCAACTGGTATGGGGTTTGGCAGAAAACACGACGATAACCACGCTGAGTATTACATTCAACAACTACAGTTGCATGAGTGTAGACTGGATGGACCAACTGAGAAGTGATTTGGCACAAAACACGTCGATAACTACGCTGAGTATTACATTCAACGACTTCGGTGACAGGAGTAGAGACGGGATACAATTCCTGAGAAGGGATTTGGCACACAACACGTCGATAACCACGCTGAGTATTACATTCAACAACCACAGTTACATGAGTGGAGACTGGATGGGTGGACTGGGAAGTAGTTTGGCACACGACACGTCGATAACCACGCTGAGTATTACATTCAACAACTACAATTACATGAGTGGAGACTGGATGGGTGGACTGGGAAGTGGTTTAGCACAAAACACGTCAATAACCACGCTGAGTATTACAGTCAGAAACTACAGTAACATGAGTGGAGACTGGATGGGCCGCTTGGGAAGTGGTTTGGCACAAAACACGTCGATAACCACGCTGAGTATTACAGTCAACAACCACAGTGACATGCGTGGAGACTGGATGCTTGATCTGAGGAGTGTTGTAGCACAAAACACGTCACTCGCCATATTAAACCTTACACTAAACAACCACACTGTTTCATACGAAGACTGGATAAACAAATTGTGTCAAGCTTTGTCAGGGAACACATCGTCTGTCAAAATTTTTCTCGAAGTTAACATGCTCAGTGAGAGCAATGAAAAACCTTAAATGAGTATGGCTTAGTGAAAAGCACATTATTTGAATATTCTCGACACTGACTGAGCACCCTAACAAGATGGTCGCACTTATCGTACAATGATTATTATTACAGAAGATTGGAAACCTGGAACAAAGCGTCAAAGTGTCTACATTCAACAGCTACGTTGACGGGGGTGGAGGCTGTGTCTGATTCTAAATTTCTCGTAGAGGAAAAAGCGCTGCAAGCCTTGTGAGAGGAGGGGAGCCATTGGCTGGATGCGGTTATGGAACTTGGCAGAAAAGTCAACGGCATGGACTTGTTTCAGTTGAACTGGACCAAAATGCAGTGCAGCAAAAGAGGACTTATAAATGATGTGTGTGACATCCTGGCAAGTAAAGACTTGGACTCCTCTGAGGTTAATGACCACAATGACGTAAGCGCAGTCCTTGACAGAATTTGATGTAAGAAGACGCCTGACAGAGGGTAAGTCATTTAGATCCTGAAGGGTAAATTAATCCTTTATCCCCTAACATTATTATGTTAATTCTCCTTACTGTTCTCTATACATTTCCAGAAGCGCTGACAAGGAGAATTTTTTTGAAAATCAGGAGCTTTATAAGTTGGTGATCATTTCCTTGATTCTCGTGATTTTCAAGTTTGATTCAGGGGTGATATTGTAAGGAGAAATTACTAGCTGGTCACTCTAAAGGGGTAAAAGGTTTAAGCATGATGGGAGAGGCTATGCTGTGCCAAAACTAGAATTTTGAAAGCCTAGGCCAATTTCTAATTTAAGTTTGGCT
The DNA here is from genome assembly GCF_036669915.1 of Pocillopora verrucosa. Taxonomy (NCBI): domain Eukaryota; kingdom Metazoa; phylum Cnidaria; class Anthozoa; order Scleractinia; family Pocilloporidae; genus Pocillopora; species Pocillopora verrucosa. The sequence goes on along the minus strand of NC_089319.1, from coordinate 21,309,137 downwards.
TAGAGTGGGAGGTATTTTCTCTAATCATCAACCTAAATTAGCTTTCATTTGCGACAAGTACCACTCTGCTCTTGGAGCCAGGTTTTAAGTTGAGGTTTTTCGAAATCAGAAGGGTTAGTAGCGCTGCGGTAATTTAGACTGCTGTTTACAGTGCGGAATGAAATGATTTGCGAGTGGTACCGAATTTTTAGCTTGGTTGGTATCATCTTTCCTATTCGCAGTTTACACGGGGCACTTTGATGATGCTAATCCTAGCAGTATGCAAGGTTCTTGTTACATTTGAACCCTCCATACACCTTAGCTTACCAGTTAGTTATCTGCAGCCTAGTGGTAGAGCATCGGAGCGCGAAATCCGCAGGTCAGGGGCTCGACTCTTCCAATTCGTCTCAGGCTTGTGACAAAACGAAAACAAAATTCTTTATTTTTTACTGAGTTTCCTACTGTTTCTATTACAGCCTACACGTCTCAACTGCCCAGCTGTCAGCGTGATGAAGGATTAAATGGTGTTGAAGTATCGGAGACCTTCTTAAACAGGAACAAGCCTAGTGAAGGATTCTTTCGTACCAACTGATTGGAAGGAACAGTGTTTCAGACACATAAGCAAATCTTTCTCGTGATAGCAGGTTGATTGTCGCATTTAAAGTTGAATCATGGATGAAGAAAATACTCGACTACTTTGTAAAATTTTCTATTATTTAACCAGGTATTAAGTAGAGTGGAAATTTTCTGTGGAAATATCATGTCAGTCTTTCATAAGGTGACGCGCAGTCGGTCTACCTGATTGCGATTGACATTGGAAGTGATCTCATCGTGAGTCAAGCGATAGCACTTCACTACCACGATCAGTACAACAGCTTTTTTGACGACATGTAATCAATTTTTAGCACAACAGCCTTTTTGACGATATGTAATAAATTTGCAAGGAGGATTTTAAAATTTCTCTTCAATTGATATAGTGAAAGGTGATTAAGTCGTGGAGCTAAACGGTGGAAGTTTAACATCATGTCAGAGCAAAGCGCTGGTGTCTTTCTTGCTTCACACTTTTGTCCTAAAACAGAAAGATGTTCTGAAAATTATTCAGCTTGCAACCAGGTCCGTGCAATGCTTAAATTAAGTGAGTTATGCCTCAAAATGTTGGCAGCGTCGTACAATAAAAATCGAAATGGACGGATTTAGAGTCAGAAGATACAGAACGTTTCCACTTTGTGTCCTTAGTCACTTTGACTCAAACACTTCTGATCCAATGAAAACTGAATTGTCGGAGTCGCAAGCAGAAGCGGACGAACCAACCAATCACAGTGGCAGTTCTCAGGCCATCCGATGACTTATGACTTTGATGATCTAGTTTTCATGGGATCATAAGTAACCGCGTCCTTAGCGCCGTAAGCTACTTCACTTTCCTGCTGTATGATTTTCAGTAGATGGTATTTAACCCTTTAAAACCCCTAAGAGTGACTAGCATCTAATTTCTCCTTACAATATCACCCCTGAATTACAAATAAATGCCACGAGAATAAGAAAATTGATCATCAGCCAGAAAAGCTCTTGATTGTTAAAAAAATTCTCCTTGTCGACACCTTAGGAAATGTATAGAGAACAGTATGGAGAATATGCAAACTGATGTTAGGGTGTAAAGGGTTAAGGCTCTGCTCTTCTCATTACGTATCCGACTGCATCGCCGGCATTAAGAAAAACCTCTCGTTTGTTCTTCTTAAGCGCTTTTCGAGTAGTGCGCGTTGTATAACCAAAACCCAAGTTATTAAAATGTCCAGTCAAAGCAAAGTACAATATCACACAAGGAGTCATTAAGTTGCTGAAGTAAAATCAAAACAGTCATCCCAAAGCACTAGACACGAGTGACTAAGTCGAAATTGGTTCCAGTCTAGCATCTGATTGGTTGAGAGAGTGGTGCGTAGTTTCTGGAGAAATAGAGCGTTAACCCTTAAACCCTGAGAGTGATCAGCATCTAATTTCTCCTAACAATAATATTGCTGAATCATTCGTTAAGATCCCGAGAAAAAAAAGAAAATGATCGCCAACTTAAGAGGTTTTGATTGTTAAACAAATTCTCCTTGTCAGTACCAGAGGAAATGCACGGAGAAGAGTATGGAGAATCTGGATACTGATGTTGAGGATTAAAGAGTTCAGGTTAAACCAATGCAGTTCAGTGTAGTTTCGTATTCCTGTTGAAATTTACTTCACAGATTTCACCCTATTAGCCTATCTGCCAGTGACTTATTTATTAATTTTTTCTAAGTTGTGAAAACTTTAAGCTCGGCTGATAAAGTTTGTTTCATAATGGAGAAGTGCATTGACCCTTTAAGCCTCAAGATCTTTTAATTAATTCTCCTTACTGTCTGCTATAAAATTCTTCTCATGTTACTTCTGAGAATTTGGTATTGGATCAACTAATAATCCTCTATTTGATACTTTTCTTGGTTCTCATCACTTGTCTTCTTGACTTTGTATTGATATTGTAAGGAGAAATTCTGTCTTGGTCACTCACTGGAATTGAAGGGTTAAACGATGATTGAAAGGTAACTATTCATTAACCATTCTTCCCCTTCTCTTTCATAGACCTTCCACTGAAAATGGTATGTTTTTCACTGATTTACCTTCTTGGGGACTTCATCTGCCCATGACACCATGAAAAAGAAGACTTTGGGTTCATTCCCTATTTTCGAATTGCTCCCACAACAGACTTTGTTTCAACTCGCCAAATTCTAATTCTTTGATATGCCAAGGGCTTTCGGGCAAAAAAAAATTCCGATTCACCCCCCTCCCCCTCACGCACAGACACACACCGCTTGCACAATCAGTTAAATCAAAAGTTGTGCTTTTACATGTTAAAATTTTGGAGAAGAGAACTGGATTATGCAATCCTACCTGCTTTTTAAGTCTATTCACTAAATTGGTGGGACCCTTGCGGGTGAAAGGGGAAATTAATCGAGAACTTGTTTGGTACTTAGCGGTAGATAGAGTATTTATCTTAAAGTTTTTCGCGTAAACTTTAATCGTTTCGCTTTATTTCTATTTAAAAACAGACGGAAGATTTTGTAGGGGCTGTAGGAGTTCCACGATCCTTCCGCCCCAGTGTCCAATCTCTTGGTCTATCCTTTATGTTTCACTCCATTTTTGGAAACCGAAAGTCCCCTGGGAACTCTGGGAATGCCCATCGATGTGGGTGGTAAAGCGAACTTGCGCCATCCTAAAGACGCGTAATTTGACTGGAGTTAATTTTACTTTTACATATATCTTTGATTATGGGGTGATTTAGAATCTTTACGTGAAGTGTCCGTCATTGTCTGGTAAGGCCGTCAGCATGGCAGTGAGCGAAGATTCTTGAGCTGATGCAACTTTTGTTTTCTGAGCGGCTTGCGTTGTCCGTGATCTATCTGCTGATCGAAGGTAATTCTGAAAGCTTATGTTTGTTGGTTTCGTGGAAAGGTTCCACATGAGGGGAGATATCTTGCTCAGTAATCGTACATTTATTGGAGTCATTTCGAATGTCCCTCGCGGGAAAACGTGTTTGAAATCACTGCTGGTTGGATCGCATGATGTTTGTCATTGCTGCTCTGATAACTAGACTTCGCCGTGGGCTCTGGTCGTTTTACCAAGCTGTTATGTCGGAAATGTCAAAGTGAAAAGTGGGAAGGCTTTTTCTTAATCTAAGCCTCTTGTGGTATTTTGGAAGAACAAGAAGGTTTACGTAGCACAAGAGTTGCTAGGGATGTGGAATTTATAGCTTTGACTGTTAGGTTTGTTCCACTGGCAATTTGCCAGTACACCAGTAGCTATACTCTTGTCTGCTTATTCACAATTTATGAATCATTTTGACTCTCAAGCAAATGAGTCAGAAAACAACAGATCAATCCAGAATATTTAAAATGACTCAAATTTTCCTTTACTTTTCAATAGTCCTTTGTAATCTTATCACAAGGTGGCCTGTGATTGTTTTTAAGGTTTAGAGAGTCACTCGGATATGTCTGGATTAACGATCCTAAACAACCCATATAACGAAATGTGGTAAGTTTTCATATTTTATTTATGTATTGTTAGTTCCCCGATATGAAAATATGTTGAAGTTTCAGTAAGTTCTTATGGAGTAACCACTTGTTTGCAATAATCAGAAAAGTATATAAGTGGATGTCAAACAGAATTCAAAGGGCAACCTTCTTGGTAACCAAGATCACAAATTGTTTGCCAGAGATAAAACTTTACTTGTTAGGAATCAAAGACCCTTTGTAGTGAAGTGCACGACATTTTTTCAACTGTTTTAGTTAGAAATTGTCATTTCGGCTTGCAATATTGTGATTAGAGGATTCATTGACATCTTTTGGGCTTGTTCATCAAACAACCAAAAAGGAAGAGGAAAATTTATTGTCTAGAAAACAATGGAACACTGACTCAAGTATTTTAAGCAGATGCTATACGTCGCCTTCAAACAGCTAGTTACCTTGAACAGCCTATGATGCACCTCAAATCAACTGGAACTTGAACCATAAACACCAAGCATTTAGTTAATTCCCACCTTCAGAGGCTGAAAAAATTGATTTTTCTTTTATATGAAAAAAACTGAATTCAAACATTAAACCTAACGTTTCCATAAAAAGTATCTGAAATCTGTAAAAGCACCTGAGTTATTTAAAAAAACATATTTTCAAATAAAAGTTAATAAATCAGGAAGGTGTCATAATCTCCGACCTGGACAAGTCCCCTGGGGGAATTTTTGCTGTAACTGCTTGTGTTGGGGCTTGATTTTCATGTTATTTTCATATTTTGCTTACATTGTGCAATTTACAAAATTCACACATGGAAGCTCTTTGTTTATGGAAAAATCTTTGCTCATGGAAAAATCAAAAGCAGAAGAAAGTCCTTGGAAAAAAAAAAAATAAAAAACAGGCCCAAACTGAGAAAGAAAGGGTACCACTCTGTCAAGTAAAGAAAAAATTCCTTCGTGAAAACGACTTGTACTAGTGGAGCTTCATGCTGGTGTCTAAATTTCACCAAAGAAGTCACTGTTAAACCAAAATGTGCCATACATGATGTTAAAAATGATGTTTCCTTTTCTTTATGCAAGTACCAGCCTTGATACAAAAACATTAACAATCGCCTCAAATTGTAATTTTGAAAGCTGTTTATCAATTCGTTGTCTTGCTTCTTAGCACATTTTCCAGTTTTTCCATCTTTGTCATGGGTTTTTCCTTTGTCTTTGGGAAGTTTTCTTATTATTGTGTTGTCCTTCTCAACGTTCCACTGAGTGATAGAGATAAAAGAAACGTGCCTGCTATGGGTTACTGTATTTACCCGTGTATAAGTCGACCTTTTACTGCCTAAAAATCGGTCCAAAAAATCGCCCTTGACTTATACATGGGTCAAAATCTGAGATAAAAAAACTTTCAGGACAAATTAGCATAATAATTGTCTGATATGTAAACAAACAATCCACTTTTACACGGTACAAGTTCCGATGTCTTTTCCCTGCACAACTCGAGCAGTCTAAGTTTAAACGCTTTAAGATTCAATAAAGAACTGATAGTTGCAGCCAATAAAGTGGTAAGTCCGCTCCACGAAAAGCCACATTTCTCACTTTGAAGTTTTGCTGCTTAGTAACTTGGCTATGTATCGTGCGAGCGTGAGGACTTTGTTTAGCACGTGTTCCAATAAAATGCTGGTTGGCAGGGGTTTTGTTTTGGTTGTTACGCGCCTTTACACAATGATAAAGGTTCGTTAGAAAGTAGTATGTTTGATTTTGTAAGCTAATTTGTAAAAAAAAAAATTGTGAAGAAAATGCTGCTTACACGCTAAAACACTCACGTACACGCAATAAGAAACTTCACGTCCAAACTTGTTGTATTTTCTTTCATATAACCATAGTACCTGAAAGAAAATTCCTACCAGCTCCTGACACTCTCTAAAAGGAAAGCTCGCTCAAATTATATTTTTATCCTAAACTGTAGTTATTAAGCTTTCTTCTGATATATAATTTGCTAAGATTTCAGTGAAACTAGAGCGTATACAAATTTTCTACTAATGGACACCCATGAAAGTGGGAAGTAACCTTAATTGTTATTGAGGCGTAGAGAATAAAAGAACCCTGAGGCTTTCAAGCTAGTCCCTCTTAATTATTACTTGTACTATTTCTAGGATTTTCATTATTGTTCACATGATTATTTGTTAGTATTAAGTTACTGGTTTAACGTCAAGTAGTCACTGTATTCTTGAATCATCTTTCTCTTGTTAACCACTTCACTCTTCACTTTTCACTTTTGTTTTTATTTTCTTGCATGTTTACAAGATATTACTTTGACCCGCAAATAGCAAATGCTAAGTGAGGCATACCCACGAATATATGGGATGTGGCAGGCTTCCTTGCTTTGCATGCTTGCATGTAATACAAATCTTCTGCAAAACTACCTTCTACCTAATCTACCTTCTCCATTTTTGTCCAATTCTATATCAGTAGCCACCTGCAGTCTCATACTGCCTGTTTTGTGAATATGTGACCTAAAAGCGAAGTTAATCAATTAAGACATTGTAATTTTTTCTTTTCAGCAGTTGCATTCAATATTAAAGGTTTCCTGTGATGTCTGGGCCATCAAAGGTAAAACCAATGACTCATAAATTTAATTATGAAGCTATGAGGATGAGATTTTAGTAAAATTAGAACCCTTTTTCCTGTAAATTTAGGCACAACATTTACACCTTTGTGTGTCACTGTTTATCTTGAAAGTCAGTCCTTACAGATTCGTGACCAAGGACAAACTATTCATTACTGTGAGGATCTCACAATATTTAATTGTACAGTTATTCAATGAGAAACTCACTTAAGGTATCTAAAGGAACATTTTTCTGTCAATACTTGCTGTGGACATTTATGTCCCAAGCAGGTGTGAGTGGCTTAATTACTTCTTTATTCCTGTAACTTTCTACTTTGTCAGTATATCTCCCTTTAAAATTTAAATGATCAGTTCATCATTGCAAGACAAAGTTCTTGTACCTGAATCTCTCAGAAGCCTCCTCTATCTCTGAGGTCTTTCACAGCTTGGTGTTGCTTGTGTGCCAGGCACTGTTGCTCCATCAATTGCAAGATCTGAACAGATAGGAACTGCCTTGTTTCCATTCTATACGTTTGTGTTAATGGGGTATTCCTTGAAGGAGGTTCATGCAGCAGAGTGGCAGGTACCACAGGTATTAATTCTCTTGCAGCTCAACCTGGTTTTGTTGTGGGTGCTCTAATTTTGTCTGGCTGACAGATAGTGTTTCAAATGTAGATGCAGGATCATCTATCCCAAATTTCTCCACATGGGAAGTATTTCTCGAGTATTGGGTCCCACTTGAAGTTTCTATAATGACACTGTTGCCAGTCTTGCTAACCATTTGGGATTACATTGGATTGAATGGTGTGGAGAATTTGTCTTTTTGTCTTTAACTAGCACTTGATCGCCAACTTGAATATCAGATTGTTTGGTGTTTTTAGCCTTGTCTGTATATGCTTTGGTCTTTTCTTTTACCCTAACAAGTCTGTATGTGGAAATCAGCATGTAGCTCTGGCAATTTTGCTCTCATCTTCCTTTTAACCCTTTGACTCCAAGAAGTGACGAACATGTAACTTCTCCCTATGATATCTATGTTTTCTGGCAAATATTCTATATCCTTCATCTGGTCAACTCCTACAACTTGGGCATTGCAGGTTCTCTTCATTGGGATGGCATTTTGTCTTTCAACTTCCCTATTGGCCTACGGTGGTTTTGGTGTGGTCTTAGGATGCACAATGCCATTCTGCTTACAGTATTCTTGGAATTGTCTTGATCAGAATTACGGTCCACTGTCTGACTTGGTAGTTACAGGAAGACCATGGCTGCTGAGGATCTCTTCTAGGTGGTCAATTACTTCCACATACTCATAATAATGGATATAGGGGTTGATGACAAGTAGTATGGATGGTCCAGATGGGAGTGGCTGTAGAAGGTCTATGGCTTGGTCTCACTAAGGACCCTTTAGCAATGTCATTAATGTCAGCAGCTCAAGGGGATGTGGATGTGCAACCAGTTCAAATTCATAACAAGATTTTTAGATTTTCTCTGCTGCCTTATCTATACAAGGCCATCATACTTTGCTTCTCAAATTTTGTTTTGTTCCAACAATTGCTACATGTAAGTGTCCTTTATGAGCCAAGGCATTTGTTTTGGGCCTTAGCTTGCTAAATACCTCATAGGAGCATTCACTGACCACGCACAGTTCACAAGCAGCTGGTGCATAAGCCTGGCTTTTATCAAATAAAACAGTTTTATTTGCCTCCCTCAGAGCTTTTAACTCATCATCCATTGCAGATACTTCTTCAATTTCTCTTGTGGTGTGGTGCTGATGGCTGCAAATTGAATATACTCTTTAGCTATGTGTTGATGATTTGTCGCTTTGTTCCAACCCAGCAAATGTGAAAGAGGGTTGGCTGGGGTTCCAGGTGGATTACCCAGCAATCAATGCAGGAACAGGATTTGGAGCAGGGCCCATAGATCACGTCCAGTTTGCGATCAGTAACCAGACTAAATTTCATTTCATAAAAATATACATGTAAGCATGGTACTTCTTGAAGGCCTAAAAGGGCAAGGGCTTCTATCTCAGTCTGGAAGGATTAACATTCACACTCTGAGACTGTGGCTTGCTCAGCAAATGGGCACCCAAACACTATTCGCATTCTGCATTAACATCTGGCTATGAGGCCAGATAGACTCACATCTATGATGCATTCTTGTCAAGGTATGGAAATGTTCTTGCTACAGCCATGTTCTGCTTTAGCTGCCCCTGTTGAGTTAACCTATTCACCCTCTCCCCCCAAAACAATGATGTATCATGATGCCACAAACCTCTAACTACATACAGGCAACATTGAATGGGGGGGGGGGGGGGGGGCAATAATTCAGAGTGTGGTAAACACAGGAGTGTCATTTTACAAGAGTGTCATTCGTTCTAAATAAAACTCTGCAAACATGATGTGTTGACTAACTTGATGCTGATTATAGCCTGCTGAAAACCTTGGAGCTATTCATGTTGTGTGACAGCCCATCTACCATTGGTAACCTTGCACATCTATGCAGAGCCAAATGTCCCCATCCATCTTTGGAATAATTACTACTGGTTTCACCCATGGTGTAGGATTGTCAACTTCTTTTATGATGTCATAGTTTAATAAATCTGGAACTTTCCTTCCCACTTTGTCTTGCAAATTGAAAGGAGTTACCCTCAGTGGTGTGCTACTGGTCTCGCTGTTGGATCTTTGTGTAATGTCACTTGTTCAGACTTCAGCTTTCAAATCTCAATGAACACCTCTAGGAATTATTGTTGCAAATTATTAATCTCTGTTGAGTTCTCTGTTTGCCAACCAAAACTTCATATATTAATTAAACAGCCCTTTACTTCAAGGGGCTTACTGGATGTATAAGCATGTTATAGTTTCCTGTCAACAGGGACAGCTTCAGATTTACTCTTGATCTTCTTAGCTTTCAAATTTTCCCAGGTTTCTTCATCATTAGTGTTATTGGTGGCCCCAGAACCCACCAACATCTCTAATTCTACCCTACCCACAGACAACTTAAGAAGCTTTGAGTGTACCTCATAACTTATTCTGAGAGCAGTAAATCAACTTGATCCCTATTTGCATATGATTCTTCTTGTAGTTGATTAACCCCAAGTTTTTGTGGTTTGGTTTTGCAGATGCTAGCAAAATGATTTTGTCACTTACACTTCCTACAAGTCTTACATCTAGCAGGGCATTTTGGATCTCCACCCAGGTGCCCACTGGACCCACAACTATAGCAATGTTTATCTTGTTTGTTTTCTGTACTCTTTAATGTTTACCATTAGGTCTGCCAGGTTTTTTATTAACCCTGTTTGCATCTTCTGGACCCTGCTTACTCATACTGAGATAAGATGTCTGGTGCTCTGCCCTTTCACACTGTTCTGGGAGTTCTAACATCCAAGTGAGGGTTAGCTCTTACCTTTCTTCAAATAATTCGTGGTTTACATAGTCTGACCTACATTTGCACAGGACAAGGTCTCTTATCTGATTGTTGAAGTCTGCACCAAAATTGCCATATTTTCCTTTTTTTTTTTTTATTCAATACAAACTCCAAAAATGTCTCACCTTGCTTTTGTTGGAGTTGGTCAAATTTCTGATGGGCAAAAGGTAAGTTGACTTTGGGAAGAGAGTATCCATTTACCTAATGCTGTAACAGCTGCAGACATGATTGTTTGCTTTTCCAGTGTTCACAAGTTTAGAGAAGATGTCTTGGACATGTGGGCCTGTTAAATGGAGTAGCATTGCTGTTCTTCATTGTCTTGTGGTTGCATTTTTACCTTCAATAATAATTAGACCTTTACCATCTGCAAATAATTCCATTATGGTCCTAACAAAGTGGGCTCTGAGTGACAATCAAACTTGGGAATTGGCTTTGAAGCTCCATTTGTGTTCAAAGACATCTTGTGCTGTGCTTATGCTTTGCGAATCCCATGCTTATCCTTGTCACAAATGTTGTGCATCCTTTGCTTTGTAAATAACTGATGAACAACTACGAATTGCACACAAACAAGCTGACCATGTGCTTTTCTATTTTCTCTTCATGTTCTCTTGGCCATTGTTACTTCACACATGACAAAAATATGTTATATTATAACTTTTATCTGTTAATTTGAATTATATTTTATTTTTGCAAAAAAGAGAGCTACTCTTAATATGTGCTCTTTCACTTTTGAAGGATTTGGCCACTCTAAGTGAAGCCTCTTCATCACAGGAAGGTCAGCAGAACAGGAGACTGAAAGTCACTTTGCTGAGTAGTGAGTGGAGATCATCAACTGATAGAGAAGTTTCAACTATTAGCAGAGAGCTTGCTATACACTTAGCTAAGCATCCCAATGTGGAAGTTAGTGTGTTTCTTCCTAAGTGCAGTGAAGAGGACAAGAGAAATGCTACAAGTCACAAAATTCAGCTTGTTGAAGCAGGTGAACTGCCTGGCTATGAACCACTCTTTTCGTTGTCATCTTTACCCAGAGATCATGATGTAGACTGTGTTATAGGACATGGAGTGCATCTTGGCAAACAAATTCAACTCATAAAGAGGAATACAGACTGTAGATGGATTCAAGTTGTTCACAGTGTTCATGAAGAAGTGGGTATGTACAAGAACATTCCAGAAGGCCAACGTCTCCAGCAAACAGAAGTAAAACTCTGTAAGATGGCTGATGAGGTTGTAGCAATAGGACCCAAAGTGGCAGAGGCTTACAAACGCTTCCTTTGTTCTGCTAAAGAAGAGAAAACCATTTTAGATCTCACCCCAGGTGTTTTCTCTGAATTTTTGAATGTGGTACAAGCCACTGATGAAAGGAGAACATTCTGTGTGTTAGTGATCGGAAGTGGTGACAGCTGTGAAGATTTCAATGTTAAGGGGTTCAACATGGCTGCTGAAGCAATTGCTGAGTTAAAAGATGCATCCTACCAACTGAAGTTTCTTTATTCACAAAGAGAAAAAGCTGAGGAAATAGCAAACAAATTGCTTCAGCATGGTATCAGTCGTAATCAGCTAATTGTTCGCAGCATTAATGACAGCAGAGATATGCTGGCCAACTTATTTTGTGAGGTGGATCTTGCCATAATGCCATCAAGGACAGAGGGTTTTGGACTACCTGGTCTCGAAGCGTTATCTGCTGGTCTGCCTGTACTTGTCAGTGGTAATTCAGGACTTGGAGAGGCTCTCAGAGAGGTGCTCCTTGGCTCATTCTTTGTGATAGACTCTGAAGATCCTAAAGACTGGGCGAGAGAAATCAAAGCTGTATGTCAAAAGAGTAGGACAGTATGTCTTCGGGAGTAAAAGCTTCTCCGTGACTGTTATCAAGAAACTTATGACTGGGAGAAACCATGCAAGATCCTAGTGGAAAAGATGCAGAACCTTGCATTTGGTAAAAGCTTTCATTTATAATAGCAATGTATTTGAATTTGATAACAGTGAAAATATGATGTGAAATACCCTGTTCTAACATGCACAGATATACCTGTACATGCTGTAGACAGTTAAGGTTTTAAATGATGATAAGACTCTTTGTTGGCCAAGTTTTTGTAGGAGTGGTCAAGGAAGACAAATACATGTAATCTCAGCAGGAAGACTTAACTCCAGATTGAACTGTCTGGACATGAGGTCTGAAGTGGGTTAGGGTGCTCTAATGAATACATGTATATGTATATATATTTATGTAAATGAGTAGTGGTGTAGTGCAAAGGACCCCACTCGGTAGGGGAGGGGTAGGAATTTAAAATTAATTCCAGTTGGACCAGAATTTCACCTGGGAGTAAAGTGTAGCATATCTAGGTGCTTAATGCTATGGAAAGCTTAAGAAAGGTTTGCTCCAAGGAACCATTTTTTGATATACTTTATCTTCATATGATTAAAAGTTTGATGTGTGTTTATGGTTTAAAATGTTTGTCTTCTTTTAAATATGATTTCAGATGCTTTATCCTATGAATTCCACTCGACAGGTCCAACCAGTGAAAGTCCACAAAAACAAGAAGAGCTTAAAAAATGGAAACTGAAGACAAAGATTGTTGAGAAAATGAAAATGAAAGGTGAAAACAAAATTAAAAGATGTATTAAGTTATTATGGAAAATTGTTGTGAAAAGTAATAATAATTTTTTATTTGAAAAAACTGTGAAGAATTGTCTCAGGGCAATAATGTGAAATTGATAATTGGTATAATTATTTTAAAGAGCACGACATATGGGAAACATACAAAACATATCTGAAGAGAGGCTGTGAATGCTTGTCTCTCCCTTTACTTTTTGCTGTTAGGTTCTTCATCCCCCACTGCAATACCCACTTCTGGTCACAGAAAAGAACTTGTAGAGAAAATGCAAGGAAGGAAAGGTGAACAGGAAGCTCAGTTTGAATTAATTTTTCAAATAAACATGTTCAGTGTGTTCAGCTATCATGCCAGGTGTAAAGAACTGTGCTTTTGGGATTAAGCATTTAAGGTTGCTAGGGTCTGTAGGGTAAAACTAAACTGACAATCATTTGAAATAGTTTCAGTTCTTATTAAAAATATTAATTTTAAAGAAATTGACCCTTTCCACCCTAACATCAGTATTCACATTCTCCATACTGTTCTCTGATCATTTACTAAGGTGCTGACAAGGAGAATTTGTCTAACAATCAAGAATTTCTGTTATTGGTGATCATTTCCTTTATTCTCATGACATTAATGTGTGATTCAGTGGTGATACTGTAAGGGTTAAAACCCAAGTGAGTTTTCTCTAAGGTAATGTTAAGATGGTAGTGGCTGGGGATGGTGAAACGGTTTTAATAACAATGATAAAATAATCATAATCATAATGATATTATAATTATAGTATAATAAAGGGTTTTTCCAACCTTAATCATAAATTATGTATTGAAAAACTGACATTGATGATGTATTTTAAATAAATTTCATGCTCTATATATAGATGGTCACATATTGATTTTCCATGTTATCATCTCTCAGATAATGTAAAAGTAACATTATGAATACTAATATTGCTGTAAACAATGTAAAATAATGTAAATTATTCCAAATGTGATTGTGCCTCATTCTCTACCTATGTTGAAGGGAATTTGAGCTTGTTTGTGGAATTAAAACAATATACATGAGATACATAATGTATTTATCAAATTGATGTTTTCAACAATTTTTAAAATCTATCTTTAGGTATGCCTGTTTCTAACTAATTGTCAGTAGAAATGCTAATCTCTCTCTGTATAACTTTGTTTTTAGGCATGTTTCCTCTCCCTGTATCTTCCACCTTTGATCCTGAAGAAGTAGAAGAGCCACATATGAAACTTCCAAGAATGGAAGGTAAATAAAAGATGCTGTTAAATTAACTTTAATGGTAAAACTAAACTAAGAATGCTTTAAGAGTGTGCCCATGAGAGCACCAGGCAGTCATGCAACATGCCATCTCACCAATTTCAATGAAACTTTGCCAGGTTAAAGTGTCTACCCCAAAATTCAAATAGGCAAACTGGTTTCTGTTTAGGGTTATTGAAAATAACCAAAACAGAAACCAGTTTGCCTGTTTGAGTTTTGGGGTAGACCCTTTAAAGTGGCAAGGTTTCATTGGAAATCTGTGAGACTGCAGTAGCACAACTGCCTTGTGCTCTTGTGGACACACTCCTTTTTTCCCATCATTTAAAAGGTAGATTTCTCCCCATTCTCTCCTTCAGTTTAAAGGAATAATGAGTTGGCTGTTGTGAGGGTGGATGGAATAGGCACATTTGAGTTTGACATGAGGAAGACACTGAATGCCAATTTTGCTTCACACTTTTGGTCTTAGGTGCTTCACCCCTATCTGATATGTTCACCACTATTCGTGAAAAAGAACAAGAAGAACTACCTAAAGCTATGAGACTTAGGTAAATTTATACAGTGGTTGATGTTGTAAATATTTGTAACATTTACAAACATTTGAGCCCAAGGAACTTGCTTGAGATAGATCTATAATACAACTTGTATTTTTTTAATCAGTATTATTTATTATTAGCTGGTGTACTTGTTCTTCTGTCATATGATTAAATACAACTGCATAGATGACCTTTAGTTCATGTAATATTCTGGAAGAGCAACTGCAACTGAAATATTGTTGGCAGTTTTTTCATCAAGAGAGCAGAAATGTAGATTCCTTTTTATAGGTTATCTTCTTTTGTTGATGTGTGATTGACTCCCAGTGGCTTCTTGTGATGTTTTCCTTGCTCCAGATGGGTTACTGTTTTTACCTGGGTTTTGCTTTTTGTTGTGCAACTCAATTTAAAGAGAACTATTATACGTTTTATCTGATACAGTAACTCAACCTAAAGTCTTAAAACTTGAGATGATAGTCTGCTTAATATTTTCTTCTTCTTTTTTCATGTTTTCTTCCTCTGGAAATTAAAAAGAGTTATCTATAAGCTATAACAAGATCAGTGTTAAGAGGTAAGTATGCTTGAAAAGTGGAGTACAGTTATTAAATTTTTTGCCTTCTCATTTATTGAACATAGGCATGTAACCTCAAGGTCCAGTCTCATTGCCTGCATGGCTTCAACAAATATGTGTTTCATGAATTTGCTAGCAAAGTGAGAAAGAAATATCTGTGAGCGAGCCATGTAGCAAAGTTGGAAAAGAGCAGATTTTTTTTTGTGTGCATTTTTAATGAAACAATTATTCTACTCAGGATTGCAGAATATTAGATTATCATTACCAACTTGGGACTATTCACCTTGTTGGTTATTTATCATCTCATATTTGGCACGCCCCAGCAGAATAATAGTTAATTAGTGCTTTTGTTCAACATCAAATTTGGAGTACCTAAGGTAAATAATTGAATTATGTAACCATGTGACGGATGTTGGCATTGAACAGCATGCACAGAGAGTTACTATTTGATTATTAATATTATTATTATTATAATTACTATATATTACTGTTTTTGTTGATGATAATACCCTTTGTTCCATCGAAAAGAAGACCAAAGAACCAATACGAAGGGAGAACCGTATTTAATTTAATAACACAATTCAGTCTAAAGTACAAAGAAACAACGTTGGCCTTGCAAGCGTTCAAAACAAACAGAAAATTAACTGTGATAACCTGAAAATAAACTAAAAACTTACTTCTTGACTGCCTCCGTACTTGTGGCAAATAACTGGCTAGTAATTGTACAACAACTGGTTAGCTTGGTTGAAGCTGAACTGAACAACTGAACAACTAGATTACGCGTCATAAATTAGACGTTTTACGTGACAAACATTGCGATAATTATTGCGATATATCGCGATATATGAATTCAAACGGAGCATGCGCGGAACGGTAAACATAAGTAGCGCGCGCGTTAATGAAAATAATTTTCAGTGAAACACCTTTTCTTGTTCCCTTTCTTTTTTAATTTGATTTCACATCTCTTATTTTACAGAAGCAGGATTACCGAGGAAGGAGGGGTACTAATGGTCCAAAAAGTTCCATCGCGTGCAATGATCCCTCCTAAAGCCCTGTCAACATGTACAGAGGTCACATGTTCTTTATGGAATCTGCAGATTCTATCACCACCCCTTGGAAGAAATGAGGCCTTAGTGAGCAGTGTGATGGAACTAGCCTGTGGAAGCCTTCCTGGTACAGAGAAACGTTACGAGTTCAATGTGAAAGTGAAGTTGGCTTTATGCCACAGTGCTAGTGACATTAAAGGATACGAATTAGTGATCAAAGAATTAATCAATGAGAAGACTAATGATTGGAGGGACTTGGAAACCAGATGGGCTTGGAAACCATCAGGTAGAGGCTATATTGGTAATTTAAAGGGTACAGCCATTCTTCCTTAGAAAATTTGACCTCTTTCTTTGCACGAAACCACAAACAATTTTGAATGTATAAGAAGATACACAGGCTTTGTATTTCTTTGTTATAGACTTACTTTGTCATTGAAGTAGGTCGTTTCAATGTTCATTTTTATCTTGTGTGATTGTCCAACGACCACTTCAGTTGTTTTACTTCTGATATGACAATCGTGCTTGCCAGACACAAATTGAAAGAACTGTTTGTAAAAATATGAAGCCGAATCAACAGAGATATATGATTGAAAATAGAGGGTTTCTGATTGTCAAGAGGAAAGTTAACAACACCTTCTGCCTCAATTCAGATATCAAAGATGAGCATTCCGGCGTGGAAGAATTCCCAGACTGGTTATTTCCGTTTGCAGAGGCAGAAATTACGAGTTTTTCTTCGTTTGCCGTGGTCTGGCGTCTCAAGTCTTTCACGTTTAAAAACCTTTCGACCTTGTCATCTCCCTTTCCCTGCATTCTGTCAGACCATCCAGGAGTGAGTGTAACATTCCCTGAGAGTTCTCTGCCTACAGGAAAAACTTTAACTCTTACCGTAAAGGTACTTGTACACCACTTTTACCAGAATCGTATATACTAATATTTTACATATTAACATTAAGCTTTTGCCGTTAAAGATAAGATTTTTGAACACGAAGGCAGACACATCAGCCCACGATTCGATAAGTGTGATGTTTCGATGCACATAATTATCACTACTTACCTTCAGTCAGCGACTTCAGTGAGAGATGATTATATATTCAGTTTCCCTTACCGACTCTTTATTAAGTTGGGGCGCTTTTGAGTTTTCATTAGTTCACTCAGTACAGCTTCATCTTTCTTTGAAGGTGCAAGAGGTTCCATGCAGTAATGCTAAATTGAAAG